>NC_091187.1:990234-1335234 GCF_040958095.1 Procambarus clarkii | reverse complement strand
AGTGCTCAGAAAATTAAATATATCTACATATTTAGTCAAAATCAATTACATTATTTTATCTTATTCATAGCATAAATGTTCACAAAGATTACTAAAAAGAGATTGAATTAGACTACAGCAAATTGGCAAACTTTACCTTGTATCTGTTTCCACCGAGTTTGTTTGGGGCGTTCTTCAACATATCAGCAATACTTGTCTCAACATCTCTTTCAGTTGCATTAGTGTGGGTGTTGATACAGGCTTCTGGAAAGTTATAAGAATTAATTAATATATATAATTATAATTCTTTTTGTCAGGAGACAAGAAGCCACAGAGTAATAACATTGTTGGCTTTTATTTAGGTGTTCCCCTGTTCTCCAGTCTTCCTCCGTCCCCTCGTCCCCTTTGTCCTCCCCAGCATTCTCCATTCCCCTGTCCCCTCGTCCTCCCCACCATTACCCTCTCCTCTGTTCCCTCGTCTTCCCCACCATCCCCCCTGTCGTCCTCCCCACCATTCTAAACTACCTCATCCCATGCATTCCATGATGGTCTGATGCTTCCATCTGAAAATTGGGAACATCAAAAGATCTGACTTTCCCAATTTTCTGATGGGAACATCAAATGATCTGATATTCCCATCACTGAAAAATAAAAACAGATAAAAAAAATGATATGAAAAAATAGAAAATAAAATATACTCATGAAATGAACAGAATGGTTAACAACGCAGCTCAATTGCAATGCAATGTCACAATAACATTTAAATATACTTTAAGATATAATCTAGAAGAAAATAAGGATATTGAAACGGTTCATGAACTCTATTTCAATAAAGGACACTATGGGGAACTTTGAAAAATAGTTATTGAGTATAATTAGACAGACTTGTTGCTAGGCAGAGGAGTAATGAGATATATGGCAAATTTTGCAAAATATACAATGAAGGTACACAAACATTCATACCCAAACAAAGCAAAATGCTAGGTAAGAACAAAGCATTTGGCCCGTAGGAGAAAGGAGATACCCACAAGACTAGAATACAAGTCATTAACAAGCATGCAAGTATAATACATAATACATGCAGACATATATATAATCCAAAAAAATGTCAAATTTACGTACTTATTATTACATTACAAATATCCAAGGTTTTGAAGACACGTTTCCTCTTGCGCCCAACGAGTGAATACTGAGACCAGACCCCATAGGTCCCTATCCTCCTCATCATTCGTCTCACTGTGTCTCCACAGCTTGCACCGCCCATTTGAGACAGCGTCTGGACCTGTTAAAATAATGCATAAGCTGTAAGGTAATAGAGAATAATATATATCTTTCAATCTCAACATTAGATTTTCTAATTTCCAACTGTATTAAATAAATAGCATTAAAATATTTTCCTTCTTAACTATTACAAAAATCAACGAATTTGAGTAACTTTTGCTTTTGTTTTATTTGTACCTTAAACATAACACTGAACAATCAATTATGTGCCACCCCACCTTCCTTCATCTGCAAAAAAACTAATCAAAAGACATATGTACAAGGCTAAAAAAATTCAGCAACACTTACCATACTCAGGCTAAAATAATGGCATTTACTATTTTTAAAAGATTATTAGCAAATTTACAGAAATGGTGCATTCGGAAGACAAAACCAATTTTTCACTTTTGACAATTGAGCACCTGCTACATCCAGATTCTAGGGAGGAAAGGAAGGACGATCTTACTGGATCCCATAGCCTCTCCGAGGCACAAACCAGGCTTTTACACAAACCCCCCCCCCCCTGCACCTGAGCTTTTTAAAATAGTAAATGCCACTATTTTTGCAAAATTATTACGAGATCTATTATTCTAGAGAATAATGCATATAAATGCATATATGCATATAAATACAAAAGTAAATCAAATCTTATCCTTGTATAATATACAAGCTGATGTGAGATCCCTGTCTACAGGTGGACTGGAACTATTATCCAGTAGGCAGTCTACTGTATTTTATCAAACCGTTATTAGTATAATAGATCTCGTAATAATTTTGCAAAAATAATGGCATTTACTATTTTTAAAAGATTATTAGCAAATTTACACAAATGGTGCATTCGGAAGACAAAACCAATTTTTCACTTTTGACAATTGAGCACCTGCTACATCCAGATTCTAGGGAGGAAAGGAAGGACGATCTTACTGGATCCCATAGCCTCTCCGAGGCACAAACCAGGCTTTTACATAACCCCCCCCCCTGCACCCGAGCTTTTTAAAATAGTAAATGCCATTATTTTTGCAAAATTATTACGAGATCTATTATACTAATAACGGTAAATAAATAATAAATAGTAAATAAATCAAAATCAGTTACATTATTTTATCTTATTCATAGCATAAATGTTCTCGAAGATTACTAAAAAGAAATTGAATTAGACTACAGCAAATTGGCAAACTTTACCTTGTATCTGTTTCCACCGAGTTTGTTTGGGGCGTTCTTCAACATATCAGCAATACTTGTCTCAACATCTCTTTCAGTTGCATTAGTGTGGGTGTTGATACAGGCTTCTGGAAATTTATAAGAATTAATTAATATATATAATTATAATTCACTTTGCTTTTCCCCATTCCACAGTCCTCTCGTCCTTCCCACTTCCCTGTCCCCACATCATCCCCACTATTCCCACTTCCCTGTCCCATCGTCCTCCTTACCATTTTCCCCTCCCCTGTCCTTCTTCCTCCCCCACCATCTCCCATTCACCTGTCCCTTTGTCCTCCCCAGCATTCCCCTGTCCCCACCATCCCCAACTCCCCAGTCCCCTCGTCCTCCCCACCATTACCCTCTCCTCTGTCCCCTCGTCTTCCCCACCATACCCCCCTCTCGTCCTCCCCACCATTCCAAACTACCTCATCCGATGCATTCTATAATGGTCTGATGCTTCCATCAGAAAATTGGGAACATCAAATGATCTGATATTCCCATCACTGAAAAATAAGAACAGCTAAAAAAATGAAATGAAAAAAATAAAAAAATAAACTATACTCATGAAATGAACAGTATGGTAAACAACACAGCTCAATTTCAATGCAATGTCACACAAAATTATTAAATCGAAATGAAAATAAATTGAAATCTATGAAAATTCAAATTATCAATACAATCGGAAATATTGAAATAATATCGCAACATAATATAGTGTGGGTTGCTCTTACGTGCAACAGACGGTGCTGTTTTTCAAAAAAGGCATGGTTTTACCTGTCACAAGTGTGGCATCTATACTTATACTCACGAAATGAACGGTATGGTAAACAACATAGCTCAATTGCAATGCAATGTCACAATAACATTTAATAACAATAACATTTAAATATACTTTAAGATATAATCTAGAAGAAAATAAGAACATTGAAACGGTTCATGAACTCGATTTCAATAAAGGACACTATGGGGAACTTTGAAAAACAGTTAATGAGTATAATTAGACAGACTTGTTGCTAGGCAGAGGAGTAAATAATGAGATATATGGCAAATTTTGCAAAATATACGGCACACAAACATTCATACCCAAACAAAGCAAAATGCTAGGTAAGAACAAAGCAGTTGGCCCGTAGGGGAAAGGAGATACCCACAAGACTGGAATACAAGTCATTAACAAGCACACAAGTACTACACTACACAACAACCGCACTACTACCAGAACTGGACGAATCACTACCAAAACAACACATTGCACATCACTACCAAAACAACACAACACAACACAAGCATTGGCAAAGAATTATAGACCAGTTGCACTAACATCCCACATAATAAAATTATTTGAGAGTGATCAGGAGTCAGATTACTAGTTTTATAGAGACCAATGACCTCCACAATCCAGGCCAACAAGGATTTAGAGCAGTTTCTATGATCGAGCCACTGAGATCTATAAAGAATTCTGATCAAGAAAGAGATCTAGGGGTGGTTTTAGATAGAAAACTATAACCTGAGGATCATATTAAGAACATTCTGCGAGGGGCCTATGCTACACTTTTTAACTTTAGAATTGCTTTTAAATACATAGGTCAAAAAGTTTTAAAAGTTTTAAAAGTTTTTTAAACCTCTCGTGTATCATGAGTGTGTTAAAGCATCAGATGGTGCATTCAGATGATGAATATTACCTAGTTCCTTCATCTGGGAAGAATGAACACATATTGGTGCATTCGGATGATAAAAACTAACTACTGTAGTTTAATTGATCAACAGACTGTATATCATATGCAGACTGTATGTGGATCTGCGGGCCACTCCAAACAACAGCCTGGTGGACCAAGCTCCACCAGGGCTAAAGCACAAAGTGATATAGATGTGATAGAGATATTATATATATATATATATATATATATATATATATATATATATATATATATATATATATATATATATATATATATATATATATATATATATATATATGTCGTACCTAGTCGCCAGAACGCACTTTTCAGCCTACTATGCAAGGCCCGATTTGCCTAATAAGCCAAGTTTTCATGAATTAATATATTTTCTCTATTTTTTTTCTTATGAAATGATAAAGCTATCCATTTCATTATGTATGAGGTCAATTCTTTTTTTATTGGAGTTAAAATTAATAGAGATATATGACCGAACCTAACCTATCTTTATAGGATAGGTTAGGTAGCTGAAAATGTTAGGTTAGGTAGTCGAAAAAACATTAATTCAAGAAAACTTGGCTTATTAGGCAAATCGGGCCTTGCATAGTAGGCTGAGATGTGCGTTCTGGCTACTAGGTACGACACATTATATATATATATATATATATATATATATATATATATATATATATATATATATATATATATATATGTATATATTATATATATATATATATATATATATATATATATATATATATATATATATATATATATATATATATATATATATATATATATATATATCGGACAATTAGTAAAAAAAAAAAAAAAAAAAAAAAATAAATTATTTTACCTTGTACCTAGATCCACCAGGCCTGTTTGGTGCCTGTTTCAGTACTTCAGACATCTGGAAGGTCACATCCTCCTCCTCAACTTGTGGATGTGCGTTGATAGATGATTCTGTAAAATTAAGTTATTTATATAATAATAAATTCAGTATAACAATAATATTCTGTAAAATTAAAAGTAATTTATACATCAATCAGATAAAACTCTCCAGAGATGGTGATACACAACATATAAAGGACAAGTTTCAGAACAAAATATGCATTTAGGAATAAGGTTTTGTACATGTAGGTAGCACATGAGAAAATAAGTGGAAGGTGATCAAGTTTATATTAACATGTTAATGACTTTGTTAAGGCTTTGCAAGAATGAAAAAATATTAATAATATAATATCACCTACCAATTAATTGTACATCATTTATAAGTCAATTATTTGCATTATTATTATTCAATACTAATGATATAAAAATGCATTTTGTAATCTACTATTTATGCAAGTATTAAGCACAGGATCATGAAATAAACTGCAAAATACTGTAATGGATAAACCAATTAATTTTACATTTTCCTATAGCTAAGTCAGTCAGTTCTATTAGCAGCAGAGAACAATTATGCCCAACCTCTATTAAATGAAACAATCTTAAGAGCAAGTGATAGAAATATAATCATTTATGCTTGGGATTATGGAATGGTTCCAAATATGAAAAATATCAAGTTTTTTGGTTAAAATTTTTTAACTTAAAATTTACATTTTTAAGTGAATTTTAAACTTTAAAAAAATTATTTAATTTTTTGGTTACTTACTTAAAATAACATTATATAGTTCTTGTTTTTGTAGAAATGCCAATTTCTTCTTTTGCCCTTCCAGACTGTATAGTGACCACAGGCCGTTTGTTCATATCTTCATTATTCTTCGAACTGTGGTTGCACAATCAGACCCACGTACACTGGTTAAAAGCATCACCTAAAAGCAACAACAAAAATGTAGTACACTGACGAATTTTGAATATATATATATATATATATATATATATATATATATATATATATATATATATATATATATATATATATATATATATATATATATATATATATATATGTATATATATATATATATATTATATATATATATATATATATATATATATATATATATATATATATATATATATATATATATATATATATATATATATATATATATATATATATATATATATATTAGTTGATTTTATACCCGCATTAGGTCAGGTGATAATACAATGAAGGTGATAATAAAGCCATTCACAACTGCAGGCCTAATAAAAAAAGGAGGTGGCATAGCAATATCTTACAAAGATACCTTCATCTGCAATAGTCTCATTAGTAATAGAGACGACTATTGTGAATATACCTTTGCCAAGTTCTCCAGTAAATCCCTTAAATCCTCCTTGACTATAAGTGCCATCTATAGATTTCCCAATACCGACATAGCTTCATTCTCAGATAACGTAAGGAATCTTATCATAAATAACAATCTCAACAAAAATCAAACCAACTTAGTGGTTTGTAATGGTGAACAAAACATGCAGATACTTATATATAACCTGTGAATAGAGTGTAATAACACCAAAACTATTTGTTTATTGTTTTATGACCATAATAATTGAATCACTAATATGATTCACTAATATATAATCCTAATAATAATCACTAATATATAATCCATTGAGCATGCTGCATCTCTTTCAGTCTTTTTGCAATTTGAACAAGAGGGTTTTTAATTGATCGAACCATATTCTTAAAGTAAAGTAAATGAGATGTATTCCATATTTTGCAAAATATACGATGAAGGCACACAAACATTCATGCCAAAACTGAAGGGCAGGATTTATGAGGAGACATTAGAGGCATTAAATATTCCAAACTAGAAGACAGAAGGAAAAGAGGAGATATGATCACTACGTACAAAACAGTAACAGGAATTGATAAACTTGATAGGGAAGATTTCCCGAGACCTGGAATTTCAAGAACAAGAGGTTATAGATTTAAACGAACTAAACAAAGATGCCGAAGAAATGTAAGACAATTCACTTTTGCAAACAGAATGGTAAACGGTTGGAACATGTTAGGTGAGAAGGTGGTGGAGGCCAAATCCGTCAAAAGTTTCAAAGCATTATATGACAAAGAGTGCTGGGAAAATGGGACACCACGAGTGTAGCTCTCCATCCATCTGATTGATAACCCAAATGAATTTTTCATGGATATGATACCAACATCAAATCATAAATCAGATGTGATCCTATCCCCACTGGATTTTGAAGAAGCCATAGACAGTATGCCTATGCACTCTGCACCAGGCCCTGACTCTTGGAACTCTATATTCATCAAGAACTGTAAAAAACGTTATCGCAGGCCCTTCACATTCTTTGGAGACAAAGCCAAGATACTGGCATTGTCCCTGACATACTAAAAACCACAGAGATAGCACCGCCCCATAAAGGAGGAAATAAGGCAGAGGCAAAAAACTACAGACCGATAGCACTAACATCGCACATCATAAAAATCTTTGAGAGAATGCTAAGAAGTAAGATCACAAAATACATGGAATCACAGCATCTCCATAACCCCAGACAACATGGTTTCAGAACAGGGCGCTCTTGCCTATCACAGTTGCTGGACCACTCTGACATGGCACTAGATGCCATGGAAGACAAACAAAACGCTTTGACAAAAAAAAGCCTTTGACAAATGTGACCATTGTGTTATTGCACATAAAATGCGTTCAAAAGGAATTACCGGAAAAATAGGCAGATGGATATACAACTTCCTGACTAATAGAACCCAATGTGTAGTAGTCAACAAAATAAAATCTGGACCATCAACCGTAAAGAGCTCAGTCCCCAAGCGTACTGTGCTTGCTCCAATACTTTTTCTCATCCTCATATCGGACATAGACAAGGACACAACCTATAGTACTTGATCATCCTTTGCAGATGACACTAGAATCTTCACGAGAGTAGGCAACATAGAGGACACGGCAAACCTCCAATCAGATGTAAATCAGGTCTTTCTATGGGCTACAGAAAATAACATGGTGATTAACGAACATAAGTTTCAGCTCATGCGCTACGGAAAAAATAAAAAATATAAAAACGGAAACCACTTACAAAACTCAGTCAAATCATAACATTGAACGGAAAAGCAACGTAAAGGATTTGGGTGTACTGATGTCAGAAGGCCTTACATTTAAAGAACACAATAAAGTAGCCGTCACAACTGCAAGAAAAATGACAGGATAGATAACAAGAACTTTTCACACTAGAGATGCTATACCGATGATGATAGTTTTCAAGACGCTAGTGCTCTCTAGAGTGGAATACTGCTGCATAATGAAAGCCCCTTTCAAAGCTGGAGAAATTACTGACCTATACTTATGCATTTATCTTCGGTTTAACACAACAGGCACCAGACACACGCTAGGCATCATACACACTAGGATAAAACAAACATTAGGCCAGAAGTCAGAAAAGAATTCAAAGAATTTTACTGGAAAGGCTTGCTGTTAGGAAAGGAAGTAATTGAGATGAATTAATGCACAGTATGTCAATTTTGTGAAATATATGATAAAGGAACAAAAACATTTATACCAAAACAAAGATGCAGAACTAGGAAACAGGATTTGTTCAACTGAAATTTCAAGACGGACAGAGACCAAAAGACACAAAAATGGAATCAATATACGAAGAGGCCAAACCCCCAAACATACCAGTAATACAAAGAGAAACAACTACACGGCAGTGAGGAGAGAGGCAGAAAGAAATTTTGAAAAAAAGGAACAAACAAATGTAAAGTAGAACAAATCATATTCTATAAATACAGCAACAACCAATTGCAGGTAAAGGATAATATTCAGAGCTTTTAAATGCATGGATGGCGAAATACTCAAGAAATTGTTCACGACTTTTGTTAGACCAAAGTTGGAATATGCAGCGGTTGTATGGTGCCCATATCTTAAGAAGCACATAAACAAACTGGAAAAGGTGCAAAGACATGCTACTAAGTGGCTCCCAGAACTGAAGGACAAGAACTATGAGGAGAGGTTAGAGGCATTAAATATACCAAATATACTACACAAATATATATACTACACATGCACAATAAACTACCCTACACAGGCTGAGTATGGTGTGTACAATAAATTATTAGCTAAAAGATAAGACTGAGTTTGTATAAATGGGGGTTAAGTCAGAGTGGGAAAATGTAAGTGGAGTGCCTAAAAACCCTGTCCTGGGACCTCTGTAATTCATAATATATACAAATAATTTAGACTCAGGTTTGATCAGCAATATTTGAAAATTTCCAGACGATACAAAAGGGATTTTTTTCTGGATTCAGGATTATTTTTTTATGGCTGAAAACAGGTTTTCAGCAATAAAAGAAATACAGTATTGCTGGAACAACCGTCGACATCTTCAAGAGAAAACCTGAACATCTTCAAGAAGTGAAGATGACCTTGAGAAGAAGTATAGGTTGGGAGAAGTATAGGTTAGGAATTGTCTCCAAAGAATTCTCAAAGAATTACTCGTTATTGCTATCCAAGATAATTAGACGAGCCAAAGCTAAATACTACGAAGATAAATTTACCCAAATAAAGAGTACCTTACCTAAAAATATGTATGTACCTTACGTAAATAAACATTTGATTTTGAAGTGCCGGACAAACAAGGCTGTGGTGGATATGTGGGCCTGAGGGGCCTGTCCAAGCAACAGCCTGTTGGACCAAGCTCTCACATGTCAAGCCTGGCCTTGGAAGGGCTTGGTGAGTAGAACAACTACCAGAACCCTATAATGCATGTATCAAGGTGTCCAGGCAGTGAGCACCACATAATGCAGTGCAGTCCTGTAAGAATAAGCACAGTAAGTATGGGCATGGAGGGGGTGCAGCAGTGGCTTGTGAAGGGCTGGAGAGTAAATGGACATGCCCAGGGGTAAAAAGCATTAGGGTAACAGAACATAGCCCATAAAAATAGTAATGACAATGAATGAATAATTATATGAATGCAATAATACTTCATATCTCAATAGGAATACTAAGCAGGATGCAAGACAAGGTACTGGTGGTGATAGTGGTTGGTACAAGTCCTCACATCCCCACAGACACCAGTAACAGCCCTCACCTCCCAACACAGTACCCTTGTAGCGAGTTAATCTTATACTCGCTTCATTATCTTATAGCATAACTAATTAACACTAATTACAGAAGCTACACAGGTGATACTTTGGTGTGAGTTGAGCGCACTGAGCGTCGGTATCGCTACACCCTTGTTCCTTAACAACCCTTTGGACCTTTATTACAGAAAAATAGAATCAATTAATTTAATAAAATATAAAATATAAGTGCTTACTTACGATAATACTATCGGTGGAACACAAAATCTTCTTCTTCTTGATAGTAGGTGCAGTTTGCATGAAGGGTTAGTCCTCGCCATGACTGAACTGACGACAAAATGGCCGATGTGTTGATATGGCGTCAGGTGACGCTGTGACGTCACAGGTGAGGGACGCTTTGCGCATTACTCCCTCGTACTTAAAAAGTACTACAGGTACTTTTTGGTTTTATTTTTGAATATGGCAGAAGTTGGACAGCTTTTCAAATCATTATAAGGGAGTGAGTTCCATAGACTAGGTCCCTTTATTTACATAGAGTGTTTACATAGATTAAGTTTGACTCTGGGGATATCAAAGAGATATTTATGTCTGGTGGGGACGTGGCCATGTGTTCTATTACATCTGTCCAGGAAGAGTTTCAGAACAGGGTTTGCAGTTAGAAAAAGGGCTTTATAAACGTAATTTACACAGGAGAATGTATGGAGTGAATTTGTTTAGCATGTTTAAGGATTTGAACAAGGGAGCTGTGTGTTGTCTGAAGGTAGAGTTATTTATTGTCCTGATAGCAGATTTTTACTGGATGATGATGGGCTTGAGGTAGTTTGCAGAGGTTGAACCCCAAGCACAAACGCCATAAGAATGATAAGGATAGATAAGTGCATAATAGAGTGAGAGGAGAGCAGAGTAGGGTACATAATATCTGATCTTAAACAGTATACCAACTGTTTTAGAAACCTTTTTAGTTATGTGTTGTATATGGGTGCGGAAGTTGAGTCTCTTGTCTAAGTATAGGCTAAGAAACTTTCCATCATTTTTATTGCTAATGTTTACATTATCTATCTGAAGCTGAATTGCATTTGTTGATTTGTTTCCAAATAAGATATAGTAGGTCTTTTCTATGTTTTGTGTGAGGTTTGTTGGTTGACATCCACAAGTAGACTTTTTTTAATTAATTGTTTACAACATTATTTAACAGGAGTGGGTTGGGGTCAGAGTAGATGAGTAGTATCATCAGCCAACAATATAGGTTTAAGTATGTTAGAGACATTAGGGAGATCATTGATGTATATAAGAAACAGGAGGGTCCTAGGATGCTGCTCTGTGGCACCTTTACGGTAATTAAGTGGTAGAGTGGGAGAGGTTATATCATTGATGGCTTCATATTGGTGTCTGTTACTAAGATAGGATCGGATATATTTTAGGGCAAGGCCACGGATTCCATAATGGTGGAATTTAAGTAAGAGGTAGTTATGGTTAACAGTATCAAAGGCCTTTCTCAGGCCGATGAAGAGTTCAATTGGAAACTCACTTTTGTCAAGGGCTGAGAAGATTAAGTCAAGCAGACTAACAATAGCATCATTGGTACTCTTTTGGGAGCGGAAGCCAAACTGACAGGGACTTAGTATATTGAATTTTACAAGATTGGAGTAGAGCTGTTTGTAAAAAAAAAAAAAATAATTTTGATAATATAGGTAGATTCGATATGGGTCTGTAATTATTTATGTCTGCCGTGTTACCTCCTTTATGAACTGGCGTTACTCTTGCTTTTTTAAGGATATCAGGGAAGGTATGACACTCTAGGGATTTGTTGAACAGCAGTGCTATGGATGGTGCAAGGGCATGGGTGGCACGCCTGTGTACCATCGATGGTATTTCACTAATGTTCCCAGCTTTGGTTTTTAGCGAGTGAATGATGGACACAACATCTGTAGGGCTGACCGGAGAGAGGAGAAGAGAGTTTGGATAGCTGCGTGAAAGATATGTGGTAACATATGTCTGAGTCTCTGGGATTTTTCGGGCAAGGTGAGCACCAAACGATGAAAAGAAGCTATTAAATTCAGTTGCTGTTTCAAGATCTGTTGCAGGTGTATAACCATCCTTGGAGATTTTTATCTTATTATGTGAATGTTGTTTAGCTCCTAGGATGGTAGAGATGGCTCTCCATGTGCTTTTTATGTTGCCTTTTGCTTCTTTGAATCTATTCTCGTAATAGGAACGCTTTGCTCTTATTATACTATTATTATACTTATATTATATTATTATTATACTTATTATTAATTATGCGGATCAGGACATCACCTGATCAAACACATCAAACATCGTTTGACCACCATCAAACACACACATTTCGTGTGTGTTTGACGCTCACTGATATGTACCAGCGTTGTTTTATATATGGTGCTATTCTATCTTACGCTTTGTTGCTCTTTTTTACCTACGGGCTCATAGAACATTCTATTGCGAAAACATTGGCACAAAAATGAATGACGTACATACAATAATAATGTCAGGACAGTGATATAATTATAAACTTTCAAAGCACTGTATCGCCCATGTGTCGTCTTGTCACCAATACTGGGTAACAGTTCCGCCACTTCCCACACTCTTGCGGGTGGGCAGCGACCATTATTCTACGTTTATATTCATATCACCGTGTTGGGAATTTCATTGCGAGTACATTGATACCAAAATTAACGCTGTAGGACAAGTGTGGAAGTGATAACAATCCCAAGAGTAAAAACATTTTGTTGCTCTTGGGCACTCACGGCGAGTCATCTACGTAGGTATTTATTGGGTGCTGGTATTCATATAACTTTTGGTGACCGTTTTTGCTGATTTTCTTCTAGAGAATGTTATTGCGAACACGTTGGTACCAAAATGAAATACATAGCTCGAGAACTAAGGTCAGGAGAGTAAAAAGAGTATACACATTTTTGTTTTGACGCTTAATTAAGGTTATTGTGAGTACTCATCGCCTGCCTAGAAACTGGAACTAGTAATTCCATCTATCATACATATCATACAAGAGGAGCCACACATCTATGGATCATCCAATAAAATCAGCAGACTTCTAGATGTTACTACTGCTCGGCTTAGACTCGGTTACAAGTATCTCTGGGAATTCTCATTATCTGCTGATGTAGACCTGACCAAATGTAAACTGTGTCAACAAAATTATTCGCACACCCTCCGTCACTATGTGATGGAGTGCGAAAAGATACATGAATTTAGAGACAATTCTATAACCAATGTTCCAGCGATGTGTCAATATTTCATTCAAAATGATCTGCTACCAGAAATTTTAGCCAAATATCCCCAGTTTGCTAACTGTAGATAACAACTAAGTGATTGTAACCTATCCACCGCTGCCCACTGGATGGGGGACGGTGTGCAGGACAAACATATAAATTTTGATACTAGCTCTCCACATATGTCAGTTGCTTAATTTAGAACCTGTACTTGAGGTCGATCTCGAACCCATTGTTGATGTGATGACTTATATTGAATTTTGTAACTAGCTCATCAAGATTGTAACTTGCTTAGCTAAATGAATTGTGGGGTTCAGTCCCTGAGCCCATTATGTGCCTCTGTAACCCTTTCCACAACCGCCCACAAGATGGGTATGGGGTGCATAATGGGGTGGGGTGTCTTGGCCAAACGTGCCACATCAAAACCACAAGTTGACATTGAATGTGAATTAACAATGAGACAAGTAAGATTTATACTAATACATTTATACTAACTCTGTTGAGCGTTGACCATTTATACATCAAATCTGTTGATGTGAGCACTTTAGTTTAGTCTGCCGTTTAAAGAAAAAAAGAGCATATCAATGGTATATCACAGAAAACGAATTTATCATAAACTCATGTATTTGTCTTATCATATTGAACTGCATTCATATTTTTAATATATAACAATATGAATATACAAATTTCTGTAAATCCCCTACCTTGTTGGAATCTGTGGAAATGAATGAGCAAATGTGCTGGCTGAAGGCGCTGAAGGAAACCACATTGGTTTCATTTTGGATACAAATGTCCATGGAAATTCAAAATGGAAACTAATTATATAGTTGAACCTGCAGAGACGAGTTTAAGAATCTGTGTTGAGAGTGATGGACACAGCCTTCACAATTATACTTCAGAGAATGTAAACATCTAAGAGTCATTAGAAATATGTGTAGATTAATAAACCCTACATTGTTTGAGTTAGGGAAAACACCATTTGTGATATATAGATACTATAGCTGTTCCTAAAGATTCACCCTTTTTTGCACCAGCAAGATAACATATAAGATTTTAAGAGTTGACGAATGTTAATATTCTTGTTTGATAAACTGTGAACTTGAGACATAGTTAATAAGAACATATTAACACAACAAAATGTTTTCAAAATCCTTAACACCACTTTCCAGCAACTTATATAATTTATATAAATTATTTTAGAGAATAATACATAAATTATATATTTAAACATGATATAGTGTTTAGTGGAATGTATAAGGAGTCAAATTGTGTTAAAAAGAGCAATTTTTAGAAAATTTGGAAAAATACTTTTTTCTGTTCAAATTATAACTAAATGGATTATAAAGGTTTCACTCAGCCAATATATATCATTCACAATTTATTAATGAATTTTACAAAAAAACACCATAAATTTTATATTTAAACATGTAAAAACTATTTGTTTTACATTTGGAAGAAAATAATTGTAGAAAAACAATTTATAATTAAACCTTTGTGTTTGGATTTTTTGAGTAAAAGTTTCTCAAAGGCTCTCCTGCACCATTCTCAATGCAAATCATTCCCACACCTATGGCAAGAGATAGGCGAACGTTGTGTAGATGATTTGTGTTTGCTGGGTTGCCCAGCATGCTGCCACAGCTGCTACTCAGTTCTCAATTAATTATGGTATGGAGGCCCTTATCAGAAAACTAAAAGGTATCGAGGTTGTACCAGGAAAACCCATTAAAGCTCCTGCAAGAGGCATCAGTAAGACGTTACGTTCCTTGGTGCAGGAGCAGAAGAGCATCATCAGGAGCCTCATTACTAGCTGTGAAGAGGTACTGTCCCAGCTGGGGGAGTACCGGGGGCAGCTGGGGGACTGGAAGACTCACCACCTCCAGCTCCAGGACAGACTCTATGCTCTGGTAGAGCAGAACAAGTCAGCAATTAAGCTCTTGGAACTGGAGGATACGAGTGTGATGGATATGACAACACAAGGAGAGGAAGGGAAGACTCAGCTGCAGGCCATGTTGGGGAACCTCGACACAGTCAACACCCCACAGGAGGTTGACACAACCATAGACACAGCTGATGGGTGCAAGATGAAGGTAGAAGATTGGCTGGAGAAGTGCCAGGAACTCTTCCCAGATGTCAAGACTGTCCACACCTCAGTGAAGGTACGCTGCTGAAGGTCACATTGTTCTCACCCAACTGAGTGTAGTATTGCCTCTATATAAACATTTTTGACATGGAGACACATCAAGATGAGAGTTGACTTTATAGATAGGAAACTTTTTGCTCTAACACCTGAAACATTTTTATTAATAAAGTCAACTGTTATCTTGGTGTTTCTCTACATAGTGGTCAGTGTAGAGACACAACATTACTTATGGTTTTCAGTTACTTTACTCAGAGCCTGATGCTTCATTATAGTCCAGTTACTTTACTGAGAGCCTGATGCTTCATTATAGTCCAGTTACTTTACTCACAGCCTGATGCTTCATTATAGTCCAGTTACTTTACTCACAGCCTGATGCTTCATTATAGTCCAGTTACTTTACTCAGGGCCTGATGCTTCATTATAGTCCAGTTACTTTACTCAGAGCCAGATGCTTCATTATAGTCCAGTTACTTTACTCAGAGCCTGATGCTTCATTATAGTCCAGTAACTTTACTCAGAGCCTGATGCTTCATTATAGTCCAGTTACTTTACTCAGAGCCTGATGCTTCATTATAGTCCAGTTACTTTACTCAGAGCCTGATGCTTCGTTATGGTCCATGTTCCACATTAATGTTTGTGTTGGTAATGCCAGGTGCAGGAGACCATCAGGGAGGCCCTGGAGATGATGACCACAGAGACAGGTGCCACAGCTGACCCCGTACACCTGGGAGACTCAGCCTCCACCATTAATGTTTGTGTTGTTAATGACAGGTGCAGGAGACCATCAGGGAGGCCCTGGAGATGATGACCACAGAGACAGGTGCCACAGCTGACCCCGTACACCTGGGAGACTCAGCCTCCAGCATCATGGATAAAGTTCAGGAAATCACTGGAGAGATCCCCCAGAAGCAATTAACAGTAAGTTTTTTTATTTTCTCTCATAGGTCATATCACATGATATTGAGTTGCGTTTTGAGGAGAGGAAGCCTGTTCTTAGGTTTATCGGGGTTCCCCAAGGTCAACTACTGACTTTCCTTAATATACAATACACAATAGTTGCCTACCTCTGGGATAAATATTTACTGGTAGGTGAACAGGTGGAACAGGTGAAAGGAAACATGTGAACCATTTCTGTCCTGCATGGTGATTGAACCTGCGATCCTCTATTGAACCCGGGATCCTGGCCCCCCTCACAGAGGCACAGAGAGCGGGTGACACTCCACCAAGTAGAGTGGTGGAGTGTCACCACTCTCCATCTTACCGGGAAAGCATCCAGGAAAACAGTGAAACAAAATAGACCACTGCTGGCTTCGAAGAGACTGATGCCTTGTAACTGCCAACAAACTCCCAAACAATGCCAGCACCAACCACCTGCCAGTAGAGGGGGGCTGGAGCTACACGTCCAGCACCAACCCCCTGCCAGTAGAGAGAGCTGGAGGTATAGGTCCAGCACCAAACCCCCCTGCCATTAGAAGGTGGGCTGGAGCTACAGGTCCAGCACCAACTCCCTGCCAGTAGAGAGGGCTGGAGGTATAGGTCCAGCACCAAACCCCCCTGCCATTAGAGGGTGGGCTGGAGCTACAGGTCCCGCACCAACTCCCTGCCAGTAGAGGAGGCTGGAGCTACAGGTCCAGCACCAACCCCCTCTTCCAGTAGAGGGGGCTAGATCTACAGGTCCACCACCAACCTCCTGCCAGTAGAGGAGGGCTAAAGCTACAGGTCCAGCACCAACACCCTGCCAGTAGAGGGGGGGGGGTTGAAGCTATAGGGTCCAGCACAAACCTCCCCTGCCAGTAGAGGGGAGCTGGAGCTACAGGTCCAGCACCAACCCCCTGCCAGTAGAGGGGGGCTGGAGCTACAGGTCCAGCACCAACCCCCTGGCAGTAGAGGGGGCTGGAGCTACTGGTCCAGTACCAACCCCCTGCCAGTAGAAGTGGCTGCAGCTACAGGTCCAGCACCAATCCCCTGCAAGTAGAGGGGGGGGGGTGGGAGCTGGAGCTACAGGTCCAGCACCAACCCGCTGCCAGTAGAGGGGGGCCTGGAGCTACAGGTCCAGCACCAACCCCCTGCTAGTAGAGGAGGGGGGGAGGACTAGAGAGACAGGTCCAGCACCAACCCCCTGCCAGTAGAGGGGGCTGGAGGTACAGGTCCAGCACCAAACCCCCTGCCAGTAGAGGGGGGTTGGAGCTACAGGTCCAGCACCAACCAACGGCCAGTAAAGGGAGGCTGGAGATACAGGTTCAGTATCAACCCCCTGCCAGTAGAGGGGGGCTTGAGCTACAGGTCTAGTACCAACCCCCTGCTAGTAGAGAGGGGCTGGAGCTACAGGTCCAGCACCAACCCCCTGCCAGTAGAGGGGCGCTGGAGCTACAGGTCCAGCACCAACCCCCTGGCAGTAGAGGGGGCTGGAGCTACTGGTCCAGCACCAACCCCCTGCAAGTAGAGGGGGGGCTGGAGCTACAGGTCCAGCACCAACCCCCTGCCAGTAGAAGGGGGCTGGAGCTACAGGTCCAACACCAACCCCCTGCCAGTTAAGGGAGGCTGGAGTTACAGGTCCTGAACCAACCCCCTATCAGTAGAAGGGGTGGGGGCTGGAGCTACAGGTCCAGAAAAAAAACCCTGCCAGTAGAGGGGGGCTGGAGCTACAGGTACAGCACCAACCCCCGGCCAGTAGAGGGGGGGGGGCGGAGCTAACGGTCCAGCACCAACCCCCTGCCAGTAGAGGGGGGGCTGGAGCTAAAGGTCCAGCACCAACCTCCTGCCAGTAGAGAGGGGCTGGAGCTACAGGTCCAGCACCAACCCCCTGCCAGTAGAGGGGGACTGGAGCTACAGGTCCAGCACCAACCCCCTGCCAGTAGACGGAGGCTGGAGCTACAGGTCCAGCACCAACCCCTTGCCAGTAGAGAGGGCTGGAGCTACAGGTCCAGCACCAACCCCCTGCCAGTAGAGAGAGGGGTGAAGCTACAGGTCCAGCACCAACCCCCCCCCTGAAAGTAGAGGGGGCTGGAGTTACAGGTCCAGCACCAACCCCCTGCCAGTTGAGGGGGGGCTGGAGCTACAGGTCCAGAACCAACCCCCTGTCAGTAGAAGGGGTGGGGGGCTGGAGCTACAGGCCCAGAAAAAAACCCTGCCAGTAGAAGAGGGCTGGAGCTAAAGGTCCAGCACCAACCCGCCCCCCCCCCCCCTGCCAGTAGACGAAAGCTGGAGCTACAGGTCCAGCACCAACCCCCTACCAGTAGAGGGGGGGCTTGAGCTACAGGTTCAAAACCTGTATATGTTCCTGTATGCGTGCCGTATATGTTCTCTGTATTCCCTCTATTTCAACAATCTCTCCTGCTCTGAAGGGGGAAGTGAGTACTGAGCAGTACTCGAGACTGGACAACACAAGTGACTTCAAGAGTACAACCATTGTGATGGGATCCCTGGATTTGAAAGTTCTCGTAATCCATCCGATCATTTTTCTGGCTGACGCGATATTTGCTTGGTTATGCTCCCTAAACGGTAGATCGTCTGACATCATTATTCCCAAATCTTAGACATGCTGTTTTCTACTATGGGAAGATTCGATTGTGTTTTGTACCCTGTATTATGTTTCAGATCCTCATTTTTGCCGTATCTGAGTACCTGGAATTTATCACCGTTAAACATCATTTTATTTTCTGCTGCCCAATCGAAAACTTTGTTATTATCTGTTTGTAGTTCATCAATGTCTTCAGCAGAGGTAATTTTCATGCTGATTTTTGTATCATCTGCAAGTAGAGGGGGGGCTGGAGCTGCAGGTCCATCACCAACCCCTTGCCAGTAGAGGGGTGGGGGGTGGGGGGCTGGAGCTACAGGTCCAGCACCAACCCCCTGCCAGTAGAGGGGGCTGGAGCTACAGGTCCAGCACCAACCCCCTTGCTGCAGAGGGGGGCTGGAGCTACAGATCCAGAACCAACCCCCTGCCAGTAGAGTGAGGGCTGGAGTTACAGGTCCATCAACACTCCCCCCCCCCCCCACTACCAGTAGAGGGGGGCTGGAGCTTCAAGTCCAGCACCAACCCCCTGCCAGTAGAAGTAGGCTGGAGCTACAGGTCCAGCACCAACCCTCTGCCAGTAGAGGGGGCATAGAGCTACAGTTCCAGCACCAACCCCATGCCAGAAGAAGGGGGCTGGAGCTACAGGTCCAGCACCAACCCCCTGCCAGTAAAGGGGGGCTGGAGCTTCAGGTCCAGTACCAACCCCCTGCCAGTAGAGGGGTGCTGGAACTACAGGTCCAGCACCAACCCTCTGCCAGTAGAGGGGGCCTAGAGCTACAGGTCCAGCACCAACCCCATGCCAGAAGAAGGGGGCTGGAGCTACAGGTCCAGCACCAACCCCCTGCCAGTAAAGGGGGGCTGGAGCTTCAGGTCCAGTACCAACCCCCTGCCAGTAGAGGGGTGCTGGAACTACAGGTCCAGCACCAACCCTCTGCCAGTAGAGGGAGCCTAGAGCTACAGATCCAGCACCAACCCCATGCCAGAAGAAGGGGGCTGGAGCTACAGGTCCAGCACCAACCCCCTGCCAGAAGAGGGGGGCTGGAGCTACAGGTTCAGCACCAACCCTCTGCCAGTAGAAGGGGGCTGGAGCTACAGGTCCAGCACCAACCCCCCCCCCCCCCCTTGCCAGTAGAGTGGGGCTGGAGTTACAGGTCCAGCACCAACCCCGTACCAGGCGATAGGGAGCTGGAGCTACAGGTCCAGCACCAACCCCCCATGCCAGTAGAGTGGGGCTGGAGTTACAGGTCCAGCACCAACCCACTGCCAGGAAAAGGGGGCTGGAATTACAGATCCCGCACCAACCCTCTGCCAGTAGAGGGGGGCGGGAGCTACATGTCCAGCACCAACCCACTGCCAGGAAAAGGGGGCTGGAGCTACAGGTTCAGCACCAACCCCCCAGCCAGTAGAGGGGGGCTGGAGCTACAGGTCCAGCACCATTGCCCTGCCAGTAGAGGGGGGCTGCAGCTACAGGTCCAGCACCAACCCCTGCCAGTAAAAGGGGGGCTGGAGCTACAGGTCCAGCACCAACCCTCTGCCAGGAGAAGGGGGCTGGAGCTACAGGTTCAGCACCAACCCCCTGCCAGTAGAGGGGGAGTTGGAGCTACAGGTCCAGCACCAACCCCTCTGTCAGTAGAGGAGGGCTGGAGCTACAGGTCCAGCACCTACCTCCCTGCCAGTAGAAAGGGGGCTGGAGCCACAGGTCTAGCACCAACCACCTGCCAATAGAGGGGGGATAGATCTACAGGTCTAGCACCAACGCCCGGCCAGTAGAGGGCGGGCTTGAGTTTCAGGTCCAGCACCAACCCCCTGCCAATAGAGGAGGGCTGAAGCTACAGGCTCAGCACCAACGCCCTGCTAGTAGAGGGGGCTGCAGCTACACGTCCAGCACCAACCCCCTGCTAGTACAGTGAGGCTATAGCTACATGTCCAGCACCAACCCCCTCCAGGAGAAGGGGGCTGGAGCTACTGGTCCAGCACTAACCCCGTGCCAGTAGAAGGGGGCTGAAGCTACAGGTCCAGCGCCAACCCCCTGCCAATCGTGGGGGGCTGGGGCTACAGGTCCAGCACCAACCCCCTGCCAGGAGAAGGGGCATGGTGCAACAGGTCCAGCACAAACCCCCCTGCCAGAAGAGGGAGGCTGGAGCTACAGGTCCAGCCCCAACTCCCTGCTAGGAGAAGGAGGCTGGAACTACAGGTCCAGCACCAACCCCCTGCCAGTAAAGAGGGGGGCTATAGCTACAGGTCCAGCACCAACTTTCCCTGCCAGTAGAGGGGGGGCTGGAGCTACAGGTTCAGCACCAACCCCTTGCTAGTAGAGGGGGGGAGGGGGGCTGGAGCTACAGGTCCAGCACCAACCTCCTGCCAGTAGAGGGAGGCTGGAGCTACAGGTCCAGCACCAACCCTTTGCCAGTTGACGGGGGGGTGGCGCTACAGGCTCAGCACAAACCCGCTGCCAGTAGAGGGGGGGGGGGGCTGGAGCTACAGGTCCAGCACCAACCTCCTGCCAGTAGAAGGAGGCTGGAGCTACTGGTCCAGCACCAACCCTCTGCCAGTAGAGGGGGGTTGGAGCTACAGGTCCAGCACCAACCCAGTGCCAGTAGAGGGGGGCTGGAGCTTCAGGTCCAGTACCAGCCCCCTGCCAGTAGAGGGGGGTGGGTGGGCTGGAGCTACAGGTCCAGCACCAACCCCCTGCCAGGAGAAGGGGGCTGGAGCTACTGGTCCAGCACCAACCCTCTGCCAGTAGAGGGGGGTTGGAGCTACAGGTCCAGCACCAACCCAGTGCCAGTAGAGGGGGGTGGGTGGGCTGGACCTACAGGTCATGCACCAACCCCCTGCCAGTAGAGGGGGATGAAGCTACAGGTCCAGCACCAACCTCCTGCCAGTAGAGGAGGGGCTGGAGCTACAGGTTCAGCACCAACCCCTTGCCAGTAGAGGTGGGCTGGAGCTACAGGCTCAGCACCAACCCCTTGCCAGTAGAGGAGGGTGGAGCTACAGGTCCAGCACCAACCTCCTGCCAGTAGAGGGAGGCTGTAGCTACAGATCCAATACCAACCCCTTGCCAGGAAAGAGGGGCTGGAGCTACAGGTCCAGCACCAACCTTCCCTGCCAGTAGAGGGGGGGTGGAGCTACAGGTCGAGCACCAACCCTCTGCCAGTAGAGGGGGGTGGGACCAGTAGCTCCAGGTGGGTGGGCTGGAGCTACAGGTCCAGCACCAACCCCCTGTCAGGAGAAGGGGGGCTGGAGCTACTGGTCCAGCACCAACCCTCTGCCAGTAGAGGGGGGTTGGAGCTACAGGTCCAGCTCCAACCCAGTGCCAGTAGAGGGGGGTGGGTGGGCTGGACCTACAGGTCATGCACCAACCCCCTGCCAGTAGAGGGGGATGAAGCTACAGGTCCAGCACCAACCTCCTGCCAGTAGAGGAGGGGCTGGAGCTACAGGTCCAGCACCAACCCCCTGCCAGTAGTGGAGGGGCTGGAGCTACAGGTCCAGCACCAACCCCCTTACAGTAGAGTGGGGCTAGAGATACAGGTCCAGCACCAACCCCGCTGCCAATAGAGTGGGGCTAGAAATACAGGTCCAGCACCAACCCCCTGCCTGTAGAAGGGGGGGGGGGGGCTGGAGCTACATGTCCAGCACAAAGGCATAGGCAAAGGCAAAGGTCCAGGGCATAGTGTCGAGGTACACAAAAATGAAGGCAATATTGTAGAGCAAACTGGTGATATGAATAAGGAGATAAAAAATGAGACGAATGAGAACACAAATGAGAAAGACGAAAGCAACAAGGAGAAAGATAAGGGCAATACCGAGAATGAATGCAGAAACGAGAAAGTTGGAACAAAAAACACAGAGGTAGCCAAGTCGTTCACGGGTACAAACAAGAATAATACAATCACAGATGTAAATATTTGCAGGTATTATGCAAAAGGACAGTGCAGATATGGGCCCAGAGGCACGGAATGCTCATTCAGGCACTAACGGAAATGCCGAAACTGGTTAGGGAAAGGCAGATGTCGTTTTGATACAGAGTGTAGATATTTTCACCCTAAGCTATGCAAACTCTCAGTTAATGAGAGGAAATGCTACGATCTTCATTGCCCCGATTTCCACGTCAGAGGTACACAGCGCTATATAAGAGAGGAAGTCT
This sequence comes from Procambarus clarkii, assembly GCF_040958095.1. Classification (NCBI taxonomy): domain Eukaryota; kingdom Metazoa; phylum Arthropoda; class Malacostraca; order Decapoda; family Cambaridae; genus Procambarus; species Procambarus clarkii. Next base: position 1,312,066 of record NC_091187.1, on the reverse strand, counting down.
AATATAATAGCCCTGAAATTTTTTTAGAGGCAGGCACACACAGAGGGAGAAACAGACAGGCAGAAACGTGGCAGGAGTATGGATGGAGAGGGAGAAATGCCCAAGACTGGACTACGGTTCGTCATCAAGCCCACACATACTACACTCCCCAACTACACAGAGACTACCACACCCCCCAACTACACAGAGACTACCACACCCCCCAACTACACAGAAACTACCACACTCCCCAGTATCACTTCCAAAACTGGACAAACCATTGCCACAACAACACATCCTGGGTCAGGGTAGAGAGGAGGGAAAACTACCAAAACCTTCCAGAAGTGACACACAATATGGACAATCATTCATATTTGCAAGCATTCAAGGTTTATAGCCAAAGTCAAGAAATAAAGTTAAGTTCATAAATGGCCTCCTATTAGAGTCAAACTCAATATTTGGGGCATTCACGGAAACTCATACAAAAGATTACATGGATGGTGAAATCTGGATTCCAAATTATAATTTATATAGATGTGATAGAAAAACTAGGTCAAATGGAGGAGTAGGTCTGTATATTAAAGAAGACCTGGTATGCACAGAACTACTAAACTCAACTAATGAGGTGGTAGAGGTACTAGGAATTAAGGTAGAGAAACTAAACCTAATTATTATTCTAATATATAAACCGCCAGATACAACGGTTGAGGAATTCACAGAGCAGATGCACAAAATAGAGAACATACTTGACAACCTAGCAAACCCAGCTCCAGATATTATCTTCCTTGGAGATTTCAATTTACCAAGTCTAAGATGGAGAATAGCAAACACAAATATCATAGCAGGGAATGACCCGGGAAATAACCAACCACTGGTCAGAGAACTTTTGAGATTCTGTGACAAATTCTCGCTCAATCAACAGATTACAGAACCAACTAGGAACGAAAACACACTAGACTTGTTATTCACAAACAATGATGAACTAATCAGAGACATCACAATCTCAGATACTTCATACTCAGACCATAAGCTCATTGAAGTGCGAACTAGCATAAATAACGGTAGTAGGTCTAAGAGACCCAACAAGCGAGAAGGAATATTCAATCAATTCAATTTCAACAATAAGAGGATTGACTGGGAAAAAATAAATGTAGACCTTGCAACCATTCAATGGGAGACGGTCTTAAGCGACAAAACTCCCACACAGGGAATAGTTCAACTGACAGCTGAAGCTTACAAGGTCTGCTTAAAGCACGTGCCTATGAGGAAGGGCAGAAAGAGGACCACTCTAAAAAGAGAACGCAGACGACTGTACAGGAGAAGGAAAAAAATAACAGAAATGCTTCGGCAGACACAACTATCACAAGCAAGGAAAACAAGCCTAAGCAGGGAGATCGAAGAAATAGAACAAACGTTGAAGCGATCATATGAGTCTGAGGAAATTGAATTGGAACAGAAAGCTATACAAGAGATAAGGAAAAATCCAAAATATTTTTTCTCATACACAAAATCAAAATCCAAAACCTCGACCAGTATTGGACCGTTAATTACAAATGAAGGTACGTACACAGAGGATAACAAAGAGATTAGTGAAATTCAAAGAAGCCAGTATGAGGCTATGTTTAGCACACCAATAAACAACATGAAAGTTGATGACTCAGACAGCTTCTTTATGAATGGCATTCAAGCTGCAGATAATATAACGGATATTACCACAAACTCGGAAGACTTTGAAAGAGAAATTGACAATATGCCTAGGCACTCAGCTCCTGGGCCTGACTCATGGAATTCAATACTCATAAAGAAATGTAAAGCACCAGTAGCGAGAGCACAGCGTAATATGGAGAAAGAGCCTGGATACAGGGGAGATACCAGCAGCACTTAAATCTTCAGATATAGCTCTGTTACAAATGATATGAGTGGGGCTTCTATGGGGTACTGGTACTATTAAGGGGTAAAGGTAGTTAGAAGACAAGAGTATCAAATATGGGAGAGCTAAAAGGCCCGGCCCCCAAAATAAACTATCCACAGTAGTAATAACTTGCTACAAGACCATATATGTTAGTCTAAGGGTTGATCACTGCGCTCCCACCTTGGAAGAAGAGATACTCTGTAATTCATGTACTTATTTATTAACCCCTTAACAACCCCCCATATACACTCACACCAATAACAATAATAATAATAACTTTACCACACTATCTTACGTTAAAAGCCTTGGTCCACATAGACAGGATACAAGGTTTACACTAATAACAAGCTAGGGTAAAGTACTACTGGATAAGCACTGAAGCTGGATGCAGCTTAGGGTAGTGAGACCATGTGGTACCCTAATACAAAACACAACACTTAGGGTAAACAAAACACTGGCAAATACTAACCCCAGGTCTCACCAATAGTTACTACCAGAGTAGGTACACTTACTAATGCCCCGTACTTAGCTTAAGGATACAGGAACTTCAGGTAAGGGAAATAAGTAAGAGGAGAAGGGAGAAGAGTAGGGATACAGCCACAGAGTAGGTCTTATCTGCACGACACCAGCCAAAGAGAAGAGCGAGCTAGCGACCAGCTGCCTCCCTCATGTCGTGGTGCCGGAAGGAGCCTAATTGATCGTGCAGCTAAGCACATTAAAGATCTTCCCCTATGCAACGTATTGTTACTTTATGAATGATTAGAAAGTATTAGTAAGCAAAGTTGGTGCCTATGTTATTATTTAATAATCAACCCCCAGCTCAGTCTTTAAATGCTCTTTGAGAAACAATAATAGTCTTACGTCTGGCAGGGAAGATACAAACAATTGCCATTCGCAATGCGCCAACTGTACTACTAGGAAGTGTAATAGCTCAATTTTGACCTCTGGTTTCCACTGGAGAACCCAGGGTCGTAACAAGCTCCGTTGCACAAGGGGGGGGAGTAAAGCCTTGGCAAAAAATTACTGGCCAGTTGCACTAACATCACACATAATAAAAGTGTTTGAAAGAGTGATTAGGAATCAAATTTCTAGTTTTATGGATAACAATGAATTGCACAATCCAGGACAACATGGATTTAGAGCGGGAAGATCCTGTCTGTCACAGTTACTCAACCACTATGACAAAATCCCAGAAGCTCTAGAAGAAAAGCAAAATGCAGATGTTGTATACTGCTGTATACGTTGTATGATGTTGTATACAGATGTTGTAAAGGGGTACTTTGATGTTGTACTTTGCAAAGGCGTTCGACAAATGTGACCATGGGGTGATAGCTCACAAAATGAGGTCAATGGGAATAACTGGAAAAGTAGGACGCTGGATACTCAATTTCCTGTCGAACAGAACAAAAGAGTAACAGTCAATCAGATAAAATCGAGTCCAAGCGATGTTAAAAGCTCTGTACCTCAAGGTACAGTCCTTGCACCGCTACTGTTCCTTATTCTCATATCTGATATAGACAAAAATACAAGTCACAGCTTCGAGTCGTCCTTTGCAGATGACACAAAAATCAGCATGAAACTTACCTCTGCTGAAGACATTGAAAAACTACAAGCAGATGTCAACAAAGTTTTCGATTGGGCAGCAGAAAATAACATGATGTTTAACAGTGATAAATTTCAGGTACTCAGGTTCGGCAAAAATGAGGATCTGAAACATAATACAGGGTACAAAACACAATCGAATCTTCCCATAGTAGAAAAACAGCATGTCAAGGATTTGGGAATAATGATGTCCGACGATCTAACGTTTAGGGAGCATAACCAAGCAAATAATGCGTCAGCCAGACAAATGATCGGATGGATTACGAGAACTTTCAAATCCAGGGATCCCATCACAATGGTTGTACTCTTCAAGTCACTTGTGTTGTCCCGTCTCGAGTACTGCTCAGTACTCACTTCCCCCTTCAGAGCAGGAGAGATTGCTGAAATACAGGGAATACAGAGAACATATAAGGCACACATAGACGACATAAAACACCTAAATTATTGGGATCGTCTCAAAGCTCTCCAAATGTACTCTCTAGAAAGAAGACGAGAGAGATACCACATAATATACACCTGGAAAACACTGGAGGGTCAGGTCCCAAATCTACACAGTAAAATAACAACGTACTGGAGTGAACAATATGGAAGAAAATGCAAGATTAAACCAGTGAAGAGCAGAGGTGCCATAGGCACAATCAGAGAGCACTGTATAAACATCAGAGGTCCGCGGTTGTTCAACGTCATAAGAAGCAACTATAAGAAATATTGCTGGAACAACCATGGACATCTTTAAGAGAAAACTGGACTGTTTTCTAAGAGAAGTTCCGGATCAGCCGGGCTGTAGTGGGTATGTGGCCCTATGGACCGCTCCAAGCAACAGCCTGGTGGACCAAACTCTCACAAGTCGAGCCTGGCCTCGGGCCGGGCTTGCGGAGTAGAAGAACTCGCAGAACCCCATCAACCAGGTACAGGTCTGGCACGAACCCCCTGCCAGTAGAGGAGGGCTGGAGCTACAGGTCCAGCACCAACCACCTGCCAGTAGAGGGGGGCTGCATCTACAGGTCCCGCACCAACCCCCAGCCAGTAGAGGGAGGCTGAAGCTACAGGTCCAGCACCAACCCCCTGCCAGTGGAGGGGGGCTGGGGCTACAGGTCCAGCACCATCCACCCTGCCAGTAGTGAGGGGGCTGGAGCTACAGGTCCGGCACCAAAACCCTGCCAGTAGAGGTGGGCTGGAGCTACAGGTCCAGCACCATCCCCCTGCCAGTAGAGGGGGGCTGGAGCTACAGGTCCAGCACCAACCCCCTGTCAAGAGAGGGAGGGGGGGGGGCCTGGAGCTACAGATCCAGCACCAACCCCCTGCCAGTAGAGGTGGGCTTGAGCTACAGGTCCAGCACCAACCCCCTTCCAGTACATGGGGGCTGGAGCTACAGGTCCGGCACCAACCCCCTGCCATTAGAAAGGGACTGGGGTTACAGATCCAGCGCCATCCCCCCTGCCAGTAGAGGGGGGGCTGGAGCTACAGGTCAAGCACCAACCCCCTGCCAGTAGAGGGGGGGCTGGAGCTACAGGTCCAGCATCAACCCCCTGCCAGTAGAGGGGGGGCTGGAGCTACAGGTCCAGCACCAACCCCCTGCCAGGAGAGGGGGGTGTGGCTACAGGTCCAGCACCAACCCCCTGCCAGTAGAGCGGGGGCTGGAGCTACAGGTCCAGCACCAACCCCCTGCCAGGAGTGGGGGGCTGGAGCTACAGGTCCAGAACCAAACCCCTGCCAGTAGAGGTGGGCTGGAGCTACAGGTCTAGCACCAACACTCTGCCAGTAGAGGGGGACTGGAGCTACAGGTCCAGCACCAACCCCCTGCCAGTAGAGGTGGGCTGGAGCTACAGGTCCATCACGCATCCCTTGCCAGTAGAGGTGGGGCTGGTGCTACAGGTCCAGCACCAACCCCCTGCCAGTAGAAGGGAGCTGGAACTATGGGTCCAGCACCAACCCCGTGCCAGTAGAGGTGGCCTGAAGCTACAGGTCCAGCATGAACCCCCTGGCAGTACAGGGGGACTGGAGTTACAGGTCCAGCAGCAACCCCCGCCCAGTAGAGGATGGCTGGAGCTACATGTCCAACATCAACCCCTTGCCAGTAGAGGGAGGCTGCAGCTACAGGTCCAGCACCAATCCCCTGTCAGTAGACAGGGGCTGGAGGTACAGGTCGCGCACCCTCCCCCCCCCCCCTTGCCATTAGAGGGGGCTGGAGCTACAGGTCCAGCACCAACTCCCTGACAGTAGAAGGGGGCTGGAGCTACGGGTCCAGCACCAACCCCCTGCCAGTAGAGGGGGGATGGAGCAACAGGTTCAGCACCAACCCCCTGCCCGTAGAGGGGGGATGGAGCAACAGGTTCAGCACCAACCCCTTGCCAGTAGAAGACGGCTGGAGCTACAGGTCCAGCACCAACCCCCTGCCAGTAGAGGGGGGCTGAAGCTACAGTTCCAGCATCAACCCCCTGCCAGTAAAGGGGGGGCTGGAGCTACAGTTCCAGCAGCAACCACCTGCCAGTAGAGTGGGGGCTGGAGCTACAAGTCCAGCACCAACCCCCTGTCAGTAGAGGGGGGCTACAGCTACAGGTCCAGCACCGACCCTCTGCCAGTAGAAGGCAGCTGGAGCTACAGGTCCAGCACCAACCCGCAGCCAGAAGAGGGGGCGGGAGCTACAGGTCCAGCACCAACCCGCTGCCAGTAGAGGTGGGCTTGAACTACAGGTCCAGCCCCAACGCCATGTCTGTAGAGGGGGGGTGGAGCTACATGTCCAGCACGAACCCCCTGCCAGTAAAGGGGGGCTGGAGCAACAGGTCCAGCACCAACCCCCCTGCCAGAAGAGGGGGGGCTGGAGCTATTGATCTAGCACCAACCCCCTTCCAGTACAGGGGGGGCTGGAGCTACAGGTCCAGCATCAACCCCCTGCCAGTAGAGTGGGGGTGCTGGAGCTACAGGTCCAGCACCAACCCCTTGCCAGTAGACGGGGGCTGGAGCTACAGGTCTAGCACCAACCCCCTGCCAGTAGAGGGGGATGGAGATACAGATCCAGCACCAACCCCCTGCCAGTAGAGGGGGGCTGAAGATACAGGTCCAGGACCAACCCCCTGCCAGTTGAGGGGGGCTGTAGCTACAGATCCAGCACCAACCCCCGTGCCAGTAGAGGGGGAGGCTGGAGCTACATTTCCTGCACCAACCCCCCCTCCCCTGCCAGTAGAGGGGGGCTGGAGATACAGGTCCAGGACCAACCCCCTGCCAGTAGAGGGGGGCTGGAGCTACAGGTCCAACTCCAACCCCCTGCCAGTAGAGGGGGGGGGCTGGGGCTGAAGCTACAGGTCCAGCACCAACCCCCTGCCATTAGTGGGAGGCTGAAGTTACAGGTCCAGCACCAATCCTCTGCCAGTAGAGGGGGACAGGAGCTACAGATCCAGCACCAACCCCCTGCCAGTAGAGGGGGGGGGGCTGCAGCTACAGGTCCAGCACCAATCCCCTGCCAGTAGAGGAAGACAGGAGCTACAGGTCAATCGCCAACCTCCTTCCAGTATAGGGGGGCTGGAGCTGCAGGTCAAGGACCTACCCTATGTCATTAGAGGGGGGGGGGGGGGGTGCTGCAGCTACAGGTCCAGCATCATCCCCCTGCCAGTAGAGGAGGGGGGGGCTTGAGCTATTGGTCTAGCACCAACCCCCTGCCAGTAGAGGGGGGCTGGAGCTACAGGTCCAGCACCAACCCCCTGCCATTAGAGAGGCGCTGGAGCTACAGGTCCAGCATCAACCCCCTGCCAGTAGAGGGGGGCTGGAGCTACAGGTTCAGCACCATCCCCCTGCCAGTAGAGGGAGGCTGGAGCTACAGGTCCAGCACCAACCCCCTGCCATTAGAGAGGCGCTGGAGCTACAGGTCCAGCATCAACCCCCTGCCAGTAGAGGGGGGCTGGAGCTACAGGTCCTGCACCAACCCCCTGCCAGTAGAGGGGAGCTGGAGCTACAGGTCCAGCACCAACTCCCTGCCAGTAGAAGGGGGCTGGAGCTACAGGTCCAGCACCAACACCCTGCCAGTAGAGGGGGGCTGCAGCTACAGGTCCAACATCAACCCCCTGCCAGTAGAGAGGGGCTGGTGCTTCAGAGGCCAGCACCAACCCCCTGCCAGTAGAGGGGGGCTGGAGCTACAAGTCCAGCACCAACCCCCTGCCAGTAGAGGGGGGCTGGAGGTACAGATCCAGCACCAACCCCCTTCAAGTAGAGGTGGGCAGGAACTACAGGTACAGAACCAACCCCCTTCCAGTAGAGGTGGGCATGAGCTACAGGTCCTGCACCAACCCCCTGCCAGTAGAGGCGAGATTGAGCTACAGGTCCAGCACCCCCTCCCTTGCCATTAGAGGGGGCTGGAGCTACAGGTCCAGCACCAACCCCCCTGCCAGAGAAGGGGGCTGGAGCTACAGGTCCAGCACCAACCCCCTGCCAGTAGAGGAGCGCTGGAGCTACAGGTCCAGCACCATCCTCCTGCCAGTAGAGGGGGCCTTGAGCTACAGGTCTAGCACCAAACCCCTGCCAGTAGAGAGGGGCTGGAGCTACAGGTCCAGCACTAACCACCTGCCAGTAGAGGGGGCCTGAAGCTACAGGTCCAGCATCAACCCCCTGGCAGTACAGGGGGACTGGAGCTACAGGTCCAGCAGCAACCCCCGCCCAGTAGAGGATGGCTGGAGCTACATGTCCAACATCAACCCCTTGCCAGTAGAGGGAGGCTGCAGCTACAGGTCCAGCACCAATCCCCTGTCAGTAGAGGGGGGATGGGGCTTGAGCTATTGGTCTAGCACCAACCCCCTGCCAGTAGAGAGGGGCTGGAGGTACAGGTCGCGCACCCTCCCCCCCCCCCCCTTGCCATTAGAGGGGGCTGGAGCTACAGGTCCAGCACCAACTCCCTGACAGTAGAAGGGGGCTGGAGCTACAGGTCCAGCACCAACCCCCTGCCAGTAGAGGGGGGGATGGAGCTACAGGTTCAGCACCAACCCCCTGCCCGTAGAGGGGGGGATGGAGCTACAGGTTCAGCACCAACCCCTTGCCAGTAGAAGACGGCTGGAGCTACAGGTCCAGCACCAACCCCCTGCCAGTAGAAGGGGGCTGAAGCTACAGTTCCAGCATCAACCCCCTGCCAGTAAAGGGGGGCTGGAGCTACAGTTCCAGCAGCAACCCCCTGCCAGTAGAGTGGGGGCTGGAGCTACAAGTCCAGCACCAACCCCCTGTCAGTAGAGGGGGGCTACAGCTACAGGTCCAGCACCGACCCTCTGCCAGTAGAAGGCGGCTGGAGCTACAGGTACAGCACCAACCCGCAGCCAGTAGAGGGGGCTGGAGCTACAGGTCCAGCACCAACCCGCTGCCAGTAGAGGTGGGCTTGAACTACAGGTCCAGCCCCAACGCCATGTCTGTAGAGGGGGGCTGGAGCTACATGTCCAGCACGAACCCCCTGCCAGTAAAGGGGGGCTGGAGCTACAGGTCCAGCACCAACCCCCCTGCCAGAAGAGGGGGGGCTGGAGCTATTGGTCTAGCACCAACCCCCTTCCAGTAGAGGGGGGGCTGGAGCTACAGGTCCAGCATCAACCCCCTGCCAGTAGAGTGGGGGTGCTGGAGCTACAGGTCCAGCACCAACCCCTTGCCAGTAGACGGGGGCTGGAGCTATAGGTCTAGCACCAACCCCCTGCCAGTAGAGGGGGATGGAGATACAGATCCAGCACCAACCCCCTGCCAGTAGAGGGGGGCTGAAGATACAGGTCCAGGACCAACCCCCTGCCAGTTGAGGGGGCTGTAGCTACAGATCCAGCACCAACCCCCGTGCCAGTAGAAGGGGGAGGCTGGAGCTACATTTCCTGCACCAACCCCCCCTCCCCTGCCAGTAGAGGGGGGCTGGAGATACAGGTCCAGGACCAACCCCCTGCCAGTAGAGGGGGGCTGGAGCTACAGGTCCAACTCCAACCCCCTGCCAGTAGAGGGGGGGGGCTGGGGCTGAAGCTACAGGTCCAGCACCAATCCCCTGCCATTAGTGGGAGGCTGAAGTTACAGGTCCAGCACCAATCCTCTGCCAGTGGAGGGGGACAGGAGCTACAGATCCAGCACCAACCCCCTGCCAGTAGAGGGGGGGGGGCTGCAGCTACAGGTCCAGCACCAATCCCCTGCCAGTAGAGGAAGACAGGAGCTACAGGTCAATCGCCAACCTCCTTCCAGTATAGGGGGGCTGGAGCTGCAGGTCAAGGACCTACCCCATGTCATTAGAGGGGGGGTGGTGCTGCAGCTACAGGTCCAGCATCATCCCCCTGCCAGTAGAGGGGGGGGGGGCTTGAGCTATTGGTCTAGCACCAACCCCCTGCCAGTAGATGGGGGCTGGAGCTACAGGTCCAGCATCAACCCCCTGCCATTAGAGAGGCGCTGGAGCTACAGGTCCAGCAGCAACCCCCGCCCAGTAGAGGATGGCTGGAGCTACATGTCCAACATCAACCCCTTGCCAGTAGAGGGAGGCTGCAGCTACAGGTCCAGCACCAATCCCCTGTCAGTAGAGGGAGGGGGGGCTTGAGCTATTGGTCTAGCACCAACCCCCTGCCAGTAGAGAGGGGCTGGAGGTATAGGTCGCGCACCCTCCCCCCACCCCCCTTGCCATTAGAGGGGGCTGGAGCTACAGGTCCAGCACCAGCTCCCTGACAGTAAAGGGGGGCTGGAGCTACAGGTCCAGCACCAACCCCCTGCCAGTAGAGGGGGGATGGAGCTATAGGTTCAGCACCAACCCCCTGCCCGTAGAGGGGGGATGGAGCTACAGGTTCAGCACCAACCCCTTGCCAGAAGAAGACGGCTGGAGCTACAGGTCCAGCACCAACCCCCTGCCAGTAGAGGGGGGCTGGAGCTACAGTTCCAGCATCAACCCCCTGCCAGTAAAGGGGGGGCTGGAGCTACAGTTCCAGCAGGAACCCCCTGCCAGTAGAGTGGGGGCTGGAGCTACAAGTCCAGCACCAACCCCCTGTCAGTAGAGGGGGGCTACAGCTACAGGTCCAGCACCGACCCTCTGCCAGTTGAGGGCGGCTGGAGCTACAGGTCCAGCACCAACCCGCTGCCAGTAGAGTTGGGCTTGAACTACAGGTCCCGCCCCAACGCCATGTCTGTAGACGGGGGCTGGAGCTACATGTCCAGCACGAACCCCCTGCCAGTAAAGGGGGGCTGGAGCTACAGGTCCAGCACCAACCCCCCTGCCAGAAGAGGGGGGCTGGAGCTATTGGTCTAGCACCAACCCCCTTCCAGAAGAGGGGGGGCTGGAGCTACAGGTCCAGGGCCAACCTCCTGCCAGTAGAGGGGGGGCTGGAGCTACAGGTCCAGCATCAACCCCCTGCCAGTAGAGTGGGGGTGCTGGAGCTACAGGTCCAGCACCAACCCCCTGCCAGTAGAGGGGGCTGGAGATACAGATCCAGCACCAACCCCCTGCCAGTAGAGGGGGGGCTGAAGATACAGGTAAAAGACCAACTCCCTGCCAGTTGAGGGGGGCTGTAGCTACAGATCCAGCACCAACCCCCTGCCAGTAGAGGGGGGAGGCTCGAGCTACATTTCCTGCACCAACCCCCCCTCCCCTGCCAGTAGAGGGGGGCTGGAGATACAGGTCCAGGACCAACCCCACTGCCAGTAGAGGGGGGCTGGAGCTACAGGTCCAACTCCAACCCCCTGCCAGTAGAGGGGGGGGCTGGGGCTGAAGCTACAGTTCCAGCACCAACCCCCTGCCATTAGTGGGAGGCTGAAGTTACAGGTCCAGCACCAATCCTCTGCCAGTAGAGGGGGACAGGAGCTACAGATCCAGCACCAACCCCCTGCCAGTAGAGGGGGGGGCTGCAGCTACAGGTCCAGCACCAATCCCCTGCCAGTAGAGGAAGACAGGAGCTACAGGTCAATCGCCAACCTCCTTCCAGTATAGGGGGGCTGGAGCTGCAGGTCAAGGACCTTCCCCATGTCATTAGAGGGGGGGGGGGGTGCTGCAGCTACAGGTCCAGCATCATCCCCCTGCCAGTAGAGGGGGCTGGAGCTACAAGTCCAGCACCAACCCCCTGCTAGTAGAGGGGGGCTGGAGGTACAGGTCCAGCACCAACCCCCTACCAGTAGAGGGGGGCTGGAGCTACAGATCCAGCACCAACCCCCTTCAAGTAGAGGTGGGCAGGAACTACAGGTACAGAACCAACCCCCTTCCAGTAGAGGTGGGCATGAGCTACAGGTCCTGCACCAACCCCCTGCCAGTAGAGGCGAGATTGAGCTACAGGTCCAGCACCCCCCCCCCCTTGCCATTAGAGGGGGCTGGGGCTACAGGTCCAGCACCAACCCCCCTGCCAGAGAAGGGGGCTGGAGCTACAGGTCCAGCACCAACCCCCTGCCAGTAGAGGAGCGCTGGAGCTACAGGTCCAGCACCATCCTCCTGCCAATAGAGGGGGCCTTGAGCTACAGGTCTAGCACCAAACCCCTGCCAGTAGAGAGGGGCTAGAGCTACAGGTCCAGCACTAACCACCTGCCAGTAGAGGGGGCCTGAAGCTACAGGTCCAGCATCAACCCCCTGGCAGTACAGGGGGACTGGAGCTACAGGTCCAGCAGCAACCCCCGCCCAGTAGAGGATGGCTGGAGCTACATGTCCAACATCAACCCCTTGCCAGTAGAGGGAGGCTGCAGCTACAGGTCCAGCACCAATCCCCTGTCAGTAGAGGGGGGGGGGGGCTTGAGCTATTGGTCTAGCACCAACCCCCTGCCAGTAGAGAGGGGCTGGAGGTATAGGTCGCGCACCCTCCCCCCCCCCCCCCCTTGCCATTAGAGGGGGCTGGAGCTACAGGTCCAGCACCAGCTCCCTGACAGTAAAGGGGGGCTGGAGCTACAGGTTCAGCACCAACCCCCTGCCCGTAGAGGGGGGATGGAGCTACAGGTTCAGCACCAACCCCTTGCCAGAAGAAGACGGCTGGAGCTACAGGTCCAGCACCAACCCCCTGCCAGTAGAGGGGGGCTGGAGCTACAGTTCCAGCATCAACCCCCTGCCAGTAAAGGGGGGGCTGGAGCTACAGTTCCAGCAGGAACCCCCTGCCAGTAGAGTGGGGGCTGGAGCTACAAGTCCAGCACCAACCCCCTGTCAGTAGAGGGGGGCTACAGCTACAGGTCCAGCACCGACCCTCTGCCAGTTGAGGGCGGCTGGAGCTACAGGTCCAGCACCAACCCGCTGCCAGTAGAGTTGGGCTTGAACTACAGGTACCGCCCCAACGCCATGTCTGTAGACAGGGGCTGGAGCTACATGTCCAGCACGAACCCCCTGCCAGTAAAGGGGGGCTGGAGCTACAGGTCCAGCACCAACCCCCCTGCCAGAAGAGGGGGGCTGGAGCTATTGGTCTAGCACCAACCCCCTTCCAGTAGAGGGGGGGCTGGAGCTACAGGTCCAGGGCCAACCTCCTGCCAGTAGAGGGGGGGCTGGAGCTACAGGTCCAGCATCAACCCCCTGCCAGTAGAGTGGGGGTGCTGGAGCTACAGGTCCAGCACCAACCCCCTGCCAGTAGAGGGGGCTGGAGATACAGATCCAGCACCAACCCCCTGCCAGTAGAGGGGGGGGCTGAAGATACAGGTAAAATACCAACCCCCTGCCAGTTGAGGGGGGCTGTAGCTACAGATCCAGCACCAACCCCCTGCCAGTAGAGGGGGGAGGCTCGAGCTACATTTCCTGCACCAACCCCCCCTCCCCTGCCAGTAGAGGGGGGCTGGAGATACAGGTCCAGGACCAACCCCACTGCCAGTAGAGGGGGGCTGGAGCTACAGGTCCAACTCCAACCCCCTGCCAGTAGAGGGGGGGGCTGGGGCTGAAGCTACAGTTCCAGCACCAACCCCCTGCCATTAGTGGGAGGCTGAAGTTACAGGTCCAGCACCAATCCTCTGCCAGTAGAGGGGGACAGGAGCTACAGATCCAGCACCAACCCCCTGCCAGTAGAGGGGGGGGCTGCAGCTACAGGTCCAGCACCAATCCCCTGCCAGTAGAGGAAGACAGGAGCTACAGGTCAATCGCCAACCTCCTTCCAGTATAGGGGGGCAGGAGCTGCAGGTCAAGGACCTTCCCCATGTCATTAGAGGGGGGGGGTGCTGCAGCTACAGGTCCAGCATCATCCCCCTGCCAGTAGAGGGGGGGGGGCTTGAGCTATTGGTCTAGCACCAACCCCCTGCCAGTAGAGGGGGGCTGGAGCTACAGGTCCAGCACCAACCCCCTGCCATTAGAGAGGCGCTGGAGCTACAGGTCCAGCATCAACCCCCTGCCAGTAGAGGGGGGCTGGAGCTACAGGTTCAGCACCAACCCCCTGTCAGTAGAGGGAGGCTGGAGCTACAGGTCCAGCATCAACCCCCTGCCAGTAGAGGGGGGCTGGAGCTACAGGTCCTGCACCAACCCCCTGCCAGTAGAGGGGAGCTGGAGCTACAGGTCCAGCACCAACTCCCTGCCTGTAGAAGGGGGCTGGAGCTACAGGTCCAGCACCAACACCCTGCCAGTAGAGGGGGGCTGCAGCTACAGGTCCAACATCAACCCCCTGCCAGTAGAGAGGGGCTGGTGCTTCAGAGGCCAGCACCAACCCCCTGCCAGTAGAGGGGGCCTGGAGCTACAGGTCCAGCACCAATCCCCTGCCAGTAGAAGGGGTCTGGAGCAACATTTCCAGCATCAACCCCCTGCCAATAGTGGGGGGCTGGAGCTACAGGTCCAGCACCAATCCCCTGCAAGTAGAGGGGGCTGAAGCTACAGGTCCAACATCAACCCCCTGCCAGTAGAGAAGGGCTGGAGCTTCAGAGGCTAGCACCAACCCCCTGCCAGTAGAAGCGGGCTGGAGCTTCAGGGCCAGCACCAACCTCCTGCCAGTAGAGGGGGGCTGGAGCTACTGGTCCAGCACCAATCCCATGCCAGTAGAGGGGGGGGGGGGAAGGAGCTACAGGTCCAGCACCAACCCCCTGCCAGTAGAGGGGGGCTGGAGGTACAGGTCCAGCACCAACCCCCTTCCAGTAGAGGGGGGCTGGAGCTACAAATCCAGCACCAACCCCCTTCAAGTAGAGGTGGGCAGGAACTACAGGTACAGAACCAACCCCCTTCCAGTAGAGGTGGGCATGAGCTACAGGTCCAGCACCAACCCCCTGCCAGTAGAGGCCAGATTGAGCTACAGGTCCAGCACCCCCCCCCCCTTGCCATTAGAGGGGGCTGGAGCTACAGGTCCAGCACCAACCCCCCTGCCAGAGAAGGGGGCTGGAGCTACAGGTCCAGCACCAAGCCCCTGCCAGTAGAGGAGCGCTGGAGCTACAGGTCCAGCACCATCCTAATGCCAGTAGAGGGGCGCTGGAGCTAATCGTCCATCACCAACCCCCTGCCAGTAGAGGGGGCCTTGAGCTACAGGTCTAGCACCAAACCCCTGCCAGTAGAGAGGGGCTGGAGCTACAGGTCCAGCACTAACCATCTGCCAGTTGAGGGGGCTGGAACTTCAGGTCCAGCACCAACCCCCTGCCAATAGAGGGGGGCTGGAGCTACAGGTCCAGCACCAACCCCATGCCAGTAGAGGGGGGGGGGCTGGAGCTACAGGTCCAGCACCAACCCCCTGCCAGTAGAGGGGGGTCTGGAACTACTGGTCCAGCACCAACCAACTGCCAGTAGAAGGGGGGCTGGAGCTACAGATGCAGCACCAACCCCATGCCAGTAGAGGGGGGGGGGCTGGAGCTACAGGTCCAGCACCAACCCCCTGCCAGTAGAGGGTGCCTGGAACTACAGGTCCAGCACCAACCCCCTGCCAGTAGAGGGGGGGCTGGAGCTACAGGTCCAGCACCAACCCCCTGCCAGTAGAGGGGGGCTGGAGTTTCAGGTCCAGCATCAACCCCCTGCCAGTAGAGGGGTTGCTGGAGCTACATTTCTAGCACCAACCCCCTGCCAGTAGAGGGGGGGCGGGGCTGGAGCTACAGGTCCATTACCAACCCCCTGCTAGTAGAGGAAGGGCTGGAGCTACAGGTCCAGCACCAACCTCCCCCTACCATTTGAGGAAGGGAGGCTGGAGCTACATGTCCAGCACCAAACCCCTGCCAGTAGAAGGGGCTGGAGCTACAGGTCCAGCACCAACCCCCCTGTCAGTAGTGGGCTGGAGCTAAAGGTCCAGCACCAACCCCCTGCCAGTAGAGGGAGGCTGGAGCTACAGCTCCAGCACCAACCCCCCTGCCAGAAGAGGGGGCTGAAGATACAGGTCCAGGACCAACCCCCTGCCAGTAGAGGGGGGCTATAGCTACAGATCCAGCACCAACCCCCTGCCAGTAGAGGGGGGCTGGATATACAGGTCCAGGACCAACCCCCAGCTAGTAGAGTGGGGCTGGTTACCTTGAGGTTACCTTGAGGTTCTTCCGGGGCTTATTGTCCCCGCGGCCCGGTCGTCGACCAGGCCTCCTGGTTTCTGGACTGATCAACCAGGCAGTTAGACGCGGCTGCTCGCAGCCTGACGTATGAGTCACAGCCTGGTTGATCAGGTATCCTTTGGAGGTGCTTATCCAGTTCTCTCTTGAACACTGTGAGGGGTCGGCCAGTTATGCCCCTTATGTGTAGTGGAAGCGTATTGAACAGTCTCGGGCCTCTGATGTTGATAGAGTTCTCTCTCAGAGTACCTGTTGCACCTCTGCTTTTCAACGGGGGTATTCTGCACATCCTGCCATGCCTCCTGGTCTCATGTGATGTTATTTCTGTGTGCAGGTTTGGGACCAGCCCCTCAATTACTTTCCACGTGTAAATTATTATGTATCTCTCCCGCCTGCACTCAAGGGAGTACAGATTTAGGCTCTTTAGTCGGTCCCAGTAATTTAGATGTTTTACTGAATGGATTCTAGCAGTAAAGGTTTTCTGCACGCTCTCCAGGTCAGCAATTTCTCCAGCTTTGAAAGGGGCTGTCATTGTGTAGCAGTACTCCACTCTAGAGAGCACAAGCGTTTTGAAAAGTATCATCATCGGTATAGCATCACTAGTGTGGAAAGTTCTTGTTATCCAACCTGTCATTTTTCTTGCAGTTATGACGGCTACTTTATTGTGTTCTTTAAAGGTAAGGTCTTCCGACATGAGTACACCCAGATCCTTTACATTGCCTTTTCGTTCTATGTTATGATTTGCCTGAGTTTTGTACGTGGTTTCTGTTTTTATATTTTCAATTTTTCCGTAGCGCATGAGCTGGAACTTATCCTCGTTAAACACCATATTATTTTCTGTAGCCCATACAAAGACCTGATCTACATCTGATTGGAGGTTTGCCGTGTCCTCTATGTTGCCAACTCTCATGAAAATCCTAGTGTCATCTGCAAAGGATGATACAGTGCTATAGGAAGCACTGTAGCTACAGATCCAGCACCAACCCCCTGCCAGTAGAGGGGGGCTGAAGATACAGGTCCAGGACCAACCCCCTGCCTGTAGAGGGGGGGCTGTAGCTACAGATCCAGCACCAACACCCTGCCAGTAGAGGGGGGCGTGAGCTATAGGTCAAGCAGCAACCCCCTGACAGTAGAGGGGGGGCTGGAGCTACAGGTCCAGCACCAACCCCCTGCCAGTAGAGGCGAGCTGGAGCTACAGGTCCAACACCCCCCCCCCCACCTTGCCATTAGAGGGGGCTGGAGCTACAGGTCCAGCACCAACCTCCTGCCAGTAGAAGGGAGCTGGAGCTACAGGTCCAGCACCAACCCCCTGCCAGTAGAGGGGGGGCTGGAGTTACAGGTCTACCACCAACCCCCTGCCAGTAGAGGGGGGCTGGAGCTACAGGTCCAGTACCAACCCACTGCCAGTAGAGGGGGGGGGGGCTGAAGCTACCGGTCCAACATCAACCTCTGCCAGTAGAGGGGCGCTGGAGCTACAGGTCCATCACCATCCCCCTGCCCCAGTAGAGGCGGGCTGGAGCTACAGGTCCAGTACCAACCCACTGCCAGTAGAGGGAGGCCTTGAGCTACAGGACTAGCACCAAACCCCTGCCAGTAGAGAGAGACTGGAGCTACAGGTCCAGCACCAACCCCCCTGCCAATAGAGGGGGGCTGGATCTACAGGTCCAGCATCAACCCCCTGTCAGTAGAAGGGGGGCTGGAGCTACAGATACAGCACCAACCCCAGGCCAGTAGAGGGGGGGGGGGGCTGGAGCTACAGGTCCAGCACCAACCCCCTGCCAGTAGAGGAGGGCTGGAACTACAGTTCCAGCATCAACCCCCTGCCAGTAAAGGGGGGGCTGGAGCTACAGTTCCAGCAGGAACCCCCTGCCAGTAGAGTGGGGGCTGGAGCTACAAGTCCAGCACCAACCCCCTGTCAGTAGAGGGGGGCTACAGCTACAGGTCCAGCACCGACCCTCTGCCAGTTGAGGGCGGCTGGAGCTACAGGTCCAGCACCAACCCGCTGCCAGTAGAGTTGGGCTTGAACTACAGGTCCCGCCCCAACGCCATGTCTGTAGACGGGGGCTGGAGCTACATGTCCAGCACGAACCCCCTGCCAGTAAAGGGGGGCTGGAGCTACAGGTCCAGCACCAACCCCCCTGCCAGAAGAGGGGGGCTGGAGCTATTGGTCTAGCACCAACCCCCTTCCAGTAGAGGGGGGGCTGGAGCTACAGGTCCAGGGCCAACCTCCTGCCAGTAGAGGGGGGGCTGGAGCTACAGGTCCAGCATCAACCCCCTGCCAGTAGAGTGGGGGTGCTGGAGCTACAGGTCCTGCACCAACCCCATGCCAGTAGAGGGGGCTGGAGATACAGATCCAGCACCAACCCCCCTGCCAGTAGAGGGGGGGCTGAAGATACAGGTAAAAGACCAACCCCCTGCCAGTTGAGGGGGGCTGTAGCTACAGATCCAGCACCAATTCCCTGCCAGTAGAGGGGGGAGGCTCGAGCTACATTTCCTGCACCAACCCCCCCTCCCCTGCCAGTAGAGGGGGGCTGGAGATACAGGTCCAGGACCAACCCCACTGCCAGTAGAGGGGGGCTGGAGCTACAGGTCCAACTCCAACCCCCTGCCAGTAGAGGGGGGGGGGCTGGGGCTGAAGCTACAGTTCCAGCACCAACCCCCTGCCATTAGTGGGAGGCTGAAGTTACAGGTCCAGCACCAATCCTCTGCCAGTAGAGGGGGACAGGAGCTACAGATCCAGCACCAACCCCCTGCCAGTAGAGGGGGGGGGCTGCAGCTACAGGTCCAGCACCAATCCCCTGCCAGTAGAGGAAGACAGGAGCTACAGGTCAATCGCCAACCTCCTTCCAGTATAGGGGGGCTGGAGCTGCAGGTCAAGGACCTACCCCATGTCATTAGAGGGGGGGGGGTGCTGCAGCTACAGGTCCAGCATCATCCCCCTGCCAGTAGAGGGGGGGGGGCTTGAGCTATTGGTCTAGCACCAACCCCCTGCCAGTAGAGGGGGGCTGGAGCTACAGGTCCAGCACCAACCCCCTGCCATTAGAGAGGCGCTGGAGCTACAGGTCCAGCATCAACCCCCTGCCAGTAGAGGGGGACTGGAGCTACAGGTTCAGCACCAACCCCCTGTCAGTAGAGGGAGGCTGGAGCTACAGGTCCAGCACCAACCCCCTGCCATTAGAGAGGCGCAGGAGCTACAGGTCCAGCATCAACCCCCTGCCAGTAGAGGGGGGCTGGAGCTACAGGTCCTGCACCAACCCCCTGCCAGTAGAGGGGAGCTGGAGCTACAGGTCCAGCACCAACTCCCTGCCTGTAGAAGGGGGCTGGAGCTACAGGTCCAGCACCAACACCCTGCCAGTAGAGGGGGGCTGCAGCTACAGGTCCAACATCAACCCCCTGCCAGTAGAGAGGGGCTGGTGCTTCAGAGGCCAGCACCAACCCCCTGCCAGTAGAGGGGGCCTGGAGCTACAGGTCCAGCACCAATCCCCTGCAAGTAGAGGGGGCTGAAGCTACAGGTCCAACATCAACCCCCTGCCAGTAGAGAAGGGCTGGAGCTTCAGAGGCTAGCACCAACCCCCTGCCAGTAGAAGCGGGCTGGAGCTTCAGGGCCAGCACCAACCTCCTGCCAGTAGAGGGGGGCTGGAGCTACTGGTCCAGCACCAACCCCATGCCAGTAGAGGGGGGGGGGCAGGAGCTACAGGTCCAGCACCAACCCCCTGCCAGTAGAGGGGGGCTGGAGGTACAGGTCCAGCACCAACCCCCTTCCAGTAGAGGGGGGCTGGAGCTACAAATCCAGCACCAACCCCCTTCAAGTAGAGGTGGGCAGGAACTACAGATACAGAACCAACCCCCTTCCAGTAGAGGTGGGCATGAGCTACAGGTCCAGCACCAACCCCCTGCCAGTAGAGGCGAGATTGAGCTACAGGTCCAGCACCCCCCCCCCCCCTTGCCATTAGAGGGGGCTGGAGCTACAGGTCCAGCACCAACCCCCTGCCAGAGAAGGGGGCTGGAGCTACAGGTCCAGCACCAACCCCCTGCCAGTAGAGGAGCGCTGGAGCTACAGGTCCAGCACCATCCTAATGCCAGTAGAGGGGCGCTGGACCTAATCGTCCATCACCAACCCCCTGCCAGTAGAGGGGGCCTTGAGCTACAGGTCTAGCACCAAACCCCTGCCAGTAGAGAGGGGCTGGAGCTACAGGTCCAGCACTAACCATCTGCCAGTTGAGGGGGCTGGAACTTCAGGTCCAGCACCAACCCTCTGCCAATAGAGGGGGGCTGGAGCTACAGGTCCAGCACCAACCCCATGGCAGTAGAGGGGGGGGGCTGGAGCTACAGGTCCAGCACCAACCCCCTGCCAGTAGAGGGGGGTCTGGAACTACTGGTCCAGCACCAACCAACTGCCAGTAGAAGGGGGGCTGGAGCTACAGATGCAGCACCAACCCCATGCCAGTAGAGGGGGGGGGGGGCTGGAGCTACAGGTCCAGCACCAACCCCCTGCCAGTAGAGGGTGCCTGGAGCTACAGGTCCAGCACCAACCCCTGCCAGTAGAGGGGGGGCTGGAGCTACAGGTCCAGCACCAACCCCCTGCCAGTAGAGGGGGGCTGGAGTTTCAGGTCCAGCATCAACCCCCTGCCAGTAGAGGGGTTGCTGGAGCTACATTTCTAGCACCAACCCCCTGCCAGTAGAGGGGGGGCGGGGCTGGAGCTACAGGTCCATTACCAACCCCCTGCTAGTAGAGGAAGGGCTGGAGCTACAGGTCCAGCACCAACCTCCCCCTACTATTTTAGGAAGGGAGGCTGGAGCTACATGTCCAGCACCAACCCCCTGCCAGTAGAGGGGGCTGGAGCTACAGGTCCAGCACCAACCCCCCTGTCAGTAGTGGGCTGGAGCTAAAGGTCCAGCACCAACCCCCTGCCAGTAGAGGGAGGCTGGAGCTACAGCTCCAGCACCAACCCCCCTGCCAGAAGAGGGGGCTGAAGATACAGGTCCAGGACCAACCCCCTGCCAGTAGAGGGGGGCTATAGCTACAGATCCATCACCAACCCCCTGCCAGTAGAGGGGGGCTGGATATACAGGTCCAGGACCAACCCCCAGCTAGTAGAGTGGGGCTGGTTACCTTGAGGTTACCTTGAGGTTCTTCCGGGGCTTATTGTCCCCGCGGCCCGGTCGTCGACCAGGCCTCCTGGTTTCTGGACTGATCAACCAGGCTGTTAGACGCGGCTGCTCGCAGCCTGACGTATGAGTCACAGCCTGGTTGATCAGGTATCCTTTGGAGGTGCTTATCCAGTTCTCTCTTGAACACTGTGAGGGGTCGGCCAGTTATGCCCCTTATGTGTAGTGGAAGCGTATTGAACAGTCTCGGGCCTCTGATGTTGATAGAGTTCTCTCTCAGAGTACCTGTTGCACCTCTGCTTTTCAACGGGGGTATTCTGCACATCCTGCCATGCCTCCTGGTCTCATGTGATGTTATTTCTGTGTGCAGGTTTGGGACCAGCCCCTCAATTACTTTCCACGTGTAAATTATTATGTATCTCTCCCGCCTGCACTCAAGGGAGTACAGATTTAGGCTCTTTAGTCGGTCCCAGTAATTTAGATGTTTTACTGAATGGATTCTAGCAGTAAAGGTTTTCTGCACGCTCTCCAGGTCAGCAATTTCTCCAGCTTTGAAAGGGGCTGTCATTGTGTATCAGTACTCCACTCTAGAGAGCACAAGCGTTTTGAAAAGTATCATCATCGGTATAGCATCACTAGTGTGGAAAGTTCTTGTTATCCAACCTGTCATTTTTCTTGCAGTTGTGACGGCTACTTTATTGTGTTCTTTAAAGGTAAGGTCTTCCGACATGAGTGTACCCAGATCCTTTACATTGCCTTTTCGTTCTATGTTATGATTTGCCTGAGTTTTGTACGTGGTTTCTGTTTTTATATTTTCAATTTTTCCGTAGCGCATGAGCTGGAACTTATCCTCGTTAAACACCATATTATTTTCTGTAGCCCATACAAAGACCTGATCTACATCTGATTGGAGGTTTACCGTGTCCTCTATGTTGCCAACTCTCATGAAAATCCTAGTGTCATCTGCAAAGGATGATACAGTGCTATAGGAAGCACTGTAGCTACAGATCCAGCACCAACCCCCTGCCAGTAGAGGGGGGCTGAAGATACAGGTCCAGGACCAACCCCCTGCCTGTAGAGGGGGGGGCTGTAGCTACAGATCCAGCACCAACACCCTGCCAGTAGAGGGGGGCGTGAGCTATAGGTCAAGCAGCAACCCCCTGCCAGTAGAGGGGGGGGCTGGAGCTACAGGCCCAGCACCAACCCCCTGCCAGTAGAGGGGGGGCTGGAGCTACAGGTCCAGCACCAACCCCCTGCCAGTAGATGCGAGCTGGAGCTACAGGTCCAACACCCCCCCCCCTTGCCATTAGGGGGGGCTGGAGCTACAGGTCCAGCACCAACCCCCTGCCAGTAGATGCGAGCTGGAGCTACAGGTCCAACACCCCCCCCCCTTGCCATTAGGGGGGGCTGGAGCTACAGGTCCAGCACCATCCCCCTGCCTTTAGAGGGGGGCTGGAGTTTCAGGTCCAGCATCAACCCCCTGCCAGTAGAGGGGTTGCTGGAGCTACATTTCTAGCACCAACCCCCTGCCAGTAGAGGGGGGGCGGGGCTGGAGCTACAGGTCCATTACCAACCCCCTGCAAGTAGAGGAAGGGCTGGAGCTACAGGTCCAGCACCAACCCCCCTGTCAGTAGTGGTCTGGAGCTAAAGGTCCAGCACCAACCCCCTGCCAGTAGAGGGAGGCTGGAGCTACAGCTCCAGCACCAACCCCCCTGCCAGAAGAGGGGGCTGAAGATACAGGTCCAGGACCAACCCCCTGCCAGTAGAGGGGGGCTATAGCTACAGATCCAGCACCAACCCCCTGCCAGTAGAGGGGGGCTGGATATACAGGTCCAGGACCAACCCCCAGCTAGTAGAGTGGGGCTGGTTACCTTGAGGTTACCTTGAGGTTCTTCCGGGGCTTATTGTCCCCGCGGCCCGGTCGTCGACCAGGCCTCCTGGTTTCTGGACTGATCAACCAGGCTGTTAGACGCGGCTGCTCGCAGCCTGACGTATGAGTCACAGCCTGGTTGATCAGGTATCCTTTGGAGGTGCTTATCCAGTTCTCTCTTGAACACTGTGAGGGGTCGGCCAGTTATGCCCCTTATGTGTAGTGGAAGCGTATTGAACAGTCTCGGGCCTCTGATGTTGATAGAGTTCTCTCTCAGAGTACCTGTTGCACCTCTGCTTTTCAACGGGGGTATTCTGCACATCCTGCCATGCCTCCTGGTCTCATGTGATGTTATTTCTGTGTGCAGGTTTGGGACCAGCCCCTCAATTACTTTCCACGTGTAAATTATTATGTATCTCTCCCGCCTGCACTCAAGGGAGTACAGATTTAGGCTCTTTAGTCGGTCCCAGTAATTTAGATGTTTTACTGAATGGATTCTAGCAGTAAAGGTTTTCTGCACGCTCTCCAGGTCAGCAATTTCTCCAGCTTTGAAAGGGGCTGTCATTGTGTAGCAGTACTCCACTCTAGAGAGCACAAGCGTTTTGAAAAGTATCATCATCGGTATAGCATCACTAGTGTGGAAAGTTCTTGTTATCCAACCTGTCATTTTTCTTGCAGTTATGACGGCTACTTTATTGTGTTCTTTAAAGGTAAGGTCTTCCGACATGAGTACACCCAGATCCTTTACATTGCCTTTTCGTTCTATGTTATGATTTGCCTGAGTTTTGTACGTGGTTTCTGTTTTTATATTTTCAATTTTTCCGTAGCGCATGAGCTGGAACTTATCCTCGTTAAACACCATATTATTTTCTGTAGCCCATACAAAGACCTGATCTACATCTGATTGGAGGTTTGCCGTGTCCTCTATGTTGCCAACTCTCATGAAAATCCTAGTGTCATCTGCAAAGGATGATACAGTGCTATAGGAAACACTGTAGCTACAGATCCAGCACCAACCCCCTGCCAGTAGAGGGGGGCTGAAGATACAGGTCCAGGACCAACCCCCTGCCTGTAGAGGGGGGGCTGTAGCTACAGATCCAGCACCAACACCCTGCCAGTAGAGGGGGGCGTGAGCTATAGGTCAAGCAGCAACCCCCTGACAGTAGAGGGGGGGCTGGAGCTACAGGTCCAGCACCAACCCCCTGCCAGTAGAGGCGAGCTGGAGCTACAGGTCCAACACCCCCCCCCCACCTTGCCATTAGAGGGGGCTGGAGCTACAGGTCCAGCACCAACCTCCTGCCAGTAGAAGGGAGCTGGAGCTACAGGTCCAGCACCAACCCCCTGCCAGTAGAGGGGGGCTGGAGTTACAGGTCTACCACCAACCCCCTGCCAGTAGAGGGGGGCTGGAGCTACAGGTCCAGTACCAACCCACTGCCAGTAGAGGGGGGGGGCTGAAGCTACCGTTCCAACATCAACCTCTGCCAGTAGAGGGGCGCTGGAGCTACAGGTCCATCACCAACCCCCTGCCAGTAGAGGCGGGCTGGAGCTACAGGTCCAGTACCAACCCACTGCCAGTAGAGGGAGGCCTTGAGCTACAGGACTAGCACCAAACCCCTGCCAGTAGAGAGAGGCTGGAGCTACAGGTCCAGCACCAACCCCCCTGCCAATAGAGGGGGGCTGGATCTACAGGTCCAGCACCAACCCCCTGTCAGTAGAAGGGGGGCTGGAGCTACAGATACAGCACCAACCCCAGGCCAGTAGAGGGGGGGGGGCTGGAGCTACAGGTCCAGCACCAACCCCCTGCCAGTAGAGGAGGGCTGGAGCTACAGGTCCAGCACCAACCCCCTTCCAGTAGAGGGAGGCTGGAGCTACAGGTCCAGCACCAACCCCCTGCCAGTAGAGGAGAGCTGGAGCTACAGGTCCAGCACCAACCCCCTGCCAGTAGAGGCGGGCTGGAGCTACAGGTCCAGCACCAACCCCCCTGTCAGTAGAGGGGGGGCTACAGCTACAGGTCCAGCACCAACCCCCTGCCAGTAGAGGTGGGCTGTAGGTACAGGTCCAACACAAACCCCTTGCCAGTAGAGTAAGGGCTGGAGCTACAGGTCCAGCACCAACCCCCTGCCAGTAGAGTAAGGGCTAGAGCTACATGTCCAGCACGAACCCCCTGCCAGTAGAGGGGGGGCTGGAGCTACAGGTCCAGCACCAACCCCCCTTCCAGTAGAGGGAGGCTGGAGCTACAGGTCAGCACCAATCCCCTGCCAGTAGAGGTTGGCTGGAACTACAGGTACAGCCTCAACCCCCTGCCAGTAGAGTAAGGGCTGGAGCTACATGTCCAGCACGAACCCCCTGCCAGTAGAGGGGGGGCTGGAGCTACAGGTCCAGCACCAACCCCTTGCCAGTAGAGGGGGGGCTGGAGCTACAGGTCCAGCACCAACCCCCTTCCAGTAGAGGGGGGCTGGAGCTACAGGTCAGCACCGACCCCCTGCCAGTAGAGGAGGGGGGGGGGGCTGGAGCTACAGGTTCAGCACCAACCCCCTGCCATTGGAGGAGGGGGGGGCTGGAGCTACAGGTCCAGCACCAACCCCCTACCAGTAGAGGGGGGCTGGAGCTACAGGTCCAGCACCAACCCGCTGCCAGTAGAGGGGAAGGGGGGCTGGAGCTCCAGGTCCAGCACCAACCCCCTGCTAGTAGAGGTGGGCTGGAGCTACAGGTCCAGCACCAACCCTCTGCCAGTAAAGGGGGCTGGAGCTACAGGTCCAGCACCAACCCTATGCCAGTAGAGGGGGGGCTGGAGCTACAGGTCCAGCACCAACCCCCTGCCAGTAGAGGTGGGCTGGAGCTACAGGTCCAGCACCAACCCCCTGCCAGTAGAGGTGGGGGGGGGCTGTAGCTACAGGTCCAGCACCAACCCCCTGCCAGTAGAGGGGGGCTGGAGCTACAGATCCAGTTCCAACCCCGTGCCAGTAGGTGCTTTCCTTGACTGGCTTCAGTTTATGTGTAGCGTAATGTGCTGATTGTGGTGAATGTGGTAGGTGTGATTGACTGATAATGGGTCTCTCACTAACTAAAGGTGATAATGGGGCTGACATTGTCCACAGATGATAATAGAACTGACACTGTCCACAGTTGATAATGGGGCTGACACTGACCACAGGTGATAATGGGGCTGACACTGTCCACAGGTGATAATGGGGCTGACACTGACCACAGGTAATAATGGGGCTGCCACTGACCACAGGTCATAATGGGGCTGACACTGACCACAGGTCATAATGGGGCAGACACTGACCACAGGTGATAATGGGGCAGACACTGCCCACAGGTGATAATGGAGCTGACACTGACCACAGGTGATAATGGGGCTGACACTGACCACAGGTGATAAGGGGGCTGACACTGACCACAGGTGATAATGGGCCTGACACTGACCACAGGTGATAATGGGGCTGACACTGTCCACAGGTGATAATGGTGCTGACGCTGACCACAGGTGATAATGGGGCTGACACTGTCCACAGGTAATAATGGGGCTGACACTGACCACAGGTGATAATGGGGCTGACACTGTCCACAGGTGATAATGGGGCTGACACTGTCCACAGGTAATAATGGGGCTGACACTGACCACAGGTCATAATGGGGCAGACACTGACCACAGGTGATAATGGGGCAGACACTGCCCACAGGTGATAATGGGGCTGACACTGACCACAGGTGATAATGGGGCTGACACTGTCCACAGGTGATAATGGGGCTGAAACTGACCACAGGTGATAATGGGGCTGACACTGACCACAGGTGATAATGGGGCTGACACTGTCCACAGGTGATAATGGGGCTGACACTGACCACAGGTGATAATGGGGCTAACACTGACCACAGGTGATAATGGGGCTGACACTGTCCACAGGTTGAGGACCTCCGCAGGATGAGGGAGCCCGTCAAGAGGCTGGTGGAGGCTGGCCGGGTGTTGGCCGTCCAGGAAGACCAAGATGGCCGCCGCTCCGCCAGGATAACTCTACAAGACCGACAGCTGTACCTCCACTCACTCCCGCGTCAGCCCACGCCCGCCCACGCCCACACCCTCCAGGTTACTTTATTACACCCACTAGTCTTACTGACATTACTGACTTACTAAGTTTTGATAACTAATATGATAACATTTTGTTATACAGTTATCAGCATGATTTATTTCATTTTCTGCAGGAGAGTGAGGTTGTGGGCGTGCTGGAGCCCTCCTGCACCCTGGCGTTCCTTGACCTCGGGTGGGCGGGGTCAACAAGAGGGCGGGTCACCATCCGGCTGACCCCTGACACTCCGCTGGCCAGACAGTTTCTGTTGTTGTGTACGGGCCAGCGGGGCCACACCTACCGCAACACTAAACTGTTGCAGGTGTGGCGCAAGGGTCAGCCGGGGGAGTGTGTGGGGGGCGGAGACTACGAGAGTAATGATGGTGAGGGAGGAGCCCCACTGCTGCCTGACCTCCAGGGGCAGTACCGGGAGTCAGGCCGGGCAGGAGCTGTGTTGGCCAGGTGGAGTCCGGAGAGTCCCAGGTGTGCCCAGTTCATCATCATCACCAGGGACCGCCAGGATGGTGTCCATTGGTCATTTGTCTTCGGTGATGTGGTGAGCGGCCTGGATGTTGTGAGGGCAGCAGTCAACCACAGTGACATTAGGGAGGTGACTGTGGTGGACTGTGGTGTTGTGCTGCCACTCTAGTTCACTGTACCATCACCATCACTACTGTGGTGTTGTGCTGCCACTCTAGTTCACTGTACCACCACCATCACTACTGTGGTGTTGTGCTGCCACTCTATTTCACTGTACCACCACCATCACTACTGTGGTGTTGTGCTGCCACTCTAGTTCACTGTACCATCACCATCACTACTGTGGTGTTGTGCTGCCACTCTAGTTCACTGTACCGCCACCATCACTACTGTGGTGTTGTGCTGCCACTCTAGATCACAGTACTGCCACCATCACTACTGTGGTGTTGTGCTGCCACTCTAGTTCACTGTACCATCACACTCTAGTTCACTGTAAAACCACTATCACTACTATGGTGTTGTGCTGCCACTCTAGTTCACTGTACCAACACCATCACTACTGTGGTGTTGTGCTGCCACTCTAGTTCACTGTACCATCACCATCACTACTGTGGTGTTGTGCTGCCACTCTAGTTCACTGTACCATCACCATCACTACTGTGGTGTTGTACTGCCACTCTAGTTCACTGTACCACCACCATCACTACTGTGGTGTTGTGCTGCCACTCTAGTTCACTGTACCACCACCATCACTACTGTGGTGTTGTGCTGCCACTCTAGTTCACTCTACCACCACCATCACTACTGTGGTGTTGTGCTGCCACTCTAGTTCACTGTACCATCACCATCACTACTGTGGTGTTGTGCTGCCACTCTACTTCACTGTATCACCACCATCACTACTGTTGTGTTTTGCTATCACTCTAGTTCACTGTACCACCATCATCACTACTGTGGTGTTGTGTTGCCACTCTAGTTCACTGTACCATCACTATCACTACTGTGGTGTTGTGCTGCGACTCTAGTTCACTGTACCATCACCATCACTACTTTAGTGTTGCGCTGCCACTCTAGTTCTCTGTACCACCACCATCACTACTGTGGTGTTGTGCTGCCACTCTAGTTCACTGTACCATCACCATCACTACTTTAGTGTTGCGCTGCCACTCTAGGTCACTGTACCACCACCATCACTTCTGTGGTGTTCTGCTGCCACTCTAGTTCACTGTACCATCACCATCACTACTGTGGTGTTGTGCTGCCACCCTAGTTCACTGTACCACCATCATCACTACTATGGTGTTGTGCTGCCACCCTAGTACACTGTACCACCACCATCACTACTGTGGTGTTGTGCTGCCACCCTAGTTCACTGTACCACCACCATCACTACTGTGGTGTTGTGCTGTCACTCTAGTTCACTGTATCATCACTACTATGGTGTTGTGCTGCCACCCTAGTTCACTGTACCACCACCATCACTACTGTGATGTTGTGCTGCCACCCTAGTTCACTGTACCACTACCATCACTACTGTGGTGTTGTGCTGCCACTCTAGTTCACTGTACCATCACTACTATGGTGTTGTACTGCCACTCTAGTTCACTGTACCACCACCGTCACTACTGTGGTGTTGTGCTGCCACTGTAGTTCACTGTACCACCACCATCACTACTGTGGTGTTGTGCTGCCACTCTAGTTCACTGTACCACCACCATCACTACTGTGGTGTTGTGCTGCCACTCTAGTTCACTGTACCATCACCATCACTACTGTGGTGTTGTGCTGCCACTCTAGTTCACTGTACCGCCACCATCACTACTGTGGTGTTGTGCTGCCACTCTAGATCACTGTACCGCCACCATCACTACTGTGGTGTTGTGCTGCTACTCTAGTTCACTGTACCATCACACTCTAGTTCACTGTAAAACCACTATCACTACTATGGTGTTGTGCTGCCACTCTAGTTCACTGTACCAACACCATCACTACTGTGGTGTTGTGCTGCCACTCTAGTTCACTGTACCATCACCATCACTACTGTGGTGTTGTGCTGCCACTCTAGTTCACTGTACCATCACCATCACTACTGTGGTGTTGTACTGCCACTCTAGTTCACTGTACCACCACCATCACTACTGTGGTGTTGTGCTGCCACTCTAGTTCACTGTACCATCACACTCTAGTTCACTGTAAAACCACTATCACTACTATGGTGTTGTGCTGCCACTCTAGTTCACTGTACCAACACCATCACTACTGTGGTGTTGTGCTGACACTCTAGTTCACTGTACCATCACCATCACTACTGTGGTGTTGTGCTGCCACTCGAGTTCACTGTACCATCACCATCACTACTGTGGTGTTGTACTGCCACTCTAGTTCACTGTACCACCACCATCACTACTGTGGTGTTGTGCTGCCACTCTAGTTCACTGTACCACCACCATCACTACTGTGGTGTTGTGCTGCCACTCTAGTTCACTGTACCACCACCATCACTACTGTGGTGTTGTGCTGCCACTCAAGTTCACTGTACCATCACCATCACTACTGTGGTGTTGTGCTGCCACTTTACTTCACTGTACCACCACCATCACTACTGTTGTGTTTTGCTGTCACTCTAGTTCACTGTACCACCATCATCACTACTGTGGTGTTGTGTTGCCACTCTAGTTCACTGTACCATCACTATCACTACTGTGGTGTTGTGCTGCGACTCTAGTTCACTGTACCATCACCATCACTACTTTAGTGTTGCGCTGCCACTCTAGTTCTCTGTACCACCACCATCACTACTGTGGTGTTGTGCTGCCACTCTAGTTCACTGTACCACCACCATCACTTCTGTGGTGTTGTGCTGCCACTCTAGTTCACTGTACCATCACCATCATTACTGTGGTGTTGTGCTGCCACTCTAGTTCACTGTACCGCCACCATCACTACTGTGGTGTTGTGCTGCCACTCTAGATCACTGTACCGCCACCATCACTACTGTGGTGTTGTGCTGCCACTCTAGTTCACTGTACCATCACACTCTAGTTCACTGTAAAACCACTATCACTACTATGGTGTTGTGCTGCCACTCTAGTTCACTGTACCAACACCATCACTACTGTGGTGTTGTGCTGCCACTCTAGTTCACTGTACCATCACCATCACTACTGTGGTGTTGTACTGCCGCTCTAGTTCACTGTACCACCACCATCACTACTGTGGTGTTGTGCTGCCACTCTAGTTCACTGTACCACCACCATCACTACTGTGGTGTTGTGCTGCCACTCTAGTTCACTCTACCACCACCATCACTACTGTGGTGTTGTGCTGCCACTCTAGTTCACTGTACCATCACCATCACTACTGTGGTGTTGTACTGCCAATCTAGTTCACTGTACCACCACCATCACTACTGTGGTGTTGTGCTGCCACTCTAGTTCACTGTACCATCACACTCTAGTTCACTGTAAAACCACTATCACTACTATGGTGTTGTGCTGCCACTCTAGTTCACTGTACCAACACCATCACTACTGTGGTGTTGTGCTGCCACTCTAGTTCACTGTGCCATCACCATCACTACTGTGGTGTTGTGCTGCCACTCGAGTTCACTGTCCCATCACCATCACTACTGTGGTGTTGTGCTGCCACTCTAGTTCACTGTACCACCACCATCACTACTGTGGTGTTGTGCTGCCACTCTAGTTCACTGTACCATCACACTCTAGTTCACTGTAAAACCACTATCACTACTATGGTGTTGTGCTGCCACTCTAGTTCACTGTACCAACACCATCACTACTGTGGTGTTGTGCTGCCACTCTAGTTCACTGTACCATCACCATCACTACTGTGGTGTTGTACTGCCGCTCTAGTTCACTGTACCACCACCATCACTACTGTGGTGTTGTGCTGCCACTCTAGTTCACTGTACCACCACCATCACTACTGTGGTGTTGTGCTGCCACTCTAGTTCACTCTACCACCACCATCACTACTGTGGTGTTGTGCTGCCACTCTAGTTCACTGTACCATCACCATCACTACTGTGGTGTTGTACTGCCAATCTAGTTCACTGTACCACCACCATCACTACTGTGGTGTTGTGCTGCCACTCTAGTTCACTGTACCATCACACTCTAGTTCACTGTAAAACCACTATCACTACTATGGTGTTGTGCTGCCACTCTAGTTCACTGTACCAACACCATCACTACTGTGGTGTTGTGCTGCCACTCTAGTTCACTGTGCCATCACCATCACTACTGTGGTGTTGTGCTGCCACTCGAGTTCACTGTGCCATCACCATCACTACTGTGGTGTTGTGCTGCCACTCTAGTTCACTGTACCACCACCATCACTACTGTGGTGTTGTGCTGCCACTCTAGTTCACTGTACCACCACCATCACTACTGTGGTGTTGTGCTGCCACTCTAGTTCACTGTACCACCACCATCACTACTGTGGTGTTGTGCTGCCACTCTAGTTCACTGTACCATCACCATCACTACTGTCGTGTTGTGCTGCCACTCTACTTCACTGTACCACCACCATCACTACTGTTGTGTTTTGCTGTCACTCTAGTTCACTGTACCACCATCATCTCTACTGTGGTGTTGTGTTGCCACTCTAGTTCACTGTACCATCACTATCACTACTGTGGTGTTGTGCTGCGACTCTAGTTCACTGTACCATCACCATCACTACTTTAGTGTTGCGCTGCCACTCTAGTTCTCTGTACCACCACCATCACTACTGTGGTGTTGTGCTGCCACTCTAGTTCACTGTACCATCACCATCACTACTTTAGTGTTGCGCTGCCACTCTAGGTCATTGTACCACCACCATCACTACTGTGGTGTTGTGCTGCCACTCTAGTTCACTGTACCACCACCATCACTACTGTGGTGTTGTCCTGCCACTGTAGTTCACTGTACCATCACAATCACTACTGTGTTGTTGTGCTGCCTCTCTAGTTCACTGTACCACCACCATCACTTCTGTGGTGTTCTGCTGCCACTCCAGTTCACTGTACCATCACCATCACTACTGTGGTGTTGTGCTGCCACCCTAGTTCACTGTACCACCACCATCACTACTATGGTGTTGTGCTGTCACCCTAGTTCACTGTACCACCACCATCACTACTGTGGTGTTGTGCTGCCACCCTAGTTCACTGTACCACCACCATCACTACTGTGGTGTTGTGCTGCCACTCTAGTTCACTGTATCATCACTACTATGGTGTTGTGCTGCCACCCTAGTTCACTGTACCACCACCATCACTACTGTGATGTTGTGCTGCCACCCTAGTTCACTGTACCACTACCATCACTACTGTGGTGTTGTGCTGCCACTCTAGTTCACTGTACCATCACCATCACTACTTTAGTGTTGCGCTGCCACTCTAGTTCTCTGTACCACCACCATCACTACTGTGGTGTTGTGCTGCCACTCTAGTTCACTGTACCATCACCATCACTACTTTAGTGTTGCGCTGCCACTTTAGGTCATTGTACCACCACCATCACTACTGTGGTGTTGTGCTGCCACTCTAGTTCACTGTACCACCACCATCACTACTGTGGTGTTGTACTGCCACTGTAGTTCACTGTACCATCACAATCACTACTGTGTTGTTGTGCTGCCTCTCTAGTTCACTGTACCACCACCATCACATCTGTGGTGTTCTGCTGCCACTCTAGTTCACTGTACCATCACCATCACTACTGTGGTGTTGTGCTGCCACCCTAGTTCACTGTACCACCACCATCACTACTATGGTGTTGTGCTGCCACCCTAGTTCACTGTACCACCACCATCACTACTGTGGTGTTGTGCTGCCACCCTAGTTCACTGTACCACCACCATCACTACTGTGGTGTTGTGCTGCCACTCTAGTTCACTGTACCATCACTACTATGGTGTTGTGCTGCACCTCTAGTTCACTGTACCACCACCGTCACTACTGTGGTGTTGTGCTGCCACTGTAGTTCACTGTACCATCACTACTGTGGTGTTGTGCTGCCACTCTAGTTCACTGTACCAACACTACTGTGGTGTTGTGCTGCCACCCTAGTTCACTGTACCACCACCATCACTACTGTGGTGTTGTGCTGCCACTCTAGTTCACTGTACCATCACCATCACTACTGTGGTGTTGTGCTGCCACTCTACTTCACTGTACCACCACCATCACTACTGTTGTGTTTTGCTGTCACTCTAGTTCACTGTACCACCATCATCACTACTGTGGTGTTGTGTTGCCACTCTAGTTCACTGTACCATCACTATCACTACTGTGGTGTTGTGCTGCGACTCTAGTTCACTGTACCATCACCATCACTACTTTAGTGTTGCGCTGCCACTCTAGTTCTCTGTACCACCACCATCACTACTGTGGTGTTGTGCTGCCACTCTAGTTCACTGTACCATCACCATCACTACTTTAGTGTTGCGCTGCCACTCTAGGTCATTGTACCACCACCATCACTACTGTGGTGTTGTGCTGCCACTCTAGTTCACTGTACCACCACCATCACTACTGTGGTGTTGTCCTGCCACTGTAGTTCACTGTACCATCACAATCACTACTGTGTTGTTGTGCTGCCTCTCTAGTTCACTGTACCACCACCATCACTTCTGTGGTGTTCTGCTGCCACTCTAGTTCACTGTACCATCACCATCACTACTGTGGTGTTGTGCTGCCACCCTAGTTCACTGTACCACCACCATCACTACTATGGTGTTGTGCTGTCACCCTAGTTCACTGTACCACCACCATCACTACTGTGGTGTTGTGCTGCCACCCTAGTTCACTGTACCACCACCATCACTACTGTGGTGTTGTGCTGCCACTCTAGTTCACTGTATCATCACTACTATGGTGTTGTGCTGCCACCCTAGTTCACTGTACCACCACCATCACTACTGTGATGTTGTGCTGCCACCCTAGTTCACTGTACCACTACCATCACTACTGTGGTGTTGTGCTGCCACTCTAGTTCACTGTACCATCACCATCACTACTTTAGTGTTGCGCTGCCACTCTAGTTCTCTGTACCACCACCATCACTACTGTGGTGTTGTGCTGCCACTCTAGTTCACTGTACCATCACCATCACTACTTTAGTGTTGCGCTGCCACTTTAGGTCATTGTACCACCACCATCACTACTGTGGTGTTGTGCTGCCACTCTAGTTCACTGTACCACCACCATCACTACTGTGGTGTTGTACTGCCACTGTAGTTCACTGTACCATCACAATCACTACTGTGTTGTTGTGCTGCCTCTCTAGTTCACTGTACCACCACCATCACATCTGTGGTGTTCTGCTGCCACTCTAGTTCACTGTACCATCACCATCACTACTGTGGTGTTGTGCTGCCACCCTAGTTCACTGTACCACCACCATCACTACTATGGTGTTGTGCTGCCACCCTAGTTCACTGTACCACCACCATCACTACTGTGGTGTTGTGCTGCCACCCTAGTTCACTGTACCACCACCATCACTACTGTGGTGTTGTGCTGCCACTCTAGTTCACTGTACCATCACTACTATGGTGTTGTGCTGCACCTCTAGTTCACTGTACCACCACCGTCACTACTGTGGTGTTGTGCTGCCACTGTAGTTCACTGTACCATCACTACTGTGGTGTTGTGCTGCCACTCTAGTTCACTGTACCATCACTACTGTGGTGTTGTGCTGCCACCCTAGTTCACTGTACCACCACCATCACTACTGTGGTGTTGTGCTGCCACCCTAGTTCACTGTACCATCACTACTGTGGTGTTGTGCTGCCACTCTAGTTCACTGTACCACCACCGTCACTACTGTGGTGTTGTGCTGCCACTGTAGTTCACTGTACCACCACCATCACTACTGTGGTGTTGTGCTGCCACTCTAGTTCACTGTACCACCACCATCACTACTGTGGTGTTGTGCTGCCACTCTAGTTCACTGTACCATCACCATCACTACTGTGGTGTTGTGCTGCCACTCTAGTTCACTTACCGCCACCATCACTACTGTGGTGTTGTGCTGCCACTCTAGATCACTGTACCGCCACCATCACTACTGTGGTGTTGTGCTGCCACTCTAGTTCACTGTACCATCACACTCTAGTTCACTGTAAAACCACTATCACTACTATGGTGTTGTGCTGCCACTCTAGTTCACTGTACCAACACCATCACTACTGTGGTGTTGTGCTGCCACTCTAGTTCACTGTACCATCACCATCACTACTGTGGTGTTGTGCTGCCACTCGAGTTCACTGTGCCATCACCATCACTACTGTGGTGTTGTACTGCCACTCTAGTTCACTGTACCACCACCATCACTACTGTGGTGTTGTGCTGCCACTCTATTTCACTCTACCACCACCATCACTACTGTGGTGTTGTGCTGCCACTCTAGTTCACTGTACCACCACCATCACTACTGTGGTGTTGTGCTGCCACTCTAGTTCACTGTACCATCACCATCACTACTGTGGTGTTGTGCTGCCACTCTACTTCACTGTACCACCACCATCACTACTGTTGTGTTTTGCTGTCACTCTAGTTCACTGTACCACCATCATCACTACTGTGGTGTTGTGTTGCCACTCTAGTTCACTGTACCATCACTATCACTACTGTGGTGTTGTGCTGCGACTCTAGTTCACTGTACCATCACCATCACTACTTTAGTGTTGCGCTTCCACTCTAGTTCTCTGAACCACCACCATCACTACTGTGGTGTTGTGCTGCCACTCTAGTTCACTGTACCATCACCATCACTACTTTAGTGTTGCGCTGCCACTCTAGGTCATTGTACCACCACCATCACTACTGTGGTGTTGTGCTGCCACTCTAGTTCACTGTACCACCACCATCACTACTGTGGTGTTGTACTGCCACTGTAGTTCACTACTTTACGAATGTCCCATACTGACTGACTTTCGCCCTCCTGGGCTAAGGTATGCTGAACTCTGTAGTTACTATATGAGTACTGGAACACTTGATGATATATTGGACTTGTATCCAAAATTGACCATGTAATGTATCAATCATACAATGTATGTATGTGATGTAACTATATAACCTGAGCTTGTAAAAGCACCTTCATCACCTTCAGTGATTAAGTGCTTAATTGCACACTAGTTTCTTTATCAGCTACCTCACCCTGTCAGGGTAAATGAGACAAATGTATGTGAATGCATGTATGTGTGTATATATGTATGTGTATGTGTGTGTGTGTGTATGTATATGTATGGGTATAAAGCAAATATGGAAGCTGATCAGAATTACATTTCACCTTTGTGAATGTACATTAATGACACTGTGTAAAAGACACATCTAATACTTTATGTAGGGCGTACGTAAATCTGTGTATCTTTGTATTTACGTATGTAGGTTAGCTTAGCATTTTAAGAGCACCGAATCACCTTCTGTGGTTGAGTGTTCAATAAACCCTTGAACTGTATGTTTAACACTTCTCTAACCCTGTCCATGGAGGACAGAAGAAAATGTATATATGCTGGTTAGCATTGTAAATGTGTGGCCACGTCTGTGGTAGAAAATAATAAAAAAAAAAAAAAAAAAAAAATAAAAAAAAAAAAAAAAAAAAAAAAAACTGTAGTTCACTGTACCATCACAATCACTACTGTGTTGTTGTGCTGCCTCTCTAGTTCACTGTACCACCACCATCACTTCTGTGGTGTTCTGCTGCCACTCTAGTTCACTGTACCATCACCATCACTACTGTGGTGTTGTGCTGCCACCCTAGTTCACTGTACCACCACCATCACTACTATGGTGTTGTGCTGTCACCCTAGTTCACTGTACCACCACCATCACTACTGTGGTGTTGTGCTGCCACCCTAGTTCACTGTACCACCACCATCACTACTGTGGTGTTGTGCTGCCACTCTAGTTCACTGTATCATCACTACTATGGTGTTGTGCTGCCACCCTAGTTCACTGTACCACCACCATCACTACTGTGATGTTGTGCTGCCACCCTAGTTCACTGTACCACTACCATCACTACTGTGGTGTTGTGCTGCCACTCTAGTTCACTGTACCATCACTACTATGGTGTTGTGCTGCCACTCTAGTTCACTGTACCACCACCGTCACTACTGTGGTGTTGTGCTGCCACTGTAGTTTACTGTACCATCACTACTGTGGTGTTGTGCTGCCACTCTAGTTCACTGTACCATCACTACTGTGGTGTTGTGCTGCCACCCTAGTTCACTGTACCACCACCATCACTACTGTGGTGTTGTGCTGCCACCCTAGTTCACTGTACCATCACTACTGTGGTGTTGTGCTGCCACTCTAGTTCACTGTACCACCACCGTCACTACTGTGGTGTTGTGCTGCCACTGTAGTTCACTGTACCATCACTACTGTGGTGTTGTGCTGCCACTCTAGTTCACTGTACCATCACTACTGTGGTGTTGTGCTGCCACCCTAGTTCACTGTACCATCACTATCACTACTGTGGTGTTGTGCTGCCACTCTTGTTCACTGTACCATCACTACTGTGGTGTTGTGCTGCCACTGTAGTTCCCTGTACCATCACCATCACTACTGTGGTGTTGTGCTGCCACTCTAGTTCACTGTACCACCACCATCACTACTGTGGTGTTGTGCTGCCACTGTAGTTCACTGTACCATCACCATCACTACTGGGGTGTTGTGCTGCCACTCTAGTTCACTGTACCATCACCATCACTACTGTGGTGTTGTGCTGCCACTCTAGTTCACTGTACCACCACCGTCACTACTGTGGTGTTGTGCTGCCACTGTAGTTCACTGTACCACCACCATCACTACTGTGGTGTTGCGCTGCCACTCTAGTTCACTGTACCACCACCATCACTACTGTGGTGTTGTGCTGCCACTCTAGTTCACTGTACCATCACCATCACTACTGTGGTGTTGTGCTGCCACTCTAGTTCACTGTACCGCCAAAATCACTACTCTGGTGTTGTGCTGCCACTCTAGATCACTGTACCGCCACCATCACTACTGTGGTGTTGTGCTGCCACTCTAGTTCACTGTACCATCACACTCTAGTTCACTGTAAAACCACTATCACTACTATGGTGTTGTGCTGCCAATCTAGTTCACTGTACCAACACCATCACTACTGTGGTGTTGTCCTGCCACTCTAGTTCACTGTACCATCACCATCACTTCTGTGGTGTTGTGCTGCTACTCTAGTTCGCTGTACCATCACCATCACTACTGTGGTGTTGTACTGCCACTCTAGTTCACTGTACCACCACCATCACTACTGTGGTGTTGTGCTGCCACTCTAGTTCACTGTACCACCACCATCACTACTGTGGTGTTGTTCTGCCACTCTAGTTCACTGTACCACCACCATCACTACTGTGGTGTTGTGCTGCCACTCTAGTTCACTGTACCATCACCATCACTACTGTGGTGTTGTGCTGCCACTCTAGTTCACTGTACCATCACCATCACTACTGTGGTGTTGTGCTGCCACTCTACTTCACTGTACCACCACCATCACTACTGTTGTGTTTTGCTGTCACTCTAGTTCACTGTACCACCATCATCACTACTGTGGTGTTGTGTTGCCACTCTAGTTCACTGTACCATCACCATCACTACTGTGGTGTTGTGCTGCGACTCTAGTTCACTGTACCATCACCATCACTACTTTAGTGTTGCACTGCCACTCTAGTTCTCTGTACCACCACCATCACTACTGTGGTGTTGTGCTGCCACTCTAGTTCACTGTACCATCACCATCACTACTTTAGTGTTGCGCTGCCACTCTAGGTCACTGTACCACCACCATCACTACTGTGGTGTTGTGCTGCCACTCTAGTTCACTGTACCACCACCATCACTACTGTGGTGTTGTACTGCCACTGTAGTTCACTGTACCATCACAATCACTACTGTGTTGTTGTGCTGCCTCTCTAGTTCACTGTACCACCACCATCATTTCTGTGGTGTTCTGCTGCCACTCTAGTTCACTGTACCATCACCATCACTACTGTGGTGTTGTGCTGCCACCCTAGTTCACTGTACCACCACCATCACTACTATGGTGTTGTGCTGCCACCCTAGTTCACTGTACCACCACCATCACTACTGTGGTGTTGTGCTGCCACCCTAGTTCACTGTACCACCACCATCACTACTGTGGTGTTGTGCTGCCACTCTAGTTCACTGTACCACCACCATCACTACTGTGATGTTGTGCTGCCACCCTAGTTCACTGTACCACTACCATCACTACTGTGGTGTTGTGCTGCCACTCTAGTTCACTGTACCATCACTACTGTGGGGTTGTGCTGCCACTCTAGTTCACTGTACCACCACCGTCACTACTGTGGTGTTGTGCTGCCACTGTAGTTCACTGTACCGCCACCATCACTACTGTGGTGTTGTGCTGCCACTCTAGTTCACTGTACCACCACCATCACTACTGTGGTGTTGTGCTGCCACTCTAGTTCACTGTACCATCACTATCACTACTGTGGTGTTGTGCTGCCACTCCAGTTCACTGTACCGCCACCATCACTACTGTGGTGTTGTGCTGCCACTCTAGATCACTGTACCGCCACCATCACTACTGTGGTGTTGTGCTGCCACTCTATTTCACTGTACCATCACACGCTAGTTCACTGTAAAACCACTATCACTACTATGGTGTTGTGCTGCCACTCTAGTTCACTGTACCAACACCATCACTACTGTGGTGTTGTGCTGCCACTCTAGTTCACTGTACCATCACCATCACTACTGTGCTGTTGTGCTGCCACTCTAGTTCACTGTACCATCACCATCACTACTGTGGTGTTGTACTGCCAATCTAGTTCACTGTACCACCACCATCACTACTGTGGTGTTGTGCTGCCACTCTAGTTCACTGTACCATCACACTCTATTTCACTGTAAAACCACTATCACTACTATGGTGTTGTGCTGCCACTCTAGTTCACTGTACCAACACCATCACTACTGTGGTGTTGTGCTGCCACTCTAGTTCACTGTACCATCACCATCGCTACTGTGGTGCTGTGCTGCCACTCGAGTTCACTGTGCCATCACCATCACTACTGTGGTGTTGTACTGCCACTCTAGTTCACTGTACCACCACCATCACTACTGTGGTGTTGTGCTGCCACTCTAGTTCACTGTACCACCACCATCACTACTGTATTGTTGTGCTGCCACTCTAGTTCACTGTACCACCACCATCACTACTGTGGTGTTGTGCTGCCACTCTAGTTCACTGTACCATCACCATCACTACTGTGGTGTTGTGCTGCCACTCTACTTCACTGTACCACCACCATCACTACTGTTGTGTTTTGCTGTCACTCTAGTTCACTGTACCATCACCATCACTTCTGTGGTGTTGTGCTGCCACTCTAGTTCACTGTACCACCACCATCACTACTGTGGTGTTGTGCTGCCACTCTAGTTCACTGTACCACCACCATCACTACTGTGGTGTTGTGCTGCCACTCTAGTTCACTGTACCATCACTACTATGGTGTTGTACTGCCACTCTAGTTCACTGTACCACTACCATCACTACTGTGGTGTTGTGCTGCCACTCTAGTTCACTGTACCATCACTACTGTGGTGTTGTGCTGCCACTCTAGTTCACTGTACCACCACCGTCACTACTGTGGTGTTGTGCTGCCACTGTAGTTCACTGTACCGCCACCATCACTACTGTGGTGTTGTGCTGCCACTCTAGTTCACTGTACCACCACCATCACTACTGTGGTGTTGTGCTGCCACTCTAGTTCACTGTACCATCACTATCACTACTGTGGTGTTGTGCTGCCACTCCAGTTCACTGTACCGCCACCATCACTACTGTGGTGTTGTGCTGCCACTCTAGATCACTGTACCGCCACCATCACTACTGTGGTGTTGTGCTGCCACTCTAGTTCACTGTACCATCACACTCTAGTTCACTGTAAAACCACTATCACTACTATGGTGTTGTGCTGCCACTCTAGTTCACTGTACCAACACCATCACTACTGTGGTGTTGTGCTGCCACTCTAGTTCACTGTACCATCACCATCACTACTGTGGTGTTGTGCTGCCACTCGAGTTCACTGTGCCATCACCATCACTACTGTGGTGTTGTACTGCCACTCTAGTTCACTGTACCACCACCATCACTACTGTGGTGTTGTGCTGCCACTCTAGTTCACTCTACCACCACCATCACTACTGTGGTGTTGTGCTGCCACTCTAGTTCACTGTACCACCACCATCACTACTGTGGTGTTGTGCTGCCACTCTAGTTCACTGTACCATCACCATCACTACTGTGGTGTTGTGCTGCCACTCTACTTCACTGTACCACCACCATCACTACTGTTGTGTTTTGCTGTCACTCTAGTTCACTGTACCACCATCATCACTACTGTGGTGTTGTGTTGCCACTCTAGTTCACTGTACCATCACTATCACTACTGTGGTGTTGTGCTGCGACTCTAGTTCACTGTACCATCACCATCACTACTTTAGTGTTGCGCTTCCACTCTAGTTCTCTGTACCACCACCATCACTACTGTGGTGTTGTGCTGCCACTCTAGTTCACTGTACCATCACCATCACTACTTTAGTGTTGCGCTGCCACTCTAGGTCATTGTACCACCACCATCACTACTGTGGTGTTGTGCTGCCACTCTAGTTCACTGTACCACCACCATCACTACTGTGGTGTTGTACTGCCACTGTAGTTCACTACTTTACGAATGTCCCATACTGACTGACTTTCGCCCTCCTGGGCTAAGGTATGCTGAACTCTGTAGTTACTATATGAGTACTGGAACACTTGATGATATATTGGACTTGTATCCAAAATTGACCATGTAATGTATCAATCATACAATGTATGTATGTGATGTAACTATATAACCTGAGCTTGTAAAAGCACCTTCATCACCTTCAGTGATTAAGTGCTTAATTGCACACTAGTTTCTTTATCAGCTACCTCACCCTGTCAGGGTAAATGAGACAAATGTATGTGAATGCATGTATGTGTGTATATATGTATGTGTATGTGTGTGTGTGTGTATGTATATGTATGGGTATAAAGCAAATATGGAAGCTGATCAGAATTACATTTCACCTTTGTGAATGTACATTAATGACACTATGTAAAAGACACATCTAATACTTTATGTAGGGCGTACGTAAATCTGTGTATCTTTGTATTTACGTATGTAGGTTAGCTTAGCATTTTAAAAGCACCGAATCACCTTCTGTGGTTGAGTGTTCAATAAACCCTTGAACTGTATGTTTAACACTTCTCTAACCCTGTCCATGGAGGACAGAAGAAAATGTATATATGCTGGTTAGCATTGTAAATGTGTGGCCACGTCTGTGGTAGAAAATAATAAAAAAAAAAAAAAAAAAAAAATAAAAAAAAAAAAAAATAAATAAAAAAAACTGTAGTTCACTGTACCATCACAATCACTACTGTGTTGTTGTGCTGCCTCTCTAGTTCACTGTACCACCACCATCACTTCTGTGGTGTTCTGCTGCCACTCTAGTTCACTGTACCATCACCATCACTACTGTGGTGTTGTGCTGCCACCCTAGTTCACTGTACCACCACCATCACTACTATGGTGTTGTGCTGTCACCCTAGTTCACTGTACCACCACCATCACTACTGTGGTGTTGTGCTGCCACCCTAGTTCACTGTACCACCACCATCACTACTGTGGTGTTGTGCTGCCACTCTAGTTCACTGTATCATCACTACTATGGTGTTGTGCTGCCACCCTAGTTCACTGTACCACCACCATCACTACTGTGATGTTGTGCTGCCACCCTAGTTCACTGTACCACTACCATCACTACTGTGGTGTTGTGCTGCCACTCTAGTTCACTGTACCATCACTACTATGGTGTTGTGCTGCCACTCTAGTTCACTGTACCACCACCGTCACTACTGTGGTGTTGTGCTGCCACTGTAGTTTACTGTACCATCACTACTGTGGTGTTGTGCTGCCACTCTAGTTCACTGTACCATCACTACTGTGGTGTTGTGCTGCCACCCTAGTTCACTGTACCACCACCATCACTACTGTGGTGTTGTGCTGCCACCCTAGTTCACTGTACCATCACTACTGTGGTGTTGTGCTGCCACTCTAGTTCACTGTACCACCACCGTCACTACTGTGGTGTTGTGCTGCCACTGTAGTTCACTGTACCATCACTACTGTGGTGTTGTGCTGCCACTCTAGTTCACTGTACCATCACTACTGTGGTGTTGTGCTGCCACCCTAGTTCACTGTACCATCACTATCACTACTGTGGTGTTGTGCTGCCACTCTTGTTCACTGTACCATCACTACTGTGGTGTTGTGCTGCCACTGTAGTTCCCTGTACCATCACCATCACTACTGTGGTGTTGTGCTGCCACTCTAGTTCACTGTACCACCACCATCACTACTGTGGTGTTGTGCTGCCACTGTAGTTCACTGTACCATCACCATCACTACTGGGGTGTTGTGCTGCCACTCTAGTTCACTGTACCATCACCATCACTACTGTGGTGTTGTGCTGCCACTCTAGTTCACTGTACCACCACCGTCACTACTGTGGTGTTGTGCTGCCACTGTAGTTCACTGTACCACCACCATCACTACTGTGGTGTTGCGCTGCCGCTCTAGTTCACTGTACCACCACCATCACTACTGTGGTGTTGTGCTGCCACTCTAGTTCACTGTACCATCACCATCACTACTGTGGTGTTGTGCTGCCACTCTAGTTCACTGTACCGCCAAAATCACTACTCTGGTGTTGTGCTGCCACTCTAGATCACTGTACCGCCACCATCACTACTGTGGTGTTGTGCTGCCACTCTAGTTCACTGTACCATCACACTCTAGTTCACTGTAAAACCACTACCACTACTATGGTGTTGTGCTGCCACTCTAGTTCACTGTACCAACACCATCACTACTGTGGTGTTGTCCTGCCACTCTAGTTCACTGTACCATCACCATCACTTCTGTGGTGTTGTGCTGCTACTCTAGTTCGCTGTACCATCACCATCACCATCACTACTGTGGTGTTGTACTGCCACTCTAGTTCACTGTACCACCACCATCACTACTGTGGTGTTGTGCTGCCACTCTAGTTCACTGTACCACCACCATCTCTACTGTGGTGTTGTTCTGCCACTCTAGTTCACTGTACCACCACCATCACTACTGTGGTGTTGTGCTGCCACTCTAGTTCACTGTACCATCACCATCACTACTGTGGTGT
Organism: Procambarus clarkii; assembly: GCF_040958095.1. Classification (NCBI taxonomy): domain Eukaryota; kingdom Metazoa; phylum Arthropoda; class Malacostraca; order Decapoda; family Cambaridae; genus Procambarus; species Procambarus clarkii. Next base: position 1,267,388 of record NC_091187.1, on the reverse strand, counting down.
TGTGCTGCCACTCTAGTTCACTGTACCATCACCATCACTACTGTGGTGTTGTGCTGCCACTCTACTTCACTGTACCACCACCATCACTACTGTTGTGTTTTGCTGTCACTCTAGTTCACTGTACCACCATCATCACTACTGTGGTGTTGTGTTGCCACTCTAGTTCACTGTACCATCACCATCACTACTGTGGTGTTGTGCTGCCACTCTAGTTCACTGTACCATCACCATCACTACTTTAGTGTTGCGCTGCCACTCTAGTTCTCTGTACCACCACCATCACTACTGTGGTGTTGTGCTGCCACTCTAGTTCACTGTACCATCACCATCACTACTTTAGTGTTGCGCTGCCACTCTAGGTCACTGTACCACCACCATCACTACTGTGGTGTTGTGCTGCCACTCTAGTTCACTGTACCACCACCATCACTACTGTGGTGTTGTACTGCCACTGTAGTTCACTGTACCATCACAATCACTACTGTGTTGTTGTGCTGCCTCTCTAGTTCACTGTACCACCACCATCACTTCTGTGGTGTTCTGCTGCCACTCTAGTTCACTGTACCATCACCATCACTACTGTGGTGTTGTGCTGCCACCCTAGTTCACTGTACCACCACCATCACTACTATGGTGTTGTGCTGCCACCCTAGTTCACTGTACCACCACCATCACTACTGTGGTGTTGTGCTGCCACCCTAGTTCACTGTACCACCACCATCACTACTGTGGTGTTGTGCTGCCACTCTAGTTCACTGTACCACCACCATCACTACTGTGATGTTGTGCTGCCACCCTAGTTCACTGTACCACTACCATCACTACTGTGGTGTTGTGCTGCCACTCTAGTTCACTGTACCATCACTACTGTGGTGTTGTGCTGCCACTCTAGTTCACTGTACCACCACCGTCACTACTGTGGTGTTGTGCTGCCACTGTAGTTCACTGTACCGCCACCATCACTACTGTGGTGTTGTGCTGCCACTCTAGTTCACTGTACCACCACCATCACTACTGTGGTGTTGTGCTGCCACTCTAGTTCACTGTACCATCACTATCACTACTGTGGTGTTGTGCTGCCACTCAAGTTCACTGTACCGCCACCATCACTACTGTGGTGTTGTGCTGCCACTCTAGATCACTGTACCGCCACCATCACTACTGTGGTGTTGTGCTGCCACTCTAGTTCACTGTACCATCACACGCTAGTTCACTGTAAAACCACTATCACTACTATGGTGTTGTGCTGCCACTCTAGTTCACTGTACCAACACCATCACTACTGTGGTGTTGTGCTGCCACTCTAGTTCACTGTACCATCACCATCACTACTGTGCTGTTGTGCTGCCACTCTAGTTCACTGTACCATCACCATCACTACTGTGGTGTTGTACTGCCAATCTAGTTCACTGTACCACCACCATCACTACTGTGGTGTTGTGCTACCACTCTAGTTCACTGTACCATCACACTCTATTTCACTGTAAAACCACTATCACTACTATGGTGTTGTGCTGCCACTCTAGTTCACTGTACCAACACCATCACTACTGTGGTGTTGTGCTGCCACTCTAGTTCACTGTACCATCACCATCACTACTGTGGTGCTGTGCTGCCACTCGAGTTCACTGTGCCATCACCATCACTACTGTGGTGTTGTACTGCCACTCTAGTTCACTGTACCACCACCATCACTACTGTGGTGTTGTGCTGCCACTCTAGTTCACTGTACCACCACCATCACTACTGTGGTGTTGTGCTGCCACTCTAGTTCACTGTACCACCACCATCACTACTGTGGTGTTGTGCTGCCACTCTAGTTCACTGTACCATCACCATCACTACTGTGGTGTTGTGCTGCCACTCTACTTCACTGTACCACCACCATCACTACTGTTGTGTTTTGCTGTCACTCTAGTTCACTGTACCATCACCATCACTTCTGTAGTGTTGTGCTGCCCCTCTAGTTCACTGTACCACCACCATCACTACTGTGGTGTTGTGCTGCCACTCTAGTTCACTGTACCACCACCATCACTACTGTGGTGTTGTGCTGCCACTCTAGTTCACTGTACCATCACTACTATGGTGTTGTGCTGCCACTCTAGTTCACTGTACCACTACCATCACTACTGTGGTGTTGTGCTGCCACTCTAGTTCACTGTACCATCACTACTGTGGTGTTGTGCTGCCACTCTAGTTCACTGTACCACCACCGTCACTACTGTGGTGTTGTGCTGCCACTGTAGTTCACTGTACCGCCACCATCACTACTGTGGTGTTGTGCTGCCACTCTAGTTCACTGTACCACCTCCATCACTACTGTGGTGTTGTGCTGCCACTCTAGTTCACTGTACCATCACTATCACTACTGTGGTGTTGTGCTGCCACTCCAGTTCACTGTACCGCCACCATCACTACTGTGGTGTTGTGCTGCCACTCTAGATCACTGTACCGCCACCATCACTACTGTGGTGTTGTGCTGCCACTCTAGTTCACTGTACCATCACACTCTAGTTCACTGTAAAACCACTATCACTACTATGGTGTTGTGCTGCCACTCTAGTTCACTGTACCAACACCATCACTACTGTGGTGTTGTGCTGCCATTCTAGTTCACAGTACCATCACCATCACTACTGTGCTGTTGTGCTGCCACTCTAGTTCACTGTACCATCACCATCACTACTGTGGTGTTGTACTGCCAATCTAGTTCACTGTACCACCACCATCACTACTGTGGTGTTGTGCTGCCTCTCTAGTTCACTGTACCATCACACTCTATTTCACTGTAAAACCACTATCACTACTATGGTGTTGTGCTGCCACTCTAGTTCACTGTACCAACACCATCACTACTGTGGTGTTGTGCTGCCACTCTAGTTCACTGTACCATCACCATCACTACTGTGGTGCTGTGCTGCCACTCGAGTTCACTGTGCCATCACCATCACTACTGTGGTGTTGTACTGCCACTCTAGTTCACTGTACCACCACCATCACTACTGTGGTGCTGTGCTGCCACTCTAGTTCACTGTACCACCACCATTACTACTGTGGTGTTGTGCTGCCACTCTAGTTCACTGTACCACCACCATCACTACTGTGGTGTTGTGCTGCCACTCTAGTTCACTGTACCATCACCATCACTACTGTGGTGTTGTGCTGCCACTCTACTTCACTGTACCACCACACTCTAGTTCACTGTAAAACCACTATCACTACTATGGTGTTGTGCTGCCACTCTAGTTCACTGTACCAACACCATCACTACTGTGGTGTTGTGCTGCCACTCTAGTTCACTGTACCATCACCATCACTACTGTGGTGTTGTGCTGCCACTCTAGTTCACTGTACCATCACTATCACTACTGTGGTGTTGTGCTGCCACTCCAGTTCACTGTACCGCCACCATCACTACTGTGGTGTTGTGCTGCGACTCTAGATCACTGTACCGCCACCATCACTACTGTGGTGTTGTGCTGCCACTCTAGTTCACTGTACCATCACACTCTAGTTCACTGTAAAACCACTATCACTACTATGGTGTTGTGCTGCCACTCTAGTTCACTGTACCAACACCATCACTACTGTGGTGTTGTGCTGCCATTCTAGTTCACTGTACCATCACCATCACTACTGTGCTGTTGTGCTGCCACTCTAGTTCACTGTACCATCACCATCACTACTGTGGTGTTGTACTGCCAATCTAGTTCACTGTACCACCACCATCACTACTGTGGTGTTGTGCTGCCACTCTAGTTCACTGTACCATCACACTCTATTTCACTGTAAAACCACTATCACTACTATGGTGTTGTGCTGCCACTCTAGTTCACTGTACCAACACCATCACTACTGTGGTGTTGTGCTGCCACTCTAGTTCACTGTACCATCACCATCACTACTGTGGTGCTGTGCTGCCACTCGAGTTCACTGTGCCATCACCATCACTACTGTGGTGTTGTACTGCCACTCTAGTTCACTGTACCACCACCATCACTACTGTGGTGTTGTGCTGCCACTCTAGTTCACTGTACCACCACCATCACTACTGTGGTGTTGTGCTGCCACTCTAGTTCACTGTACCACCACCATCACTACTGTGGTGTTGTGCTGCCACTCTAGTTCACTGTACCATCACCATCACTACTGTGGTGTTGTGCTGCCACTCTACTTCACTGTACCACCACCATCACTACTGTTGTGTTTTGCTGTCACTCTAGTTCACTGTACCACCATCATCACTACTGTGGTGTTGTGTTGCCACTCTAGTTCACTGTACCATCACTATCACTACTGTGGTGTTGTGCTGCGACTCTAGTTCACTGTACCATCACCATCACTACTTTAGTGTTGCGCTGCCACTCTAGTTCTCTGTACCACCACCATCACTACTGTGGTGTTGTGCTGCCACTCTAGTTCACTGTACCATCACCATCACTACTTTAGTGTTGCGCTGCCACTCTAGGTCATTGTACCACCACCATCACTACTGTGGTGTTGTGCTGCCACTCTAGTTCACTGTACCACCACCATCACTACTGTGGTGTTGTACTGCCACTGTAGTTCACTGTACCATCACAATCACTACTGTGTTGTTGTGCTGCCTCTCTAGTTAACTGTACCACCACCGTCACTTCTGTGGTGTTCTGCTGCCACTCTAGTTCACTGTACCATCACACTCTAGTTCACTGTAAAACCACTATCACTACTATGGTGTTGTGCTGCCACTCTAGTTCACTGTACCAACACCATCACTACTGTGGTGTTGTGCTGCCATTCTAGTTCACTGTACCATCACCATCACTACTGTGCTGTTGTGCTGCCACTCTAGTTCACTGTACCATCACCATCACTACTGTGGTGTTGTACTGCCAATCTAGTTCACTGTACCACCACCATCACTACTGTGGTGTTGTGCTGCCACTCTAGTTCACTGTACCATCACACTCTATTTCACTGTAAAACCACTATCACTACTATGGTGTTGTGCTGCCACTCTAGTTCACTGTACCAACACCATCACTACTGTGGTGTTGTGCTGCCACTCTAGTTCACTGTACCATCACCATCACTACTGTGGTGCTGTGCTGCCACTCGAGTTCACTGTGCCATCACCATCACTACTGTGGTGTTGTACTGCCACTCTAGTTCACTGTACCACCACCATCACTACTGTGGTGTTGTGCTGCCACTCTAGTTCACTGTACCACCACCATCACTACTGTGGTGTTGTGCTGCCACTCTAGTTCACTGTACCACCACCATCACTACTGTGGTGTTGTGCTGCCACTCTAGTTCACTGTACCATCACCATCACTACTGTGGTGTTGTGCTGCCACTCTACTTCACTGTACCACCACCATCACTACTGTTGTGTTTTGCTGTCACTCTAGTTCACTGTACCACCATCATCACTACTGTGGTGTTGTGTTGCCACTCTAGTTCACTGTACCATCACTATCACTACTGTGGTGTTGTGCTGCGACTCTAGTTCACTGTACCATCACCATCACTACTTTAGTGTTGCGCTGCCACTCTAGTTCTCTGTACCACCACCATCACTACTGTGGTGTTGTGCTGCCACTCTAGTTCACTGTACCATCACCATCACTACTTTAGTGTTGCGCTGCCACTCTAGGTCATTGTACCACCACCATCACTACTGTGGTGTTGTGCTGCCACTCTAGTTCACTGTACCACCACCATCACTACTGTGGTGTTGTACTGCCACTGTAGTTCACTGTACCATCACAATCACTACTGTGTTGTTGTGCTGCCTCTCTAGTTAACTGTACCACCACCGTCACTTCTGTGGTGTTCTGCTGCCACTCTAGTTCACTGTACCATCACCATCACTACTATGGTGTTGTGCTGCCACCCTAGTTCACTGTACCACCACCATCACTACTATGGTGTTGTGCTGTCACCCTAGTTCACTGTACCACCACCATCACTACTGTGGTGTTGTGCTGCCACCCTAGTTCACTGTACCACCACCATCACTACTGTGGTGTTGTGCTGCCACTCTAGTTCACTGTATCATCACTACTATGGTGTTGTGCTGCCACCCTAGTTCACTGTACCACCACCATCACTACTGTGATGTTGTGCTGCCACCCTAGTTCACTGTACCACTACCATCACGACTGTGGTGTTGTGCTGCCACTCTAGTTCACTGTACCATCACTACTATGGTGTTGTGCTGCCACTCTAGTTCACTGTACCACCACCGTCATTACTGTGGTGTTGTGCTGCCACTGTAGTTCACTGTACCATCACTACTGTGGTGTTGTGCTGCCACTCTAGTTCACTGTACCATCACTACTGTGGTGTTGTGCTGCCACCCTAGTTCACTGTACCACCACCATCACTACTGTGGTGTTGTGCTGCCACCCTAGTTCACTGTACCATCACTACTGTGGTGTTGTGCTGCCACTCTAGTTCACTGTACCACCACCGTCACTACTGTGGTGTTGTGCTGCCACTGTAGTTCACTGTACCATCACTACTGTGGTGTTGTGCTGCCACCCTAGTTCACTGTACCATCATTATCACTACTGTGGTGTTGTGCTGCCACTCTTGTTCACTGTACCATCACTACTGTGGTGTTGTGCTGCCACTGTAGTTCCCTGTACCATTACCATCACTACTGTGGTGTTGTGCTGCCACTCTAGTTCACTGTACCACCACCATCACTACTGTGGTGTTGTGCTGCCACTGTAGTTCACTGTACCATCACCATCACTACTGTGGTGTTGTGCTTCCACTCTAGTTCACTGTACCACCACCGTCACTACTGTGGTGTTGTGCTGCCACTGTAGTTCACTGTACCACCACCATCACTACTGTGGTGTTGTGCTGCCACTCTAGTTCACTGTACCACCACCATCACTACTGTGGTGTTGTGCTGCCACTCTAGTTCACTGTACCATCACCATCACTACTGTAGTGTTGTGCTGCCACTCTAGTTCACTGTACCGCCACCATCACTACTCTGGTGTTGTGCTGCCACTCTAGATCACTGTACCGCCACCATCACTACTGTGGTGTTGTGCTGCCACTCTAGTTCACTGTACCATCACACTCTAGTTCACTGTAAAACCACTATCACTACTATGGTGTTGTGCTGCCACTCTAGTTCACTGTACCAACACCATCACTACTGTGGTGTTGTGCTGCCACTCTAGTTCACTGTACCATCACCATCAATTCTGTGGTGTTGTGCTGCCACTCTAGTTCGCTGTACCATCACCATCACTACTGTGGTGTTGTGCTGCCACTCTAGTTCACTGTACCATCACCATCACTACTGTGGTGTTGTGCTGCCACTCTACTTCACTGTACCACCACCATCACTACTGTTGTGTTTTGCTGTCATTCTAGTTCACTGTACCACCATTATCACTACTGTGGTGTTGTGTTGCCACTCTAGTTCACTGTACCATCACTATCACTACTGTGGTGTTGTGCTGCGACTCTAGTTCACTGTACCATCACCATCACTACTTTAGTGTTGCGCTGCCACTCTAGTTCTCTGTACCACCACCATCACTACTGTGGTGTTGTGCTGCCACTCTAGTTCACTGTACCATCACCATCACTACTTTAGTGTTGCACTGCCACTCTTGGTCACTGTACCACCACCATCACTACTGTGGTGTTGTGCTGCCACTCTAGTTCACTGTACCACCACCATCACTACTGTGGTGTTGTACTGCCACTGTAGTTCACTGTACCATCACAATCACTACTGTGTTGTTGTGCTGCCTCTCTAGTTCACTGTACCACCACCATCACTTCTGTGGTGTTCTGCTGCCACTCTAGTTCACTGTACCATCACCATCACTACTGTGGTGTTGTGCTGCCACCCTAGTTCACTGTACCACCACCATCACTACTATGGTGTTGTGCTGCCACCCTAGTTCACTGTACCACCACCATCACTACTGTGGTGTTGTGCTGCCACCCTCGTTCACTGTACCACCACCATCACTACTGTGGTGTTGTGCTGCCACTCTAGTTCACTGTATCATCACTACTATGGTGTTGTGCTGCCACCCTAGTTCACTGTACCACCACCATCACTACTGTGATGTTGTGCTGCCACCCTAGTTCACTGTACCACTACCATCACTACTGTGGTGTTGTGCTGCCACTCTAGTTCACTGTACCATCACTACTATGGTGTTGTGCTGCCACTCTAGTTCACTGTACCACCACCGTCACTACTGTGGTGTTGTGCTGCCACTGTAGTTCACTGTACCATCACTACTGTGGTGTTGTGCTGCCACTCTAGTTCACTGTACCATCACTACTGTGGTGTTGTGCTGCCACCCTAGTTCACTGTACCACCACCATCACTACTGTGGTGTTGTACTGCCACCCTAGTTCACTGTACCATCACTACTGTGGTGTTGTGCTGCCACTCTAGTTCACTGTACCACCACCGTCACTACTGTGGTGTTGTGCTGCCACTGTAGTTCACTGTACCATCACTACTGTGGTGTTGTGCTGCCACTCTTGTTCACTGTACCATCACTACTGTGGTGTTGTGCTGCCACTGTAGTTCCCTGTACCATCACCATCACTACTGTGGTGTTGTGCTGCCACTCTAGTTCACTGTACCACCACCATCACTACTGTGGTGTTGTGCTGCCACTGTAGTTCACTGTACCATCCCCATCACTACTGGGGTGTTGTGCTGCCACTCTAGTTCACTGTACCATCACCATCACTACTGTGGTGTTGTGCTGCCACTCTAGTTCACTGTACCATCACCATCACTACTGTGGTGTTGTGCTGCCACTCTAGTTCACTGTACCACCGCCATCACTACTGTGGTGTTGTGCTGCCTCTCTAGTTCACTGTACCACCACCATCACTACTGTGGTGTTGTGCTGCCACTCTAGTTCACTGTACCACCACCATCACTACTGTGGTGTTGTGCTGCCACTCTAGTTCACTGTACCACCACCATCACTACTGTGGTGTTGTACTGCCTCTCTAGTTCACTGTACCACCACCATCACTACTGTGGTGTTGTGCTGCCACCCTAGTTCACTGTACCACCACCATCACTACTATGGTGTTGTGCTGCCACCCTAGTTCACTGTACCACCACCATCACTACTGTGGTGTTGTGCTGCCACCCTAGTTCACTGTACCACCACCATCACTACTGTGGTGTTGTGCTGCCACTCTAGTTCACTGTATCATCACTACTATGGTGTTGTGCTGCCACCCTAGTTCACTGCACCACCACCATCACTACTGTGATGTTGTGCTGCCACCCTAGTTCACTGTACCACTACCATCACTACTGTGGTGTTGTGCTGCCACTCTACTTCACTGTCCCACCACCATCACTACTGTTGTGTTTTGCTGTCACTCTAGTTCACTGTACCACCATCATCACTACTGTGGTGTTGTGTTGCCACTCTAGTTCACTGTACCATCACTATCACTACTGTGGTGTTGTGCTGCGACTCTAGTTCACTGTACCATCACCATCACTACTTTAGTGTTGCGCTGCCACTCTAGTTCTCTGTACCACCACCATCACTACTGTGGTGTTGTGCTGCCACTCTAGTTCACTGTACCATCACCATCACTACTTTAGTGTTGCGCTGCCACTCTAGGTCACTGTACCACCACCATCACTACTGTGGTGTTGTGCTGCCACTCTAGTTCACTGTACCACCACCATCACTACTGTGGTGTTGTACTGCCACTGTAGTTCACTGTACCATCACAATCACTACTGTGTTGTTGTGCTGTCTCTCTAGTTCACTGTACCACCACCATCACTTCTGTGGTGTTCTGCTGCCACTCTAGTTCACTGTACCATCACCATCAGAACTGTGGTGTTGTGCTGCCACCCTAGTTCACTGTACCACCACCATCAATACTATGGTGTTATGCTGCCACCCTAGTTCACTGTACCACCACCATCACTACTGTGGTGTTGTGCTGCCACCCTAGTTCACTGTACCACCACCATCACTACTGTGGTGTTGTGCTGCCACTCTAGTTCACTGTATCATCACTACTATGGTGTTGTGCTGCCACCCTAGTTCACTGTACCACCACCATCACTACTGTGATGTTGTGCTGCCACCCTAGTTCACTGTACCACTACCATCACTACTGTGGTGTTGTGCTGCCACTCTAGTTCACTGTACCGCCACCATCACTACTGTGGTGTTGTGCTGCCACTCTAGTTCACTGTACCATCACACTCTAGTTCACTGTAAAACCACTATCACTACTATGGTGTTGTGCTGCCACTCTAGTTCACTGTACCAACACCATCACTACTGTGGTGTTGTGCTGCCATTCTAGTTCACTGTACCATCACCATCACTACTGTGCTGTTGTGCTGCCACTCTAGTTCACTGTACCATCACCATCACTACTGTGGTGTTGTACTGCCAATCTAGTTCACTGTACCACCACCATCACTACTGTGGTGTTGTGCTGCCACTCTAGTTCACTGTACCATCACACTCTATTTCACTGTAAAACCACTATCACTACTATGGTGTTGTGCTGCCACTCTAGTTCACTGTACCAACACCATCACTACTGTGGTGTTGTGCTGCCACTCTAGTTCACTGTACCATCACCATCACTACTGTGGTGCTGTGCTGCCACTCGAGTTCACTGTGCCATCACCATCACTACTGTGGTGTTGTACTGCCACTCTAGTTCACTGTACCACCACCATCACTACTGTGGTGTTGTGCTGCCACTCTAGTTCACTGTACCACCACCATCACTACTGTGGTGTTGTGCTGCCACTCTAGTTCACTGTACCACCACCATCACTACTGTGGTGTTGTGCTGCCACTCTAGTTCACTGTACCATCACCATCACTACTGTGGTGTTGTGCTGCCACTCTACTTCACTGTACCACCACCATCACTACTGTTGTGTTTTGCTGTCACTCTAGTTCACTGTACCACCATCATCACTACTGTGGTGTTGTGTTGCCACTCTAGTTCACTGTACCATCACTATCACTACTGTGGTGTTGTGCTGCGACTCTAGTTCACTGTACCATCACCATCACTACTTTAGTGTTGCGCTGCCACTCTAGTTCTCTGTACCACCACCATCACTACTGTGGTGTTGTGCTGCCACTCTAGTTCACTGTACCATCACCATCACTACTTTAGTGTTGCGCTGCCACTCTAGGTCATTGTACCACCACCATCACTACTGTGGTGTTGTGCTGCCACTCTAGTTCACTGTACCACCACCATCACTACTGTGGTGTTGTACTGCCACTGTAGTTCACTGTACCATCACAATCACTACTGTGTTGTTGTGCTGCCTCTCTAGTTAACTGTACCACCACCGTCACTTCTGTGGTGTTCTGCTGCCACTCTAGTTCACTGTACCATCACACTCTAGTTCACTGTAAAACCACTATCACTACTATGGTGTTGTGCTGCCACTCTAGTTCACTGTACCAACACCATCACTACTGTGGTGTTGTGCTGCCATTCTAGTTCACTGTACCATCACCATCACTACTGTGCTGTTGTGCTGCCACTCTAGTTCACTGTACCATCACCATCACTACTGTGGTGTTGTACTGCCAATCTAGTTCACTGTACCACCACCATCACTACTGTGGTGTTGTGCTGCCACTCTAGTTCACTGTACCATCACACTCTATTTCACTGTAAAACCACTATCACTACTATGGTGTTGTGCTGCCACTCTAGTTCACTGTACCAACACCATCACTACTGTGGTGTTGTGCTGCCACTCTAGTTCACTGTACCATCACCATCACTACTGTGGTGCTGTGCTGCCACTCGAGTTCACTGTGCCATCACCATCACTACTGTGGTGTTGTACTGCCACTCTAGTTCACTGTACCACCACCATCACTACTGTGGTGTTGTGCTGCCACTCTAGTTCACTGTACCACCACCATCACTACTGTGGTGTTGTGCTGCCACTCTAGTTCACTGTACCACCACCATCACTACTGTGGTGTTGTGCTGCCACTCTAGTTCACTGTACCATCACCATCACTACTGTGGTGTTGTGCTGCCACTCTACTTCACTGTACCACCACCATCACTACTGTTGTGTTTTGCTGTCACTCTAGTTCACTGTACCACCATCATCACTACTGTGGTGTTGTGTTGCCACTCTAGTTCACTGTACCATCACTATCACTACTGTGGTGTTGTGCTGCGACTCTAGTTCACTGTACCATCACCATCACTACTTTAGTGTTGCGCTGCCACTCTAGTTCTCTGTACCACCACCATCACTACTGTGGTGTTGTGCTGCCACTCTAGTTCACTGTACCATCACCATCACTACTTTAGTGTTGCGCTGCCACTCTAGGTCATTGTACCACCACCATCACTACTGTGGTGTTGTGCTGCCACTCTAGTTCACTGTACCACCACCATCACTACTGTGGTGTTGTACTGCCACTGTAGTTCACTGTACCATCACAATCACTACTGTGTTGTTGTGCTGCCTCTCTAGTTAACTGTACCACCACCGTCACTTCTGTGGTGTTCTGCTGCCACTCTAGTTCACTGTACCATCACCATCACTACTATGGTGTTGTGCTGCCACCCTAGTTCACTGTACCACCACCATCACTACTATGGTGTTGTGCTGTCACCCTAGTTCACTGTACCACCACCATCACTACTGTGGTGTTGTGCTGCCACCCTAGTTCACTGTACCACCACCATCACTACTGTGGTGTTGTGCTGCCACTCTAGTTCACTGTATCATCACTACTATGGTGTTGTGCTGCCACCCTAGTTCACTGTACCACCACCATCACTACTGTGATGTTGTGCTGCCACCCTAGTTCACTGTACCACTACCATCACGACTGTGGTGTTGTGCTGCCACTCTAGTTCACTGTACCATCACTACTATGGTGTTGTGCTGCCACTCTAGTTCACTGTACCACCACCGTCATTACTGTGGTGTTGTGCTGCCACTGTAGTTCACTGTACCATCACTACTGTGGTGTTGTGCTGCCACTCTAGTTCACTGTACCATCACTACTGTGGTGTTGTGCTGCCACCCTAGTTCACTGTACCACCACCATCACTACTGTGGTGTTGTGCTGCCACCCTAGTTCACTGTACCATCACTACTGTGGTGTTGTGCTGCCACTCTAGTTCACTGTACCACCACCGTCACTACTGTGGTGTTGTGCTGCCACTGTAGTTCACTGTACCATCACTACTGTGGTGTTGTGCTGCCACCCTAGTTCACTGTACCATCATTATCACTACTGTGGTGTTGTGCTGCCACTCTTGTTCACTGTACCATCACTACTGTGGTGTTGTGCTGCCACTGTAGTTCCCTGTACCATTACCATCACTACTGTGGTGTTGTGCTGCCACTCTAGTTCACTGTACCACCACCATCACTACTGTGGTGTTGTGCTGCCACTGTAGTTCACTGTACCATCACCATCACTACTGTGGTGTTGTGCTTCCACTCTAGTTCACTGTACCACCACCGTCACTACTGTGGTGTTGTGCTGCCACTGTAGTTCACTGTACCACCACCATCACTACTGTGGTGTTGTGCTGCCACTCTAGTTCACTGTACCACCACCATCACTACTGTGGTGTTGTGCTGCCACTCTAGTTCACTGTACCATCACCATCACTACTGTAGTGTTGTGCTGCCACTCTAGTTCACTGTACCGCCACCATCACTACTCTGGTGTTGTGCTGCCACTCTAGATCACTGTACCGCCACCATCACTACTGTGGTGTTGTGCTGCCACTCTAGTTCACTGTACCATCACACTCTAGTTCACTGTAAAACCACTATCACTACTATGGTGTTGTGCTGCCACTCTAGTTCACTGTACCAACACCATCACTACTGTGGTGTTGTGCTGCCACTCTAGTTCACTGTACCATCACCATCAATTCTGTGGTGTTGTGCTGCCACTCTAGTTCGCTGTACCATCACCATCACTACTGTGGTGTTGTGCTGCCACTCTAGTTCACTGTACCATCACCATCACTACTGTGGTGTTGTGCTGCCACTCTACTTCACTGTACCACCACCATCACTACTGTTGTGTTTTGCTGTCATTCTAGTTCACTGTACCACCATTATCACTACTGTGGTGTTGTGTTGCCACTCTAGTTCACTGTACCATCACTATCACTACTGTGGTGTTGTGCTGCGACTCTAGTTCACTGTACCATCACCATCACTACTTTAGTGTTGCGCTGCCACTCTAGTTCTCTGTACCACCACCATCACTACTGTGGTGTTGTGCTGCCACTCTAGTTCACTGTACCATCACCATCACTACTTTAGTGTTGCACTGCCACTCTTGGTCACTGTACCACCACCATCACTACTGTGGTGTTGTGCTGCCACTCTAGTTCACTGTACCACCACCATCACTACTGTGGTGTTGTACTGCCACTGTAGTTCACTGTACCATCACAATCACTACTGTGTTGTTGTGCTGCCTCTCTAGTTCACTGTACCACCACCATCACTTCTGTGGTGTTCTGCTGCCACTCTAGTTCACTGTACCATCACCATCACTACTGTGGTGTTGTGCTGCCACCCTAGTTCACTGTACCACCACCATCACTACTATGGTGTTGTGCTGCCACCCTAGTTCACTGTACCACCACCATCACTACTGTGGTGTTGTGCTGCCACCCTCGTTCACTGTACCACCACCATCACTACTGTGGTGTTGTGCTGCCACTCTAGTTCACTGTATCATCACTACTATGGTGTTGTGCTGCCACCCTAGTTCACTGTACCACCACCATCACTACTGTGATGTTGTGCTGCCACCCTAGTTCACTGTACCACTACCATCACTACTGTGGTGTTGTGCTGCCACTCTAGTTCACTGTACCATCACTACTATGGTGTTGTGCTGCCACTCTAGTTCACTGTACCACCACCGTCACTACTGTGGTGTTGTGCTGCCACTGTAGTTCACTGTACCATCACTACTGTGGTGTTGTGCTGCCACTCTAGTTCACTGTACCATCACTACTGTGGTGTTGTGCTGCCACCCTAGTTCACTGTACCACCACCATCACTACTGTGGTGTTGTACTGCCACCCTAGTTCACTGTACCATCACTACTGTGGTGTTGTGCTGCCACTCTAGTTCACTGTACCACCACCGTCACTACTGTGGTGTTGTGCTGCCACTGTAGTTCACTGTACCATCACTACTGTGGTGTTGTGCTGCCACTCTTGTTCACTGTACCATCACTACTGTGGTGTTGTGCTGCCACTGTAGTTCCCTGTACCATCACCATCACTACTGTGGTGTTGTGCTGCCACTCTAGTTCACTGTACCACCACCATCACTACTGTGGTGTTGTGCTGCCACTGTAGTTCACTGTACCATCCCCATCACTACTGGGGTGTTGTGCTGCCACTCTAGTTCACTGTACCATCACCATCACTACTGTGGTGTTGTGCTGCCACTCTAGTTCACTGTACCATCACCATCACTACTGTGGTGTTGTGCTGCCACTCTAGTTCACTGTACCACCGCCATCACTACTGTGGTGTTGTGCTGCCTCTCTAGTTCACTGTACCACCACCATCACTACTGTGGTGTTGTGCTGCCACTCTAGTTCACTGTACCACCACCATCACTACTGTGGTGTTGTGCTGCCACTCTAGTTCACTGTACCACCACCATCACTACTGTGGTGTTGTACTGCCTCTCTAGTTCACTGTACCACCACCATCACTACTGTGGTGTTGTGCTGCCACCCTAGTTCACTGTACCACCACCATCACTACTATGGTGTTGTGCTGCCACCCTAGTTCACTGTACCACCACCATCACTACTGTGGTGTTGTGCTGCCACCCTAGTTCACTGTACCACCACCATCACTACTGTGGTGTTGTGCTGCCACTCTAGTTCACTGTATCATCACTACTATGGTGTTGTGCTGCCACCCTAGTTCACTGCACCACCACCATCACTACTGTGATGTTGTGCTGCCACCCTAGTTCACTGTACCACTACCATCACTACTGTGGTGTTGTGCTGCCACTCTACTTCACTGTCCCACCACCATCACTACTGTTGTGTTTTGCTGTCACTCTAGTTCACTGTACCACCATCATCACTACTGTGGTGTTGTGTTGCCACTCTAGTTCACTGTACCATCACTATCACTACTGTGGTGTTGTGCTGCGACTCTAGTTCACTGTACCATCACCATCACTACTTTAGTGTTGCGCTGCCACTCTAGTTCTCTGTACCACCACCATCACTACTGTGGTGTTGTGCTGCCACTCTAGTTCACTGTACCATCACCATCACTACTTTAGTGTTGCGCTGCCACTCTAGGTCACTGTACCACCACCATCACTACTGTGGTGTTGTGCTGCCACTCTAGTTCACTGTACCACCACCATCACTACTGTGGTGTTGTACTGCCACTGTAGTTCACTGTACCATCACAATCACTACTGTGTTGTTGTGCTGTCTCTCTAGTTCACTGTACCACCACCATCACTTCTGTGGTGTTCTGCTGCCACTCTAGTTCACTGTACCATCACCATCAGAACTGTGGTGTTGTGCTGCCACCCTAGTTCACTGTACCACCACCATCAATACTATGGTGTTATGCTGCCACCCTAGTTCACTGTACCACCACCATCACTACTGTGGTGTTGTGCTGCCACCCTAGTTCACTGTACCACCACCATCACTACTGTGGTGTTGTGCTGCCACTCTAGTTCACTGTATCATCACTACTATGGTGTTGTGCTGCCACCCTAGTTCACTGTACCACCACCATCACTACTGTGATGTTGTGCTGCCACCCTAGTTCACTGTACCACTACCATCACTACTGTGGTGTTGTGCTGCCACTCTAGTTCACTGTACCATCACTACTATGGTGTTGTGCTGCCACTCTAGTTCACTGTACCACCACCGTCACTACTGTGGTGTTGTGCTGCCACTGTAGTTCACTGTACCATCACTACTGTGGTGTTGTGCTGCCACTCTAGTTCACTGTACCATCACTACTGTGGTGT
Organism: Procambarus clarkii; assembly: GCF_040958095.1. Taxonomy (NCBI): domain Eukaryota; kingdom Metazoa; phylum Arthropoda; class Malacostraca; order Decapoda; family Cambaridae; genus Procambarus; species Procambarus clarkii. Next base: position 1,250,317 of record NC_091187.1, on the reverse strand, counting down.
TGTGCTGCCACCCTAGTTCACTGTACCACCACCATCACTACTGTGGTGTTGTGCTGCCACCCTAGTTCACTGTACCATCACTACTGTGGTGTTGTGCTGCCACTCTAGTTCACTGTACCACCACCGTCACTACTGTGGTGTTGTGCTGCCACTGTAGTTCACTGTACCACCACCATCACTACTGTGGTGTTGTGCTGCCACTCTAGTTCACTGTACCAACACCATCACTACTGTGGTGTTGTGCTGCCACTCTAGTTCACTGTACCATCACCATCACTACTGTGGTGTTGTGCTGCCACTCTAGTTCACTGTACCGCCACCATCACTACTGTGGTGTTGTGCTGCCACTCTAGATCACTGTACCGCCACCATCACTACTGTGGTGTTGTGCTGCCACTCTAGTTCACTGTACCATCACACTCTAGTTCACTGTAAAACCACTATCACTACTATGGTGTTGTGTTGCTACTCTAGTTCACTGTACCAACACCATCACTATTGTGGTGTTGTGCTGCCACTCTAGTTCACTGTACCATCACCATCACTACTGTGGTGTTGTGCTGCCACTCTAGTTCACTGTACCACCACCATCACTACTGTGGTGTTGTGCTGCCACTCTAGTTCACTGTACCACCACCATCACTACTGTGGTGTTGTACTGCCACTCTAGTTCACTGTACCACCACCATCACTACTGTGGTGTTGTGCTGCCACTCTAGTTCACTGTACCACCACCATCACTACTGTGGTGTTGTGCTGCCACTCTAGTTCACTGTACCACCACCATCACTACTGTGGTGTTGTGCTGCCACTCTAGTTCACTGTACCATCACCATCACTACTGTGGTGTTGTGCTGCCACTCTAGTTCACTGTACCATCACTATCACTACTGTGGTGTTGTGCTGCCACTCTACTTCACTGTACCACCACCATCACTACTGTTGTGTTTTGCTGTCACTCTAGTTCACTGTACCACCATCATCACAACTGTGGTGTTGTGTTGCCACTCTAGTTCACTGTACCATCACTATCACTACTGTGGTGTTGTGCTGCGACTCTAGTTCACTGTACCATCACCATCACTACTTTAGTGTTGCGCTGCCACTCTAGTTCTCTGTACCACCACCATCACTACTGTGGTGTTGTGCTGCCACTCTAGTTCACTGTACCATCACCATCACTACTTTAGTGTTGCGCTGCCACTCTAGGTCACTGTACCACCACCATCACTACTGTGGTGTTGTGCTGCCACTCTAGTTTACTGTACCACCACCATCACTACTGTGGTGTTGTACTGCCACTGTAGTTCACTGTACCATCACAATCACTACTGTGTTGTTGTGCTGCCTCTCTAGTTCACTGTACCACCACCATCACTTCTGTGGTGTTCTGCTGCCACTCTAGTTCACTGTACCATCACCATCACTACTGTGGTGTTGTGCTGCCACCCTAGTTCACTGTACCACCACCATCACTACTATGGTGTTGTGCTGCCACCCTAGTTCACTGTACCACCACCATCACTACTGTGGTGTTGTGCTGCCACCCTAGTTCACTGTACCACCACCATCACTACTGTGGTGTTGTGCTGCCACTCTAGTTCACTGTACCACCACCATCACTACTGTGATGTTGTGCTGCCACCCTAGTTCACTGTACCACTACCATCACTACTGTGGTGTTGTGCTGCCACTCTAGTTCACTGTACCATCACTACTGTGGTGTTGTGCTGCCACTCTAGTTCACTGTACCACCACCGTCACTACTGTGGTGTTGTGCTGCCACTGTAGTTCACTGTACCGCCACCATCACTACTGTGGTGTTGTGCTGCCACTCTAGTTCACTGTACCACCACCATCACTACTGTGGTGTTGTGCTGCCACTCTAGTTCACTGTACCATCACTATCACTACTGTGGTGTTGTGCTGCCACTCCAGTTCACTGTACCGCCACCATCACTACTGTGGTGTTGTGCTGCCACTCTAGATCACTGTACCGCCACCATCACTACTGTGGTGTTGTGCTGCCACTCTAGTTCACTGTACCATCACACTCTAGTTCACTGTAAAACCACTATCACTACTATGGTGTTGTGCTGCCACTCTAGTTCACTGTACCAACACCATCACTACTGTGGTGTTGTGCTGCCACTCTAGTTCACTGTACCATCACCATCACTACTGTGCTGTTTTGCTGCCACTCTAGTTCACTGTACCATCACCATCACTACTGTGGTGTTGTACTGCCAATCTAGTTCACTGTACCACCACCATCACTACTGTGGTGTTGTGCTGCCACTCTAGTTCACTGTACCATCACACTCTATTTCACTGTAAAACCACTATCACTACTATGGTGTTGTGCTGCCACTCTAGTTCACTGTACCAACACCATCACTACTGTGGTGTTGTGCTGCCACTCTAGTTCACTGTACCATCACCATCACTACTGTGGTGCTGTGCTGCCACTCGAGTTCACTGTGCCATCACCATCACTACTGTGGTGTTGTACTGCCACTCTAGTTCACTGTACCACCACCATCACTACTGTGGTGTTGTGCTGCCACTCTACTTCACTGTACCACCACCATCACTACTGTTGTGTTTTGCTGTCACTCTAGTTCACTGTACCATCACCATCACTTCTGTGGTGTTGTGCTGCCACTCTAGTTCACTGTACCACCACCATCACTACTGTGGTGTTGTGCTGCCACTCTAGTTCACTGTACCACCACCATCACTACTGTGGTGTTGTGCTGCCACTCTAGTTCACTGTACCATCACTACTATGGTGTTGTGCTGCCACTCTAGTTCACTGTACCACTACCATCACTACTGTGGTGTTGTGCTGCCACTCTAGTTCACTGTACCATCACTACTGTGGTGTTGTGCTGCCACTCTAGTTCACTGTACCACCACCGTCACTACTGTGGTGTTGTGCTGCCACTGTAGTTCACTGTACCGCCACCATCACTACTGTGGTGTTGTGCTGCCACTCTAGTTCACTGTACCACCACCATCACTACTGTGGTGTTGTGCTGCCACTCTAGTTCACTGTACCATCACTATCACTACTGTGGTGTTGTGCTGCCACTCCAGTTCACTGTACCGCCACCATCACTACTGTGGTGTTGTGCTGCCACTCTAGATCACTGTACCGCCACCATCACTACTGTGGTGTTGTGCTGCCACTCTAGTTCACTGTACCATCACACTCTAGTTCACTGTAAAACCACTATCACTACTATGGTGTTGTGCTGCCACTCTAGTTCACTGTACCAACACCATCACTACTGTGGTGTTGTGCTGCCACTCTAGTTCACTGTACCATCACCATCACTACTGTGCTGTTGTGCTGCCACTCTAGTTCACTGTACCATCACCATCACTACTGTGGTGTTGTACTGCCAATCTAGTTCACTGTACCACCACCATCACTACTGTGGTGTTGTGCTGCCACTCTAGTTCACTGTACCATCACACTCTATTTCACTGTAAAACCACTATCACTACTATGGTGTTGTGCTGCCACTCTAGTTCACTGTACCAACACCATCACTACTGTGGTGTTGTGCTGCCACTCTAGTTCACTGTACCATCACCATCACTACTGTGGTGCTGTGCTGCCACTCGAGTTCACTGTGCCATCACCATCACTACTGTGGTGTTGTACTGCCACTCTAGTTCACTGTACCACCACCATCACTACTGTGGTGTTGTGCTGCCACTCTAGTTCACTGTACCACCACCATCACTACTGTGGTGTTGTGCTGCCACTCTAGTTCACTGTACCACCACCATCACTACTGTGGTGTTGTGCTGCCACTCTAGTTCACTGTACCATCACCATCACTACTGTGGTGTTGTGCTGCCACTCTACTTCACTGTACCACCACCATCACTACTGTTGTGTTTTGCTGTCACTCTAGTTCACTGTACCACCATCATCACTACTGTGGTGTTGTGTTGCCACTCTAGTTCACTGTACCATCACTATCACTACTGTGGTGTTGTGCTGCGACTCTAGTTCACTGTACCATCACCATCACTACTTTAGTGTTGCGCTGCCACTCTAGGTCATTGTACCACCACCTTCACTACTGTGGTGTTGTGCTGCCACTCTAGTTCACTGTACCACCACCATCACTACTGTGGTGATGTACTGCCACTGTAGTTCACTGTACCATCACAATCACTACTGTGTTGTTGTGCTGCCTCTCTAGTTAACTGTACCACCACCATCACTTCTGTGGTGTTCTGCTGCCACTCTAGTTCACTGTACCATCACCATCACTACTGTGGTGTTGTGCTGCCACCCTAGTTCACTGTACCACCACCATCACTACTATGGTGTTGTGCTGTCACCCTAGTTCACTGTACCACCACCATCACTACTGTGGTGTTGTGCTGCCACCCTAGTTCACTGTACCACCACCATCACTACTGTGGTGTTGTGCTGCCACTCTAGTTCACTGTATCATCACTACTATGGTGTTGTGCTGCCACCCTAGTTCACTGTACCACCACCATCACTACTGTGATGTTGTGCTGCCACCCTAGTTCACTGTACCACTACCATCACGACTGTGGTGTTGTGCTGCCACTCTAGTTCACTGTACCATCACTACTATGGTGTTGTGCTGCCACTCTAGTTCACTGTACCACCACCGTCACTACTGTGGTGTTGTGCTGCCACTGTAGTTCACTGTACCATCACTACTGTGGTGTTGTGCTGCCACTCTAGTTCACTGTACCATCACTACTGTGGTGTTGTGCTGCCACCCTAGTTCACTGTACCACCACCATCACTACTGTGGTGTTGTGCTGCCACCCTAGTTCACTGTACCATCACTACTGTGGTGTTGTGCTGCCACTCTAGTTCACTGTACCACCACCGTCACTACTGTGGTGTTGTGCTGCCACTGTAGTTCACTGTACCATCACTACTGTGGTGTTGTGCTGCCACTCTAGTTCACTGTACCATCACTACTGTGGTGTTGTGCTGCCACCCTAGTTCACTGTACCATCATTATCACTACTGTGGTGTTGTGCTGCCACTCTTGTTCACTGTACCATCACTACTGTGGTGTTGTGCTGCCACTGTAGTTCCCTGTACCATCACCATCACTACTGTGGTGTTGTGCTGCCACTCTAGTTCACTGTACCACCACCATCACTACTGTGGTGTTGTGCTGCCACTGTAGTTCACTGTACCATCACCATCACTACTGGGGTGTTGTGCTGCCACTCTAGTTCACTGTACCACCACCGTCACTACTGTGGTGTTGTGCTGCCACTGTAGTTCACTGTACCACCACCATCACTACTGTGGTGTTGTGCTGCCACTCTAGTTCACTGTACCACCACCATCACTACTGTGGTGTTGTGCTGCCACTCTAGTTCACTGTACCATCACCATCACTACTGTAGTGTTGTGCTGCCACTCTACTTCACTGTACCGCCACCATCACTACTCTGGTATTGTGCTGCCACTCTAGATCACTGTACCGCCACCATCACTACTGTGGTGTTGTGCTGCCACTCTAGTTCACTGTACCATCACACTCTAGTTCACTGTAAAACCACTATCACTACTATGGTGTTGTGCTGCCACTCTAGTTCACTGTACCAACACCATCACTACTGTGGTGTTGTGCTGCCACTCTAGTTCACTGTACCATCACCATCACTTCTGTGCTGTTGTGCTGCCACTCTAGTTCGCTGTACCATCACCATCACTACTGTGGTGTTGTACTGCCACTCTAGTTCACTGTACCACCACCATCACTACTGTGCTGTTGTGCTGCCACTCTAGTTCACTGTACCACCACCATCACTACTGTGGTGTTGTGCTGCCACTCTAGTTCACTGTACCACCACCATCACTACTGTGGTGTTGTGCTGCCACTCTAGTTCACTGTACCATCACCATCACTACTGTGGTGTTGTGCTGCCACTCTAGTTCACTGTACCATCACCATCACTACTGTGGTGTTGTGCTGCCACTCTACTTCACTGTACCACCACCATCACTACTGTTGTGTTTTGCTGTCACTCTAGTTCACTGTACCACCATCATCACTACTGTGGTGTTGTGTTGCCACTCTAGTTCACTGTACCATCACTATCACTACTGTGGTGTTGTGCTGCAACTCTAGTTCACTGTACCATCACCATCACTACTTTAGTGTTGCGCTGCCACTCTAGTTCTCTGTACCACCACCATCACTACTGTGGTGTTGTGCTGCCACTCTAGTTCACTGTACCATCACCATCACTACTTTAGTGTTGCACTGCCACTCTAGGTCACTGTACCACCACCATCACTACTGTGGTGTTGTGCTGCCACTCTAGTTCACTGTACCACCACCATCACTACTGTGGTGTTGTACTGCCACTGTAGTTCACTGTACCATCACAATCACTACTGTGTTGTTGTGCTGCCTCTCTAGTTCACTGTACCACCACCATCACTTCTGTGGTGTTCTGCTGCCACTCTAGTTCACTGTACCTTCACCATCACTACTGTGGTGTTGTGCTGCCACCCTAGTTCACTGTACCACCACCATCACTACTGTGGTGTTGTGCTGCCACTCTAGTTCACTGTACCATCACACTCTATTTCACTGTAAAACCACTATCACTACTATGGTGTTGTGCTGCCACTCTAGTTCACTGTACCAACACCATCACTACTGTGGTGTTGTGCTGCCACTCTAGTTCACTGTACCATCACCATCACTACTGTGGTGCTGTGCTGCCACTCGAGTTCACTGTGCCATCACCATCACTACTGTGGTGTTGTACTGCCACTCTAGTTCACTGTACCACCACCATCACTACTGTGGTGTTGTGCTGCCACTCTAGTTCACTGTACCACCACCATCACTACTGTGGTGTTGTGCTGCCACTCTAGTTCACTGTACCACCACTATCACTACTGTGGTGTTGTGCTGCCACTCTAGTTCACTGTACCATCACCATCACTACTGTGGTGTTGTGCTGCCACTCTACTTCACTGTACCACCACCATCACTACTGTTGTGTTTTGCTGGCACTCTAGTTCACTGTACCACCATCATCACTACTGTGGTGTTGTGTTGCCACTCTAGTTCACTGTACCATCACTATCACTACTGTGGTGTTGTGCTGCGACTCTAGTTCACTGTACCATCACCATCACTACTTTAGTGTTGCGCTGCCACTCTAGTTCTCTGTACCACCACCATCACTACTGTGGTGTTGTGCTGCCACTCTAGTTCACTGTACCATCACCATCACTACTTTAGTGTTGCGCTGCCACTCTAGGTCATTGTACCACCACCATCACTACTGTGGTGTTGTGCTGCCACTCTAGTTCACTGTACCACCACCATCACTACTGTGGTGATGTACTGCCACTGTAGTTCACTGTACCATCACAATCACTACTGTGTTGTTGTGCTGCCTCTCTAGTTAACTGTACCACCACCATCACTTCTGTGGTGTTCTGCTGCCACTCTAGTTCACTGTACCATCACCATCACTACTGTGGTGTTGTGCTGCCACCCTAGTTCACTGTACCACCACCATCACTACTATGGTGTTGTGCTGTCACCCTAGTTCACTGTACCACCACCATCACTACTGTGGTGTTGTGCTGCCACCCTAGTTCACTGTACCACCACCATCACTACTGTGGTGTTGTGCTGCCAGTCTAGTTCACTGTATCATCACTACTATGGTGTTGTGCTGCCACCCTAGTTCACTGTACCACCACCATCACTACTGTGATGTTGTGCTGCCACCCTAGTTCACTGTACCACTACCATCACGACTGTGGTGTTGTGCTGCCACTCTAGTTCACTGTACCATCACTACTATGGTGTTGTGCTGCCACTCTAGTTCACTGTACCACCACCGTCACTACTGTGGTGTTGTGCTGCCACTGTAGTTCACTGTACCATCACTACTGTGGTGTTGTGCTGCCACTCTAGTTCACTGTACCATCACTACTGTGGTGTTGTGCTGCCACCCTAGTTCACTGTACCACCACCATCACTACTGTGGTGTTGTGCTGCCACCCTAGTTCACTCTACCATCACTACTGTGGTGTTGTGCTGCCACTCTAGTTCACTGTACCACCACCGTCACTACTGTGGTGTTGTGCTGCCACTGTAGTTCACTGTACCATCACTACTGTGGTGTTGTGCTGCCACTCTAGTTCACTGTACCATCACTACTGTGGTGTTGTGCTGCCACCCTAGTTCACTGTACCATCATTATCACTACTGTGGTGTTGTGCTGCCACTCTTGTTCACTGTACCATCACTACTGTGGTGTTGTGCTGCCACTGTAGTTCCCTGTACCATCACCATCACTACTGTGGTGTTGTGCTGCCACTCTAGTTCACTGTACCACCACCATCACTACTGTGGTGTTGTGCTGCCACTGTAGTTCACTGTACCATCACCATCACTACTGGGGTGTTGTGCTGCCACTCTAGTTCACTGTACCACCACCGTCACTACTGTGGTGTTGTGCTGCCACTGTAGTTCACTGTACCACCACCATCACTACTTTGGTGTTGTGCTGCCACTCTAGTTCACTGTACCACCACCATCACTACTGTGGTGTTGTGCTGCCACTCTAGTTCACTGTACCATCACCATCACTACTGTAGTGTTGTGCTGCCACTCTAGTTCACTGTACCGCCACCATCACTACTCTGGTGTTGTGCTGCCACTCTAGATCACTGTACCGCCACCATCACTACTGTGGTGTTGTGCTGCCACTCTAGTTCACTGTACCATCACACTCTAGTTCACTGTAAAACCACTATCACTACTATGGTGTTGTGCTGCCACTCTAGTTCACTGTACCAACACCATCACTACTGTGGTGTTGTGCTGCCACTCTAGTTCACTGTACCATCACCATCACTTCTGTGCTGTTGTGCTGCCACTCTAGTTCGCTGTACCATCACCATCACTACTGTGGTGTTGTACTGCCACTCTAGTTCACTGTACCACCACCATCACTACTGTGCTGTTGTGCTGCCACTCTAGTTCACTGTACCACCACCATCACTACTGTGGTGTTGTGCTGCCACTCTAGTTCACTGTACCACCACCATCACTACTGTGGTGTTGTGCTGCCACTCTAGTTCACTGTACCATCACCATCACTACTGTGGTGTTGTGCTGCCACTCTAGTTCACTGTACCATCACCATCACTACTGTGGTGTTGTGCTGCCACTCTACTTCACTGTACCACCACCATCACTACTGTTGTGTTTTGCTGTCACTCTAGTTCACTGTACCACCATCATCACTACTGTGGTGTTGTGTTGCCACTCTAGTTCACTGTACCATCACTATCACTACTGTGGTGTTGTGCTGCGACTCTAGTTCACTGTACCATCACCATCACTACTTTAGTGTTGCGCTGCCACTCTAGTTCTCTGTACCACCACCATCACTACTGTGGTGTTGTGCTGCCACTCTAGTTCACTGTACCATCACCATCACTACTTTAGTGTTGCACTGCCACTCTAGGTCACTGTACCACCACCATCACTACTGTGGTGTTGTGCTGCCACTCTAGTTCACTGTACCACCACCATCACTACTGTGGTGTTGTACTGCCACTGTAGTTCACTGTACCATCACAATCACTACTGTGTTGTTGTGCTGCCTCTCTAGTTCACTGTACCACCACCATCACTTCTGTGGTGTTCTGCTGCCACTCTAGTTCACTGTACCTTCACCATCACTACTGTGGTGTTGTGCTGCCACCCTAGTTCACTGTACCACCACCATCACTACTATGGTGTTGTGCTGCCACCCTAGTTCACTGTACCACCACCATCACTACTGTGGTGTTGTGCTGCCACCCTAGTTCACTGTACCACCACCATCACTACTGTGGTGTTGTGCTGCCACTCTAGTTCACTGTATCATCACTACTATGGTGTTGTGCTGCCACCCTAGTTCACTGTACCACCACCATCACTACTGTGATGTTGTGCTGCCACCCTAGTTCACTGTACCACTACCATCACTACTGTGGTGTTGTGCTGCCACTCTAGTTCACTGTACCATCACTACTATGGTGTTGTGCTGCCACTCTAGTTCACTGTACCACCACCGTCACTACTGTGGTGTTGTGCTGCCACTGTAGTTCACTGTACCATCACTACTGTGGTGTTGTGCTGCCACTCTAGTTCACTGTACCATCACTACTGTGGTGTTGTGCTGCCACCCTAGTTCACTGTACCACCACCATCACTACTGTGGTGTTGTACTGCCACCCTAGTTCACTGTACCATCACTACTGTGGTGTTGTGCTGCCACTCTAGTTCACTGTACCACCACCGTCACTACTGTGGTGTTGTGATGCCACTGTAGTTCACTGTACCATCACTACTGTGGTGTTGTGCTGCCACTCTTGTTCACTGTACCATCACTACTGTGGTGTTGTGCTGCCACTGTAGTTCCCTGTACCATCACCATCACTACTGTGGTGTTGTGCTGCCACTCTAGTTCACTGTACCACCACCATCACTACTGTGGTGTTGTGCTGCCACTGTAGTTCACTGTACCATCCCCATCACTACTGGGGTGTTGTGCTGCCACTCTAGTTCACTGTACCATCACCATCACTACTGTGGTGTTGTGCTGCCACTCTAGTTCACTGTACCATCACCATCACTACTGTGGTGTTGTGCTGCCACTCTAGTTCACTGTACCACCGCCATCACTACTGTGGTGTTGTGCTGCCTCTCTAGTTCACTGTACCACCACCATCACTACTGTGGTGTTGTGCTGCCACTCTAGTTCACTGTACCACCACCATCACTACTGTGGTGTTGTGCTGCCACTCTAGTTCACTGTACCACCACCATCACTACTGTGGTGTTGTACTGCCTCTCTAGTTCACTGTACCACCACCATCACTACTGTGGTGTTGTGCTGCCACCCTAGTTCACTGCACCACCACCATCACTACTGTGGTGTTGTGCTGCCACCCTAGTTCACTGTACCACCACCATCACTACTGTGGTGTTGTGCTGCCACTCTAGTTCACTGTATCATCACTACTATGGTGTTGTGCTGCCACCCTAGTTCACTGCACCACCACCATCACTACTGTGATGTTGTGCTGCCACCCTAGTTCACTGTACCACTACCATCACTACTGTGGTGTTGTGCTGCCACTCTAGTTCACTGTACCATCACCATCACTACTGTGGTGTTGTGCTGCCACTCTAGTTCACTGTACCATCACCATCACTACTGTGGTGTTGTGCTGCCACTCTACTTCACTGTACCACCACCATCACTACTGTTGTGTTTTGCTGTCACTCTAGTTCACTGTACCACCATCATCACTACTGTGGTGTTGTGTTGCCACTCTAGTTCACTGTACCATCACTATCACTACTGTGGTGTTGTGCTGCGACTCTAGTTCACTGTACCATCACCATCACTACTTTAGTGTTGCGCTGCCACTCTAGTTCTCTGTACCACCACCATCACTACTGTGGTGTTGTGCTGCCACTCTAGTTCACTGTACCATCACCATCACTACTTTAGTGTTGCGCTGCCACTCTAGGTCACTGTACCACCACCATCACTACTGTGGTGTTGTGCTGCCACTCTAGTTCACTGTACCACCACCATCACTACTGTGGTGTTGTACTGCCACTGTAGTTCACTGTACCATCACAATCACTACTGTGTTGTTGTGCTGCCTCTCTAGTTCACTGTACCACCACCATCACTTCTGTGGTGTTCTGCTGCTACTCTAGTTCACTGTACCATCACCATCAGAACTGTGGTGTTGTGCTGCCACCCTAGTTCACTGTACCACCACCATCACTACTGTGGTGTTGTGCTGCCACTCTAGTTCACTGTATCATCACTACTATGGTGTTGTGCTGCCACCCTAGTTCACTGTACCACCACCATCACTACTGTGATGTTGTGCTGCCACCCTAGTTCACTGTACCACTATCATCACTACTGTGGTGTTGTGCTGCCACTCTAGTTCACTGTACCATCACTACTATGGTGTTGTGCTGCCACTCTAGTTCACTGTACCACCACCGTCACTACTGTGGTGTTGTGCTGCCACTGTAGTTCACTGTACCATCACTACTGTGGTGTTGTGCTGCCACTCTAGTTCACTGTACCATCACTACTGTGGTGTTGTGCTGCCACCCTAGTTCACTGTACCACCACAATCACTACTGTGGTGTTGTGCTGCCACCCTAGTTCACTGTACCACCACCATCACTACTGTGGTGTTGTGCTGCCACCCTAGTTCACTGTACCATCACTACTGTGGTGTTGTGCTGCCACTCTAGTTCACTGTACCACCACCGTCACTACTGTGGTGTTGTGCTGCCACTGTAGTTCACTGTACCACCACCATCACTACTGTGGTGTTGTGCTGCCACTCTAGTTCACTGTACCACCACCATCACTACTGTGGTGTTGTGCTGCCACTCTAGTTCACTGTACCATCACCATCACTACTGTGGTGTTGTGCTGCCACTCTAGTTCACTGTACCGCCACCATCACTACTGTGGTGTTGTGCTGCCACTCTAGATCACTGTACCGCCACCATCACTACTGTGGTGTTGTGCTGCCACTCTAGTTCACTGTACCATCACACTCTAGTTCACTGTAAAACCACTATCACTACTATGGTGTTGTGTTGCTACTCTAGTTCACTGTACCAACACCATCACTACTGTGGTGTTGTGCTGCCACTCTAGTTCACTGTACCATCACCATCACTACTGTGGTGTTGTGCTGCCACTCTAGTTCACTGTACCACCACCATCACTACTGTGGTGTTGTGCTGCCACTCTAGTTCACTGTACCACCACCATCACTACTGTGGTGTTGTACTGCCACTCTAGTTCACTGTACCACCACCATCACTACTGTGGTGTTGTGCTGCCACTCTAGTTCACTGTACCACCACCATCACTACTGTGGTGTTGTGCTGCCACTCTAGTTCACTGTACCACCACCATCACTACTGTGGTGTTGTGCTGCCACTCTAGTTCACTGTACCATCACCATCACTACTGTGGTGTTGTGCTGCCACTCTAGTTCACTGTACCATCACTATCACTACTGTGGTGTTGTGCTGCCACTCTACTTCACTGTACCACCACCATCACTACTGTTGTGTTTTGCTGTCACTCTAGTTCACTGTACCACCATCATCACAACTGTGGTGTTGTGTTGCCACTCTAGTTCACTGTACCATCACTATCACTACTGTGGTGTTGTGCTGCGACTCTAGTTCACTGTACCATCACCATCACTACTTTAGTGTTGCGCTGCCACTCTAGTTCTCTGTACCACCACCATCACTACTGTGGTGTTGTGCTGCCACTCTAGTTCACTGTACCATCACCATCACTACTTTAGTGTTGCGCTGCCACTCTAGGTCACTGTACCACCACCATCACTACTGTGGTGTTGTGCTGCCACTCTAGTTTACTGTACCACCACCATCACTACTGTGGTGTTGTACTGCCACTGTAGTTCACTGTACCATCACAATCACTACTGTGTTGTTGTGCTGCCTCTCTAGTTCACTGTACCACCACCATCACTTCTGTGGTGTTCTGCTGCCACTCTAGTTCACTGTACCATCACCATCACTACTGTGGTGTTGTGATGCCACCCTAGTTCACTGTACCACCACCATCACTACTATGGTGTTGTGCTGCCACCCTAGTTCACTGTACCACCACCATCACTACTGTGGTGCTGTGCTGCCACCCTAGTTCACTGTACCACCACCATCACTACTGTGGTGTTGTGCTGCCACTCTAGTTCACTGTATCATCACTACTATGGTGTTTTGCTGCCACCCTAGTTCACTGTACCACCACCATCACTACTGTACTGTTGTGCTGCCACCCTAGTTCACTGTACCACTTCCATCACTACTGTGGTGTTGTGCTGCCACTCTAGTTCACTGTACCATCACTACTATGGTGTTGTGCTGCCACTCTAGTTCACTGTACCACCACCGTCACTACTGTGGTGTTGTGCTGCCACTGTAGTTCACTGTACCATCACTACTGTGGTGTTGTGCTGCCACTCTAGTTCACTGTACCATCACTACTGTGGTGTTGTGCTGCCACCCTAGTTCACTGTACCACCACCATCACTACTGTGGTGTTGTGCTGCCACCCTAGTTCACTGTACCATCACTACTGTGGTGTTGTGCTGCCACTCTAGTTCACTGTACCACCACCGTCACTACTGTGGTGTTGTGCTGCCACTGTAGTTCACTGTACCATCACTACTGTAGTGTTGTGCTGCCACTCTAGTTCACTGTACCATCACTACTGTGGTGTTGTGCTGCCACCCTAGTTCACTGTTTCATCACTATCACTACTGTGGTGTTGTGCTGCCACTCTGTTTCACTGTACCATCACTACTGGGGTGTTGTGCTGCCACTCTAGTTCACTGTACCATCACCATCACTACTGTGGTGTTGTGCTGCCACTCTAGTTCACTGTACCATCACCATCACTACTGTGGTGTTGTGCTGCCACTCTAGTTCACTGTACCACCGCCATCACTACTGTGGTGTTGTGCTGCCACTCTAGTTCACTGTACCACCATCATCACTACTGTGGTGTTGTGCTGCCACTCTAGTTCACTGTACCACCACCATCACTACTGTGGTGTTGTGCTGCCACTCTAGTTCACTGTACCACCACCATCACTACTGTGGTGTTGTGCTGCCACTCTAGTTCACTGTACCACCACTATCACTATTGTGGTGTTGCGCTGCCACTCTAGTTCACTGTACCACCACCATCACTAGTGTGGTGTTGTGCTGCCACTCTAGTTCACTGTACCATCACCATCACTACTGTGGTGTTGTGCTGCCACTCTAGTTCACTGTACCATCACTCCTGCATCACCATGGACAGCGTGTTTTGATGTCAATGTAATTTAAGGACACACCTTTATCACTATATCCTCATAACTTCACTATTATTGGTGTTTAACACTTTGGTTTCATATACCTGACAATCACGGCTGTATCACCATCAATGCTGTATCTTCTCAGTACTGTAACCTATCATTGTTGTATCACTATAGCTTCACTATCACCGCTATATATCACCATCACCTCAGGCCCCACACTTGGGGTCATATACTGACCATGTTGATTAACAAATTGTTGGTGTCACCATATGACAGCTGTTGTCACTGTTATATCACCAATAGCTCACTATCACATAACACTATCATTGCTACACCAACATCATTTCACTGTCTCTGCATTATCACCTCACACTGATATTTTTTCCTCCTTACATTCACTGATATATCACTATCATTGCTACAACACCAATACCTTACTGTCACTGCTATATCACCACCATACTATCACAGTTATATCACAATCACTCAGGTGTTTTGTGATATTACCATACTGGACCATGGTGTGTTGTGATATTACCATACTGGACCATGGTGTGTTGTGATATTGCCATACTGGACCATGGTGTGTTGTGATATTACCATACTGGACCATGGTGTGTTGTGATATTACCATACTGGACCATGGTGTGTTGTGATATTACCATACTGGTCCATGGTGTGTTGTGATATTACCATACTGGTCCATGGTGTGTTGTGATATTACCATACTGGACCATGGTGTGTTGTGATATTACCATACTGGACCATGGTGTGTTGTGATATTACCATACTGGTCCATGGTGTGTTGTGATATTACCATACTGGTCCATGGTGTGTTGTGATATTACCATACAGGACTATGGTGTGTTGTGTTATTACCATACTGGTCCATGGTGTGTTGTGATATTACCATACTGGACCATGGTGTGTTGTGGTATTACCATACTGGTCCATGGTGTGTTGTGATATTACCATACTGGTCCATGGTGTGTTGTGATATTTCCATAGTGGTCCATGGTGTGTTGTGATATTACCATACTGGTCCATGGTGTGTTGTGATATTACCATACTGGTCCATGGTGTGTTGTGATATTTCCATAGTGGTCCATGGTGTGTTGTGATATTACCATACTGGTCCATGGTGTGTTGTGATATTACCATACTGGACCATGGTGTGTTGTGATATTACCATACTGGTCCATGGTGTGTTGTGATATTACCATACTGGTCCATGGTGTGTTGTGATATTACCATACTGTACCATGGTGTGTTGTGATATTACCATACTGGTCCATGGTGTGTTGTGATATTACCATACTGGTCCATGGTGTGTTGTGATATTACCATACTGGTCCATGGTGTGTTGTGATATTACCATACTGGTCCATGGTGTGTTGTGATATTACCATATGGGTGTGAGGTTATGACCACACATACACCAGTATGATCATACTGTAGCTGGTGTATGATGTGCTCAAACTGTATAGTGATGTCTTGGCTGATTAGCCTAGTGTCATGAATATTAATTTATGTAGTTATTCTTTTTTCGACAACACACTAGTATTAAATGTGTATTGCCAATGTATTCCATATATATCTATGTATATTATATATCTGTACCATAAGTCCTTGCCATGTATTTGTGGATATATATTAGAAGTCTAGTGAATAGCAGTAGCCTAATGTCATGTAGCTTGAAAAACATCCGTATAATCTTATAATATGGAATGCTACATAATGCTGTATAGGAAATATTATGTGAACTATGATGGAGAATGTATAAATTTAAGTCTCGGATGTATTACTGTCATGTATACTGTGTAATTTCCCTTTCATTATTGTTCATTACATTGTCCTCTAACATTAAATTAGATTTTGGCACTGTGAGATGTATTCCACATAAACATGGTTTTGATACACATGTTTTAAATATATATATACTTTATATTGTATTCATGTATACTTATGTATAATGGCTGGCTGGCAGACGTCTTGAAATCCTCCCTTAACCCCTCCTCCCCTCTCCCGCCAGTGTTACCATGTCTTGCCAATATGAATTCTTTGTTCACATATTTTTATATCATGATATAATCTTTAATGTACTGAATTATTGATATGTATTATTATGTAAGGTTGTGTATTATAGTCTTTATTTTGTTGATATATGAATTAGAAGTTCTTGATCGAGATGTATATGAGCTTGAGATATTTGAAAGAGAGGAGTCAGCTGACTCATAGAGGTGGATACAGTGTCGCTCCCGGCCAGCATGGCTCTGGGCGGTCACTCTTTGATTTTCTCAGTTGATTATTATTATTAACATCTTTATAGACAAAAATAATTACAATTTTGCCTAATCTGAGGATTTTGATAAAGTCTTATTAAAGTGAGGATAATGCTGGTATTCACTGTCATGCAGGACAGAGGGTCATACATAAGACAATAGGTCTAAACTGTAGGCTGAAGCACATATATATAATGGTTACAATCAATGTTTTAATGTATGGATATGTGAAAACAACTTTCTATTGTGCACTGCCACACAAGAGCAGGAATGGTTCATAAGTGATGCAGCTTAGAAGTGATATAAATAAAAATTGTTCTTCATTCTTTAAAATGGACAAGCAAATTTTGGATAAATTGTTAGGATGTCGTCCAGAACACCTGAGTCAATAAAATATTTACACAGTTGGTGGTACAAGAGGCCAGGAGGTCTAAATTTCTTTACGGTTTCACATTCAACAATATTGTGTTCTAGTGAATGCATTAAAGGTTTATCACAGAATTTACAATCTGAGTATTCTGGTAGTGGCTCAGCCTCACTAACCTGCCAGATGTGTCTATAGCCAAGGCGAATTCGCGCAATGACTACATCACACTGCCTGGTTCGGTTACTGTGCTGACCATTCAAATACCTATTATTACAAAACTTGTCATAACTCTTAATACTGCAGCTTTCAGGCCTCTGGGCATTTCTTAGTTCTTCTAAATCTGAAGTAATTTCTTTAATTTGTATGTTATTAATAATTGCATTACATAGTCCAAAGTCATAATCAATGTTTTCTTTCCTACAAGCCTCATTGGCCAATCGATCTACAAAGTCATGTTTTCCAACTCCAACATGGGATGGGATCGACACAAATTTTATACAAGAGTTATTATCATTGGCAAAAATTACATTCCATTTAATATTACAAGCTACTTCCAACATACCCCCCTCCCCGCTCAGCTCGTTGTCGCCGTGTGGGGGCTTAGTGGACGGCTGCCGGAGTGTGATGCTCCTTGGGACAGTCCTCTGTCCTTTTCTAGCCTTGTGCTCCTGCTGCCGTCCTCTCCAATTCTGCTGGGCATCTTTTCCTTTTCCTTCTGTTTCGTTTTTCTCCCCCCTCTTCTCCTATCTGCTTGCCGTTTCCTGCCGACCTTTTGCTTGTTCTGGTTCTTTCCTTGGGCTTCTTCTATTTTGACGCCCGGGTGCTTGAGGAGGCATACTCTTGCACCCGTAGAACTGTAGTACCCGACGTCAAGAGCGAGGGGAACCTTTTATTGTCAATCTCCCTTTCGTCACTGAACCCGATCTCGACGGACTGTCGGTTTCTTAAGGTGGCGTTTGTGGGGCGTATACTCACGACGCACCCCTAGGAGGCCCCGGCAAGATCGGCGATAGCTTCTTGTTGGGTGTCCTGCCTCTAATTGTGGCTCCATGGTGGGTGTGGGGGCACATTCGTGAATGAATTCTTCTTTTCGTCATGATGATAACCCCTGTTTCGGCTGCTTCTGGTGTACCTTCTCAGGCTCGTGGGGTGGACGACCAAGCCCCCGAGTCGGTCCGTATTGGAAGACCGGGCTCTGTAGCCTCCGCTGCATTGGGCCCCGACCTTGCTCCTCCTTTGGCCTCTCTGACTCCTTCCCCTGGCTCCCCTCCCTCCTCTGTGGTTGGGTCGAGCCCCAGGCCCCCAGTGGTGACTACCTCGTCCCCTGGCGCGGCTCCTTCTCTAGTTGTAACTACTGCGCCTTTTAACCCCTCTCTCTCTGGGGGGTTCTCACCGCCGTCCTCGTCACGGCCGCCCTTGCTCGATTCCTTCCAGTTCTGCTACCTATCAAGCCTTGTTTGGTCCCGCTTCGTGGGCCAAATATTTTGATCTCCTCCCTCTTGATTCTGCGCCTCGTGACGATTTCTCCCTCCATCGACATCTCGTTGATTCCGTGGATGCCTCCATTACTTTCAACCCCACTCGTCTCGGTACACGTGTACCGAGTACGCTGCTCCTTCTCAGGATGCTGCTTCCCGCTTGGCTGCCTTATCCTACCTTGGCGAGACCCCTGTTCGGGCCTCGAAGAACGCTCAGTTGAATGCCAGTGTTGGCACTATTTTGCTCCCGCCCCATGTTGCGACCGGTGTTCGGGACCTGCGCGACTGCCACGACGATATTCGACATATCCTTGCTGCCCAGGGCCATTCTATTCTCCAGGTGGACACGTTTACTCGTCCCCCTCGTGGTAGTCGCCGTCAACCCCTCCGGGTTGTGAAGATTACCTTTGATGGTAGGACCCTTCCACCCTCTGTCATTCTTGCTGGTGCCAGGTGCTCTGTCCAGGAGTTCATTCCTTCTCCTCGGCTCTGCAACAAGTGCTGGAGGTTTGGGCATGGTGCCCTCCGCTGCTCCGGGACTGTCTCTCTCTGTCCTTTGTGTGGTGGCGAAGGTCACTATAAGTCGGAGTGCACTTCTCCCCAGGCTCGTTGCCTCAACTGCGGTGAGGCCCATCCTACCTTCTCCCGTGCGTGTGTCCATTACAAGCTTGAGGCAGCCGTCCTCAACTTGAAGCACCGGGAGCGTTTATCTTTTCCCGAGGCGAGACGCCAGGCTCGCCGGCTCCCGCCTTATGCTAATATCTCTTATGCTCGCGTGTTGCGCTCTTCCTCTCCTCGTCCTTCCCGCCTTCCTCAGACTCACAACCGTTTCCGGGCCTTGGACCCTGATGCGCCCACTGCCCCCTCCTCTGTTCCTTTGGGTTCTCTCCCGAAGGATCCTCCTCCTGGTCCTCTGTCCGGGGTTCCCCTTCCTTCTACCCGGTCTGTCGTGTCTCCTGTGTCTTCTTCCTCGTCCCCCTCCGATCCTCCTTCCCATCCTCTTCCTCCATCTATCGGCTCTCCCCACCGCCTGTCGGTGCGGGCGGATGTCCATCGCTCTCCTAGCGGCCGTCGTGTGTGCTCTCGTTCGGCTTCTCCTGTTGAGACACTGGAATCCGTTGCCCGGTACGTAGTTGCTGGGACACCAGTCTCTTTAAGTCAGCAGCGTAAGCCTGGCTCCTCTCCTTCCTCTTCCCCTGCAGGTAAGAAGGCTTCGCTTTCTTCCTCAGCTCCTACGTCTGGTTCTGTTGCTCCTTCCCCTCCCGTTTCAGTGATTGCGCCCCCTGTTCCTGCTATGGAGGTTTCTTTGGCCCCTGCTTCCCTTTCGGTTGCTGCTCTTGCTGGGGTGCGCTCCCCTCTTTCTACTCCCCCTCTTCCTGCTGCTGTCCTTGACTGCTCCTCTCCGTTGTCTCCTCCTCTTCCTCCTCCTCCAGACCCCGCCCGCCCACCTCTGATCTGTTCTCCCGTTTCCTTCCCTCCGTCTTTGCTCAGTTTACCCATGCCCCCTAACCCTGACTTTGCTGACCCTGATCCCGACCCTGATATTCTTTAACGTGCTCTGTTGCTCTTTCGCCTTGGTTTCTTCCTTGTTCTCTGGTTTTGTCCTTTCTCTTCTCGTCGTTGTCCATTCTTCAATGGAACGTTCGAGGTTATTACGCCAATTTCCTCGAACTCCAACTTCTGATTTCGCGGTTTTCGCCCCTTTGTGTCTGTCTCCAGGAGCCAATGCTTGGTGCTCGTCCTGGTCGTTTTCGTGGCTATTCCTTTCTCTCTCCCCCCCCCCACCAGCCATTGCTGGGGCTTCTAATTCTTCTGCTCTCTTGATTCGTGCTGATGTTCCCTTTGTTCCTTTACTTTTTCCTTCGCCTCTCCATTGTTCTGCTGCTCGTATCTTTGTGGGGAAATGGTACACAGTTTGTTCCATTTATCTCCCCCCGAGTGTCCCGCTCTCTCTTCCTGATTTGAAACACCTCCTAGACTCCTTGCCGGAGCCTGTGCTCCTGCTGGGTGACTTCAATTGTCGTCATTCCCTTTGGGGTGACGTTCTGACGAATACCCGGGGTCGCCTCCTTGAGCCGTTTCTCCTCTCTTCTTCCCTGTCTCTTCTGAATTCTGGTGAGCCCACTCATTTGGACTCTCGGACTCGCACCCTTTCTTGTCTTGATCTTTCTCTCTGCTCTTCTTCTCTTTACTTAGATTTCACGTGGCAGGTTCTTGATGACCTCCATGGAAATGATCATTTCCCCATCCTTGTTTCCTTTTTCTCTTTTCGCCCTTCCTTCTCTTTCCCTAGGTGGCAGTTTGCTAAGGCAGACTGGACCCTATTTACCCTCAGTGCTGCTCTCTCTGACCTCTCCCTTCTGCCTCTCTCTCGCGCTCTCCTCCTTTTTCATGACACTGTCTTCAACGCTGCCCTCCGCTCTATTCCTCGCTCTTCCTCTCGGGGTCCGCGGAAGTGCGTTCCCTGGTGGAATGCGGACTGTGCTCGGGCTGTCCGCTGTAAGCGTGCAGCCTGGAAGAGGCACCGCCATAGGCAGACGACCGATTCTTTTCTTTTCTTTCGGAAAGCGAGTGCGGTGGCCCCTAGGGCCATCCGTACGGCTAAACGTGAATGTTGGGCATCTTATGTCTCAACAATTACGTCCGAAACCCCTCTGGCCCAGATCTGGAAGCGTATCAGCAAGATAGCGGGTAAGTTCGTTCCCGATGTTTCACCGGTCCTTCACCTCCATGATACTCTTGTGGCGGACCCGTTGCAGGTCGCTTCCGAACTGGGTTCCCACTTTTCTTCTGTTAGCTCTGGTCTTCATCTTCCCCAATCTTTCCTTCTTCGTAAACCTGTCCTTGAGTCTCGTCCTTTAGATTTCTGCACTCATCTTCAGCTTCCCTATAATGATCCCTTCTCTCTCTCTGAACTTCGTTCTGCCCTGGCCCTCTGCGGTTCTACGGCGGCGGACTCCGATGGTATTCATTATGAGATGCTTCGCCATCTCCCTCAGAGCACGTCTCAGTATTTACTGAGTCTGTATAATCGGATCTGGGAGTCGTCGTCAGTCCCTGAGGACTGGCTCGATGCCGTTGTCCTCCCTGTTCGCAAACCGGGGTCTCTGGGTACTTCCCCTAAGGACTTTCGCCCTATTGCTCTCACAAGTTGTGTCTGCAAACTCTTTGAACGTATGGTTAACGTTCGTCTGATGTGGTTCCTGGAACACCATCACCTCCTCTCCCCTTCTCAATTTGGTTTCCGCAAGTGCCGCAGCACGACAGATGTCCTGGTGAACTTGGAGGTCTATATTCGTACTGCTTTTGCTGCGAAGACCTCCGTTGTTGCCGTCCTTTTTGACCTGGAAAAGGCTTACGACACCACTTGGCGTTATCATATCCTATCTCAACTTCATTCTTTTGGCCTTCGTGGTCATCTCCCTCTCTTTCTCCGCAGCATCCTCTCTCGTTGTTCCTTTCGGGTGCGCCTTGGTACCGCTCTCTCTCCCTCTTTTCAGCAATACGAAGGTGTGCCCCAGGGTAGTGTTCTGAGCACTACTCTTTTTCTGGTTGCCCTCAATGGTCTTCTTTCCTCTCTTCCTTCTGGTGTCTTCTCCGCTCTCTATGTCGATGATCTTACCCTTTGTTGTCAGGGTGATGATTCGCCTCTCCTTCAACGCCGGCTTCAACTTGCTATTGATGCCGTGTCGTCTTGGTCCACAGATCATGGCTTCAAGTTCTCTACTTCTAAGACTTGTGCCATGACTTTTACGCGGAAACGGGTTGTTCTTCGTCCCTCTTTGTCACTTTATGGTCATCCCCTTGAATACAAAGATTCCGCGAAGCTTTTGGGGTTATTCCTTGACACTCGTTTGTCTTGGTCTCCCCATATCTCTTACCTCCGTGTTGAGTGCTCTAAGGCCCTTACCCTCCTTCGGGTCTTGTCCAATACTTCTTGGGGGGCAGATAGGCGCACTCTCCTTGCTTTACATTCCTCTCTCGTCCTGTCTAAGCTCGATTATGGTTGCCCTGCTTACTCGTCTGCTTCTCCTTCTACTCTTCGCCGTCTTGATGCTTTGCACCATATTGGGTTGCGCCTCAGTTCTGGTGCCTTTCGTTCGACTCCCATCCTTAGCTTGTATGTTGACACTGGCTTCCTGTCTCTCCAGGACCGCCGTGATCGCTACTGTCTTCGCTATCTTGCGCGGTCCTTGCAACATCCTTCCTCTCGCCTCTGTCGTGCTTTAACTTTTACCCCTCCTGCGGTTCCTGTTCCTCTTCACCACCTCCCTCTTTCTGTCCGGTTATCTCGCCTACAGGATTCTCTTTCCGTTCGTATTTCTGATGTTTCTCCTCGTGTTGTTCCTTCTTTGCCCCCGTGGAGGGTCCCTCTTCTGCGGTTTTGTACATCCTTGACCCGTATCACTAAAGCTTTTACCCCTCCTACGGTTCTAAAACGCCTTTTCCTCGAGCACTTTTCTTCTCACTCCTGCTCCGTTTCTATCTTCACCGATGGGTCTAAGTCAGCGGACGGTGTTGGCTACTCTGTTGTTTTTCCTGATCGCACTTATATGTGTCGCTTGCCTCCGGAGACTAGCATCTTTACAGCGGAACTTTATGCTATTCTCTATGCTCTTCGTCTCCTGCTTTCTCGTTGTCAGTCTTCCTTTGTAGTTGTTGTTGACTCTCGTAGTGCCCTCATGGCTCTCGGGTCCTTTAATCCGGTTCATCCAGTAGTTGTCGAGATCCAGCATTGGCTGTTTCTCGTTCACAGTAAATTTAAGTCGGTTGAGTTTTGTTGGGTTCCCAGCCATATTGGTGTGTCTTTAAATGAGTGTGCGGATGCTGCCGCCAAGGAAGCTGTCCGCTCTTGTCCCATCTCTCATAAAGGCATTCCGTATTCCGACTTTTACCCGGTTATCCATTCCTCAGTCCTTACCCGTTGGCAGGCTTCTTGGTTGTCTGTTACTGGTAACAAGCTACGTACTCTTGAATGTTGTGTTTCCTCGTGGCCGTCCTCCTTCCACCGTAACCGGAGGTGGGAAACAGCTCTGGCGAGGTTGCGTATTGGCCATACTCGCTTAACCCATGGTCACTTGATGGAGCGCCGCCCTGCCCCTTATTGTCCTAGTTGCATTGTCCCTCTTACGGTCGTGCATGTCCTTCTTGAATGTCCTGACTTCCAGGTCGAGCGTGTGTCTTGCTTTCCGACCGCCCCTCGCGGTCACCTGTCCCTCGATAGAATTCTTGGTGACTCGGATACTTTTGATATCGTTCGCCTTATGCGTTTTTGTTCTCGTATTGGCATCCTTGGTGATATTTAGCGCCCTCTGATTATTTTGTGTATTTGATGGTGCTACATAGCCTTCCCGGTTTGGTGCCTTCTTTTGATAATTACTTACTTACTTACTTCCAACATACATTGTGATGGGTTATTTAAGGACTGCAGAGCACTTTTAGAGTCACAGAAAATAACTCCACCACCATTGAGCTTAAGGTATTCAGTGGCTAGATAAATACCCAATAGCTCGGTCTGTGTCGTGCTTGCCCAGTTGTTCAGTCTCTGTGTACTAGACATGATCATTTCATTCCCTTTATATACTGCACATGCACAACCTGTTCTACCAGTGCCTAACTGCACAGAGCCATCAGTAAAGGCATAGGATTCAGTCGGTTTGAGAATTTGAAGATGACTGTCAATAGCTTCTAATGTTATACATCTCAAAATGTCAGTGTTATACATTTATTTTACACTGATGGGAGTATAATGCAGAGAGACCTCCACATCTTTCCAAGGGGGAATATAGTGAACAGTTTTATTAGGGTTAAGAGACACATTCAGTTTCTGAAGATTATAGGCACAACAACTGAGCCACACACTGTAGGGAGCTTTTTGCGGCGGATTGAGGGAACAGTCAGAATTGTTTAGAATGGATCTCAATTTAATTTGAATAGAGCTAGGGGGACCATTATTTTTCAAAGTTTTGGCGCAAAACATAGTACTAAGTAGAACTGTTCTTTCGTAAATGGAAGGTAAGTTTAGTTCCTTTCTCATGTTAACAATTCTGACAGTTCTAGGACAACCCAGGATGATGCGCATGGCATCATTCTGTACTACATCTAGGCCTTGTAATTGTTTAAGAGAAAAATAAAGAAGATGCAAGGCATAATAATCAACAACAGATCGTGTAAAGGCAATATGAAAACTACGAGCATATTTTATGTTAATGCCAAATCCTTTGCCAACAAGAGTTTTGAGAGGTTTAAGACGCTCAACTAGTTTTTTGCCCAGGTTGCTGACGAGATTTGTATCATTAACCTCGACTCCAAGATATTTATAAGACTCGCAAGTCTCCACGGGCATTCCATTAATAGTATAGTTCACATTCTACTACTTTCTTGGAGAATGCATCAAGTAACACTTGTAGCCTTGGTTTACTGTGTGCCATAATACAAATATCATCAGCATAACATATAACAGTTTCCGTAGGTTGTACAGGTATGTCATGGATAAGTTTGTGCATAAGTATATTGAAGAGCATAGGGCTTAGGACACCACCTTGAGGTGTGCCTAGTTCGAATGCATCTGTTCTTGTACTTTTAACTCTTTTAAATAGGATACTAGCACGCCTGTTGGATAGGTAGCTCTTTATCCAACTCAGAAGATTACCTTTGATTCCAAATTCAGCAAGTTGCTCTAATATTATTTCGCCATTCGCTACATCGAAAGCTGACTTTAGGTCAATAAAGGCTGCCTGTGTCCCATCCTGGGAGTGTACAAAATATTCAGCAAAGCATGTTTGTGTGCTACACTTGGGCATGTACCCATATAGGTTTGGGGCCAGTTTTTCTTTGACCTGAAACATGACACGATTGAGAACAATTCTCTCCAAGACTTTACACATGCAAGATGTAAGGGAAATGGGCCTGAATTTTTGAGAGTTAGGTTTAGGAACTGGTATTATGAGACTTTGTGTCCATTTCTTTGGCAAGATACCTTGTGAGAGACTCATTTGTTAGAGGTCAAGCAGAGGGTAGCTAGGGACATCATTCAGTAAGCTCAAGATGTTATAAGTTATACCATCCTCACCAGGGGCAGTTGGCTTAGGTTTTCCTAATACTGATGTTAATTCAAAGGGGGTTATAGCAAACTGATCTGTTAAATCTGGTGAGGCGCGTGCTATTTCAATATTAAAGTTTGTGTTAATGTTGGTATGTCTTAAATGCTGCTGTATATCTGGGGGTAAGGAAGAAATTTGTGAGACACTAGACCATTGAGCTAAGAGCATGTTAGCATATTCTGCAGGAGTATGATGAAGCTGAACTGGGGCTGAAGGTTTGGTAATGTTTTTAATTTTGTTCCACATTTCTGATAATGTTGTAGTTCTATTGATACCTTGTAGAAATTGTACCCAATATGTGTTCTTAACTCGACCCTTAAGCTCGCGAAAATCTCTGTTGGCATTAAGGAATGCAAGTAAATTGTCAGCTGTTTTGTCTCGTTTATAACAGCCAGCAGCTGAAGCACTTTAGCTCGCTCTGCAATAATAATAGGATCCTCTGTCCATGAGGAAGAACGAGTGTTCTTTTTTTTCCTTGATTTAACCCAGGTATCATAATAACTGGTAATGATACTGACAAGATCATTGTGAAACTGGTCCACTGAGACAGGTGTATACCCAGTGTACCACTTATGTACATAAGCATTAAAGTGCTGTTTAAGATTGTCTGGAATGTTAATTTTAACTCTAGGATAAGGACTGGACCTAATATCCGCCACATTGTATTCACAATATATTGCAAAATGATCACTTACTAGTTCTGGGATGAGCTTAACGTTAAGATTGCTATCTACTAGGCTGTATCCAATCACATAATCCAGTCTACCCCCCAATAAATGGGTCTGTTTATCAGTATCATACACAGTAATATTATGATCATTAAGGTATTTCAAGAAGACCCTTCCATTATTGTTACACTGAACCTCACCAAGAGCAGTGTGACGAGCATTAAAGTCACCCATACATAACATAGCTGTGTTACCTGTAGGTGTCGGTAGCAGGTCTGCTTTAAGTACACTACATCGTCCATATATGTTATACAGTAGGAAATGGCTATTTGCAGTTTGTAATTTGAATTTTTGATAATGTATACTATCACTCCTGTGATTTTTAATTAGTTTACAGATTAATCCACTCTTAATATACGTGAGTAGACCAGTTCCAATACTGTTGTTGTATGCTATATACCCAGGTATCCTGGGTGGGACCTTCTTGATAGTTGTGGACGTATATGGTTCCTGTAAACACATCACATCCACGTCTCTCATTTTAGCATACAAGATTACGTCATTTATCCGAAGATAAACACTTCGAATATTCCAAGAAAGAAACTTAATTGTTTTTGTTTGATGAGCCATGGTTAAGTGTCAAGGGAATTAAGGTAACATTTAAGCTCGTTAAACACTTGGACAACATAAGCAACTTTGTTCCGTGTGTCCTGAGTACTTTTGTCTAGGAGGCGTTTAACCTGAGTAGGAGTTGGTGTTCTCTTAAACTCTCTACCTGCAACCAAACCAAGGGTGTCTTGACGATCCCTTGAGTTTGCTAGAAAACCTAGTACGACGTCACGTGGCTATAGAAGCTTAGCCGGTCAAACGGCTAAGACCAAGTGGCGTGGGACTCGGCTATAGAGTATACTCTGGGGTCCTTTGGAATTCGGTTTAAGTTTCAGTAAGCATAGTCACGGACAGGGTAAAGGACAGAGTAGAGCCAATACCGTCCCGTGTTACAACTGCCATATCCACCTTCGGTAAGAGGCAGAACAAGTCAGCAGATTGGTTCGAGGCCATTGCAGAGGAACTCTTACCCCTTGTAGAGGAAAAGAGACAAGCTCTCTCATCCTACAAAAACCTGCCCTCAGAAAGGAACCTACAGGCCCTCCGTACTGCCCGCAGTAGAGTTCAACAAACTGTGAGGTGCTGTGCTAACGATTACTGGCTCCGACTCTGTTCCAGCATCCAGACTGCGGCCACTGTTGGCAACATAGGAGGCATGTACGAAGGGATCAAACAGGCAACAGGCCCTACACAAAACAGGACGGCTCCTCTTAAGTCAGCCACTGGAGAGATCATTAAAGACCGTGATCAACAGATGAATCGCTGGGTAGAGCATTACTCCGAACTCTACTCCAGAAAGAACTTGGTCAGCGTAGAAGCCTTGCATGCAATCGAGTGCCTGCCCATCATGGAAGAACTTGACCTTGAACCGACTGTGGAAGAAGTTGAGAAAGCATTGGATTCACTTTCCTCAGGGAAGGCCCCAGGAGACGACGGGATTCCGCCTGAAGTTCTCAAGTGCGCTCGTGGAACACTTAAAACTGAGCTTCATGAACTTGTGTGCCAGTGCTGGAGGGAGGGCTCGGTGCCACAAGACATGAGAGATGCAAACATCATCACTCTCTACAAAAATAAAGGTGACAGAAGCGATGTAAACAACAATCGTAGCATCTCCCTCCTCAGCGTCGTCAGCAAACTCTTCGCCAGGGTCGTCTTGGTCAGGCTTCAGATTCTTGCTGAAAGAGTGTACCCTGAGTCACAGTGTGGTTTCCGAGCAGAGGTCGACCACTGACATGGTGTTCACCCTGAGACAGCTTCAAGAAAAGTGCAGGAAGCAGAGAAAAGCCTTGTACATTGCCTTCATTGACCTTACAATGGCCTTCGACCTCGTGAGCAGGGACGGACTCTTCAAGATCTTGGCCAAAATTGGCTGTCCACCCACCCTACTCAGCATGATACAATCGTTCCACAAGGACATGAAGGGCACGGTCGTGTACGACGGCTCAACTTCTGAACTATTCAACATCAACAGTGGTGTATTCTTGCTCCAACCCTGTTTGGCCTCTTCGCGATCCTCGTCAAGCATGCCATTGGAACAACCACAGAGGGCATCTATCTCCGTACAAGATCTGATGGAAATCTCTATAATCTATCCAGACTCCGAGCAAAGATAAAAGTACAGATGCGAATCCTCAGGGAGTTCGTCTTCGCCGACGATGCAGCGATCACCACAAACACAGCAGAAGGCCTGCAGCAGCTACACAACCGCTTTGCCGCAACCTGTTCCGCTTTCGGCTTGACAATGAGCCTGAAGAAGACACAGGTGATGGGACAAGACGTCAATGAGCTACCCTGTAAACATAGCAGACTATGTGATGGAGGCAGTTCACGAGTTTGTGTACCTGGGCTCCACAATCTCAGACACCCTTTCCCTGGACACTGAACTCAACAGGCGTATCGGGAAGGCCGCAACAACACTGGCCAGGCTCACAAAGCGCGTTTGGGAAAATGCCAAACTGACAGTACACACCAAGGCACAAGTCTTCATGGCATGTGTGGTGAATACACTTCTCTACGGCTTGGAATCCTGGACCCTGCGCTCTCACCAGGAGAGACGGCTTAATACCTTTCACATGCGGAACCTGAGACGCATCCTTGATATCACATGGAAAGACCACGTCACCAAGAATGCAAGACTCGAGAGAACATGAGTCTTCTCTGAGGAAGCGAGATAAGGTAAGGTAATTATGAGGTGAAAGTACTAGGCCAGTATGATTATACAACACTTGGAAGGGATATTAAGATCATCTGGGATATATATGGACGAAGTGAAGGAATGGAAAGCTGCCACTTGGACCAGCGGGGATCGAACGTGGACCTTGCAAGAATTGAGAGGACGGAGTGGAGTAACGGTGCCCAAGCACTGGGACCATCGGGGATCGAACACAAGAGTATTTTATAAGCAGCACAGTTCTAATAAATTTTAGCAAACTGAAGTGAACACAACTTGTTCTCACCAGTTCTCTAAGGTTTATCAATTAGTTATTGAACTTAGTTAATGAATCAGTATTAAAGTTATGTTTATCAGTTAGTTATTGAACTACGCCTGGAACCCGTAGGTGCGGGACTCTGAAGTCCTCCTCCTTGGGCTCTAGCAGCCCCAGGCTCTGCTTCAGGAGGCTGGGGTCGTTCTTGCACTTGCTGGGGTGGTTCTTCTCCGGCCCCGACCACGGCGGTCTCCGGGTTATGAGTCCCTTCACCAGCTTCGAGGTCACCTCCGGAGCTCACAGTTACTGCGACGGCGCTGGAACCAATCGTATTGGTGTTTGCCTTTCCATTGGAGACTTTCGGCGCCGTGGAGAGGGCGGACCTGCTGCATGGTTGACAGCTTCTCCCCCGTATCAACCTACCCTGGCTTTGTGCCCAGGAGAGGCCACTCCAGACCGAGGTTATCTTGAGATCTTGAGAGGATTTCGGGGCTTTAGTGTCCCCGCGGCCCGCTCCTCGACCAGTCCTCCGACAACCAGAGCGCAACCATATAGTCTCCTGAGACTGATGGATGCCTGCTACTACTACTACGACTAGAAGATATAGGTAATAATATATATGTAATAGTATTAGTTAACACAAAACTATATATTGGAGGAACTCTACAACCTGTAATAAGAAGTCTTGTACTTTGAATGTAACCAATGTTGTAACTCTTTTTGTGTAATGACATTTTAAATAAAATAAAATGACAAAATAAAAAAATATAGGGGATGGTATGAGAAGACAATATGTGTACGCGGGTGCCCCACAAGGCTTCCCCGGATGCTGCATGTCGTCTTCTTCGAGGTCGAGGGTCCTACAAACGCAACCAAAGATGGTACCCCTTATATATTTATATAACCAATATCTATAAAATAGAATGTTTATCCGAGGTTGGTGACCAGACACTTGGTGGGACTAGCCTCGCCCAGCTTTCCAAGATGAGTCATGTTGGGTAGGGGAGCGTCATAGCCTAGTCGGTGTCCGCCGAATTGTAATACTTTAAGAAATATCAGCATTTATATTAATAGCCTAAGACAACCGTGCAGTAATAACATCTATGTAGGAAAAATCCACAAGGGCCGTGACGAGGGTTCGAACCTACGTCCGAGAGGATCCCAGACGCTGCCTTAATCGACTGAGCTACGACATGGTAAAAGTATTGCAACCAGAAGTTCTTCTGACCTTACTTGGATCCTGCAGCTTCTCCGAGACACAAACCAGGATTTTACACAATTCTCCCCATGCACCCGAGCTCAGTCAATAAGCCGTTCTACCTCTTCGCCCTTACTTCATTTTGTAAAGAAGTAGAACGGCTTAGTGACAGAGCTCGGGTGCATGGGGGGAATTGTGTACAATTCTGGTTTGTGTCTCGGAGAGGCTGCAGGATCCAAGTAAGGTCAGTAGAACTTGTGGTTGCAATTCTTTTACCATGTCGTAGCTCAGTCGATTAAGGCAGCGTCTGGGATGCTCTCGGACGTAGGTTTGAACCCTCGTCACGGACCTTGTGGATTTGTTCATTTGATGCATCACGCTATTGTGATTTCTGTGTGTAACCTATGTAGGAGCTTATGATATATTAATAGCAGTGCTTATAAGCAACACATCCATCCTCCATCGTACATATATTGATGTAATGGACAATTGGATAGTAGAAATTGGTATTATTGAATTTGGATAAACCGCAACATTTTTGTCAAATCAAATCAAATGTTTATTCAGGTAAAGTACATACATACAAGGTGAGATACAAACATGTTGTTGGATTTATAGATAGAGCTTGTACATACAATGTCTAAAGCCACTATTATGCAAAGTGTTTTGGGCAAGGTTGGCCCAAACCTTTGTATTTGTTTCTAATAAAACTTAACGTAATTTACCATCCAAGGTCTAATACATGCTGAGGCCAGATATAGTACATATATATGTTATACTAGGCCTAGGAATATATCTGTTTGATTTTAGCTGTATTTTTTCCCGACTATAAGGTGAATAGTACCAAGTTCTACTATGTAATTGTCTATTACGTAAATATTTAATTTATATGTACGATGCTCTTCATAGTTACAAAATGTGCAGGAGGATGGATTGCATTCATTAGAGATAAAAAAAATCTTTTGTTTTTTTATCGTAGGAGAAAATTAGACTGTAGCAGAGCGTAGTTTCGATCTACGGACCTCTAGTTGGATTATGGGCCCAGCACGCTTCCACTGTGCCACTCTGCTCCACAATACATAGTTATATGACTCTCAATATTAATAATTAGTATAATGTAGAACTAGCAAATTACAAAATGGTATAAGTTTTATGATTTAATAAATATTGTCAATATACTTTGTTATTAATTTTAGCTCTTTGAAGGGAAGGGAAGGGAACTATCAGGGGAGAAAGCGCCAAGCCATTACAACTATATAGCACTGGGAAGGGGTAAGGATAAGGATCAGTTGTGTTCGGACCACGGTCGTGTGCGGTCGCAAGGTTGGCGTCCGCTGCTTGGTGGGAGGTGGAGTATTGCCCCACACTCTTCGTTTTTGCACGTGGTGATACAGGATATTGTGAATTTGTTCTCGATTGTTGACAGCGTCAAAGAAATGGCTGAGGCGGTATGCCTAAGTGGTAGTGAGGAGGACAGACAAGATGATAACAGACCGTTTGAAGTACTAGTAGTAGTGAACAGAAAGAAACGGAGAAATAATAATAATACAGCGAGACAGTGAGAGTGACGATGAAATTACAAAGAGACCAAAGAATGAGACCCTACTCAGCAAGACTCAAGACAAGCAATTTAATAGAAGGAAGAGGCTGTTGTTCCCTACAACATGCCAATTGAACTTCCACCAAAAGCTAGAGTGGACGGTATGTCTAGCTAAAGAATGTTTGGAATACGAACCACTCTTCAAGGAGGGTCTTCACCGGCCCTACATAACAGTTGGGACTGAACAGGCCGTGGAACGCCTCACGACGGTTGGTTTTGAAAATGTAGTGATGGTTCCTCCAGAAGAAGGTATGTTGCACACAAAGATCATAGTTTTCAAGTTTCCAACTTATTTGGATCCTGACTGTCTTCTTCTTAACAATGATAATGTTGTCTGGGCGAAGAGGAACAGTGTTCGTGGTGACAAACAAAGCCAGGTTGTTGCCTTGGTAAAGGGTGAGGCGCCGGAGAAAATTTTTGTGCAAGGACTAGGCTATAGGAACGTTGCAAAATACGTTCAGGAGCCCATACTGTGCATGAAGTGTTCACGTTGGGGACATATGGCATGGAAATGCCAGTTTGCCCCAGGTGTCGGTATTGTGGGAAAAACACGACTCGCGAGAGTGTAGAGTCAAGATTGAAAGAAGTGAAAAAATCGTCCCATTTTGTTGCAACTGTCGAGGCAGCCACAATGCTGGTTCCTCTCTATGCCCCATGAAGCCTCATCTGAAAGAGACTTGGACGGGTCCTACAAGCAGGATAGATGTATCCTCGCAGCAAGGAAAGATTGTGCAAGAGGAACATGGAGGAAACAACTGAAAGCCAACGACAGCCCCTATGATCAATGTGTGGGAGAAAGGGACGGAGAAAATAAAGGCGAGCCTAGGGAAAGTACATCATGCAGTGGGAAAACTGAAACCTTGTGAGGACAAGGTTCAGGACAATATGGTCACCTCTGAGGTTGGTAATCAAATTTTGGAGTATCTAAAAAAACTAGATAAGAGGATTGAGGCATTGGAAAAATTGGCTATGGAAGGTAGACGGGGTGAAAATGGTGGTGAAACAGGACGTGTAATTGAAAGTAAAACGGGACGTGAAATGGAAAGTGAAACGTGCGTAGAAGAAAGTAATGATGTGCATGAGGTAACGATGATAGAGGATAGTCAGGAGAATACACTTTCTAGTAGTGTTAGCGGTGTTCAACCTCCTGTTGTGACAAATGGTGAAAGAACGGTCAAAGTAAAACGGGTTACAGAAATAACAAAGAAAATAGATATGAATAATATTATCTTCGATGTTAGTAGTAGTTGTGAAGGTGAGGAGAAAGAAAAAATGTTACGGTGTTGGAAGGAAGTTTCTAAGGTACTCTTGTATCTCATGGAATGTGACGGTCAGGGCAAAGGTAGTTTTATTATTAATCATGGATGAAAGTAAATTGAGAATATTATCTTGGAACATTAATGGATTAAAAACTAGAGCGGTGGATGTACACTATTATACTCTTAGAGAGGATATTGACATAGTAGCACTCCAGGAAACTGGGGATAGGGATTGTAGCATACTGAGGCTAAATGGCTATAGAGGCTTTCACTTATATGCTGATGGAGGAACTAGGGAGGTCTCATGTTATGTCAAAAGTACCATACCTGCCGAGATAACTGGAATCCCTCAGAGGTAGAGAGGTATTGAAAGTATTAGCTCGCGGATACAATTAAAGGACCGAGAGTTAAATTTCATTAATCTATACATCTCTGATAGCTCCCTTGATTTAAGATACTTGCCAGATTCCTTTTCTGAAGATACACTTGTGGTAGGGGATTTTAATGCCAGACATCCAGCTTTAGGATCAAGGGGTAAAGCAAATAGGAATGGTTGCAGATGGTACCAGTTTTTGCAGGAACATGAAGATGTTCAACTGCTGGGCGAGCCCTCTCCTACTCATTTGAGGGGAGGGAGATTAGATTATGCTTGTTTAATAAATTCTGAGGGCATAGAGGGAAATTGTCTTACTGTGGATGAAATGCTAAGTGATCATTTTGCATTACAAATACAGCTTAAACTAGATAAAAAGCATGCCTGCCTTCAGAGGAAAAGGTTAAAGTTTAATAAGCGAGAATTAAGGGGTCTTGTTGGCCATATTAAGTCTTGGTATGATACTTATAAGCCAGTTTCGGCAGAAGCATTTTATGAAGATTTAATTAAGGAGGTAGATGTATTTAATGCAACATTGAACCGGAAACCATCTAGTATAAAAAGGCATCCCCCCAGAAAAGAAAATTATACACATGACAAGATGCTTAAGGGGTGGACATTAACAATGAGGAGAGCTCACAGGGATTGGAATAGGAATGGTAGGACTGAGGAAGGGAAGAATGCTTTACTGGCAGTTGCTAGGCTGTGTGGGGAGAAGAGAAAAGAAATTAGGAGCAAGTATTGGCAGGAATTTGCAGAGAAAGTTGGGAGTAACAGAAACTTGAAGGAAATCTGGCAAGACGTAAATAAAATAAGGGGTAAAAAGCATAATTTTGTTGCACATCCAGACCCGCAAGGAATTGCAAATGGGCTCGTAAATAAATGGGCGGAAGCTGCCAAACTTAGTTCATTACCCGCTGTAACGAGAGAGTCATTAGATTCTTGGAAAGATCTAAGAAAGGATTTTATACTTATAGCAGGTAACAGTGGTGATGTCACTTGCACAGGTATTACCAGAGAAGAACTAATAATGGCGATTAAAGTTGGGAAATCTACCGCACCTGGGGAGGATGGAGTAACTTATGAAATACTTAATGAACTTGCCATTATGACGAAAAGCCCACTTTTAAACCTCTTTAATATTAGTTATAAAGAGGGCAGTATTCCCAGTAAATGGAAAAAAGCTATGATCATCCCTATCCCTAAAGCCAATGGAGAGTATAGACCTGTGTCTTTAACCTCGTGTTTTTGTAAAATGATGGAGAGGATCATTTTAAATAGACTTTTATATATAATAGGTGATCAGCTGTCTAGTAATTTGTTCGGGTTCCTCAAAGGAAAAAGTACCTCTGATTGTATTATTAAATGTCTAGCTAATGAAAATGATTATTATAGAATTATTGATTTACAAGGAGCTATTGATAAAGCCAACAAAGAGGTTATTTTATATGAATTAGCTGGTCTTGGTGTTAAAGGGAAATTATTGCACTGGATAGGGGATTATCTTTACGAAAGGAAGGCTCAGGTGTGGTATCAAGGTTGTATGTCAGGTGTGAGGTCTTTTGAACTCGGCACACCTCAGGGAGGAGTGTTGAGTCCCACCCTGTTTAATGTACTAATGAATAAGATAGCATCTGAGAGATACTCAAATGGGGTAACTCCGATCATATATGCCGATGATATTTTGTTTCAGAGCAAAGATATTTCAAAGGTTCAAACAGTGTTGGACAATTTCGGAAACCTGTGTCACCATATGGGACTGGTGGTTAATGAAAACAAAGCTAAGTTTGAATGTAGAAGTCGGAGCCCCATTGTATTGAAAATAAACGGTAAAAATATAGAGAGAGTTAATAT
The DNA here is from genome assembly GCF_040958095.1 of Procambarus clarkii. NCBI lineage: Eukaryota > Metazoa > Arthropoda > Malacostraca > Decapoda > Cambaridae > Procambarus > Procambarus clarkii. Next base: position 1,214,144 of record NC_091187.1, on the reverse strand, counting down.
ATATAAATATTTAGGCATATATGTTGGATATACCCATGAGAGTTTGGAAGCTGAGATGAACAGACTGTTGGGTCAATGTCGGAAGAGATTACAACCTCTGTAGGCCTTGGCATGCTGTGGAAAGGGAGTGGGAGTCCCTGTGCTACGAATGGTATACTTGAGTACTGTAAGATCTCTTATTGATTATGCTGCACCTGTTATTTCTTGTTTTGGTAAAGGTAGGATGGGCAAGTTGGAGAAGGTGCAAAATGAAGCCATGAAAATTATTTTAGGATGCCCAACAAATGCTATGATTGAGATAATAAGGATGGAGTTGAATCTGCAGAGTATTGGGGATAGAATTGAAGAGATAAATGTAGCCTCTGCCGTTAGATTAATGAGAGGTGGGGGAGCTAATGAATTAATCCTCTCGGTTCAAAAGGTGGGAAGTAGTGAACAGTGTATGATGAAGAAGAGAGTATATATGAATAAATTATGTTATAATGTTATAAAGTATGATGTTATTACAGAGTGTATTGCTGTGCCCAAGAGAAAATTTACACCACCATGGGAGGATTGTAATGTAGATGTAATAATTACTCCCTTGCATAAGAAAAAAAGTATGTATGAAATAGGAGAGCTGAGGGCAACATATGATTGTATAATTAGAAAACTGCCTACAGAAAACACTCTACATGTATATTGTGATGGGTCAGTAGCTAGGGATGGGAAAGCAGGATGTGGAGTCTTGATCAGGGAGTACACTGACATCGGCACTGTAGATACTGTTATTGGACACCGCTTAACTGACAATGTCTCTTCAACGCAAGCTGAACTCCAAGGAGTATTAACCTTCTTACCTGCTGGGGAGGAAGAAGAGGAGCCAGGCTTATGTTTCTGATATAGACAGGTGTGCCAGCAGCATCGTACTGGGCGACAGCCGTTGCAGTCTCAACAGGAGAAGGAGAACAGGAGCAGTCAATATGAAGATTGCTGGGAGGAGGGACAACGACCTGGATGGACAGGCGGTGTGGAGGGCCAAAATACAAGAGGGGAGGGCCGAGAAGGAAAAGAGGGCACAGGAGACAGGGAAGACTGGGAAGGAAGGAAGAAAGGAAGGAAGGAAGGAAGGAAGGAAGGAAGGAAGGAAGGAAGGAAGGAAGGAAGGAAGGAAGGAAGGAAGGAAGGAAGGAAGGAAGGAAGGAAGGAAGGAAGGAAGGAAGGAAGGAAGGAAGGAAGGAAGGAAGGAAGGAAGGAAGGGAAGGAAAGGAGGAAGGGAAGGGAAACCCCAGACAGAGATCTAGGAGGAAGACCCTCTGGCCCAGAATTCAATAGAGCAGGTGAGGTGGTGGTGGTGGTGGTGTCCAGGTCCATGGCCTGGAAACGGTTGTAAAACTGAGAAAGTGGGAGAGGGCGACAAGTGGAACGCAATATACGAGTATAAGACATGCCAGAGGAAGATAAAAGATGGCGTACTTGGCGTCTCACCTCAAGAAAAGATAAATAATTCTATTGTTTCAAATTGAGGATGGCTTCCTCAAATTTGTATTGCACACATGTGCGGGAGAAGGTAGGGTGGACATCACTGCAATTGATGCAGTAAGCTTGGGAAGAAAAGCACTGTCTTATAATGACCTGAGTATCCACACAAGGGGCATAGAGACACGGCACTTGTGCATTTGAAGCGATCATGCCCAAATTTCCAGCACCTATTGCAGAGGGGAGGAAAACAGATGCTCCTTCAGGAGCATCTGGCACCAGCAAGAATTACGGAAGACGAAAGGGACCTACTATCAAACGTGATCTTCATTATCATATATATATATATATATATATATATATATATATATATATATATATATATATATATATATATATATATATATATATATATATATATATATATATATATATATATATGTCGTACCTAGTAGCCAGAACGCACTTCTCAGCCTACTATGCAAGGCCCGATTTGTCTAATAAGCCAAGTTTTCATTAATTAATCGTTTCTCGACTTCCTAACCTACCTAACCTAACCTAACCTAACTTTTTCTACTACCTTACCTAACCTAACCTATAAAGATAGGTTAGGTTAGGTTAGGTAGGGTTGGTTAGGTTCAGTCATATATCTACGTTAATTTTAACTCCAATAACAAAAAATTGACCTCATACATAATGAAATGGGTAGCTTTATCATTTCATAAGAAATAAATTAGAGAAAATATAATAATTCAGGAAAACTTGGCTTATTAGCCAAATCAGGCCTTGCATAGTAGGCTGAGAAGTTCGTTCTGGCTACTAGGTACGACATATATATATGTCGTACTTAGTAGCCAGAACGCACTTCTCTGCCTACTTTGCAAGGCCCAATTTGCCTAATAAGCCAAATTTTCATGAATTAATGGTTTTTCGACTACCTAACCTACCTAACCTAACCTAACTTTTTCGGCTACCAAACCTAAAATAACCTATTAAGATAGGTTAGGTTAGGTTAGGTAGGGTTGGTTAGGTTCGGTCATATATCTACGTTAATTTTAACTCCAATAAAAAAAAATTAACCTCATACATAATGAAATGGATAGCTTTATCATTTCATAAGAAAAAAATTAGAGAAAATATATTAATTCAGGAAAACTTGGCTTATTAGGCAAATCGGGCCTTGCATAGTAGGCCGAGAAGTGCATTCTGGCTACTAGGTACGACATATATATATATAATATATATATATATATATATATATATATATATATATATATATATATATATATATATATATATATATATATATATATATATATATATATATATATATATATATGTTGTACCTAGTAGCCAGAACGTCGTACTCCGCCTACTATGCAAGGCCCGATTTGCCTAATAAGTCAAGTTTTCCTGAATTTATGTGTTTTTCTAATTTTTTTCTTACGAAATAAAAAACCTATTCATTTCATTACGTATGAGTTCATTTTATTTTATTTGAATGAAAACTAACGTTGATATGTGACTGAACCTAACCTACCCTACCTAACCTAACCTAACTTATCTTAACCTAACCTAAACTAACATAACTAAGTCAATAATTTATGTTTTTAAGAAAATATAATAATAATAATTCAAATAAACCAATTGGAAGCAATTCTTTGAACATATAGAAAATAACTCGGCCTATTAGGCAAATGGGCCTTGCATAGTAGGTTGAGAAGTGCGTTCTGGCTACTACGTACGACATAAATATATATATATATATGTCGTACCTAGTAGCCAGAACTCACTTCTCAGCCTATTATTCAAGGCCGGATTTGCCTAATAAGCCAAGTTTTCCTGAATTAATATATTTACTATAATTTTTTTCTTATGAAATGATAAAGCTACCCTTTTCACTATGTATGAGGTCAATTTTTTTTTATTGGAGTTAAAATTAACGTAGATATATGACCGAACCTAACCAACCCTACCTAACCTAACCTAACCTATATATATAGGTAAGGTTAGGTTAGGTAGCCAAAAAAAGCTAGGTTAGGTTAGGTTAGGTAGGTTAGGTAGACGAAAAAACATTAATTCATGAAAACTTGGCTTATTAGGCAAATCGGGCCTTGCATAGTAGGCTGAGAAGTGAGTTCTGGCTACTAAGTACGACATATATATATATATATATATATATATATATATATATATATATATATATATATATATATATGTCGTACCTAGTAGCCAGAACGCACTTCTCGGCCTACTATGCAAGGCCCAATTTGCCTAATAAGCCAAGTTTTCCTGAATTAATACATTTTCTCTATTTTTTTAAATTAGATTTTAGATTTTAGATTTAAATTTTTAAAATTTGTAAAATTTTAATTTTTTTTTTAAACCAACCCTACCTATCCTAACCTAACCTATCTTTATAGGTTAGGTTAGGTTAGGTAGCAGAAAATGTTAGGTTAGGTTAGGTAGGTTAGGTAGTCAAAAAATAATTAATTCATGAAAACTTGGCTTATTAGGCAAATTGGGCCTTGCATAGTAGGCAGAGAAGTGTGTTCTGGCTACTAGGTACGACATTATATATATATATATATATATATATATATATATATATATATATATATATATATATATATATATATATATATATGTCGTACCTAGTAGCCAGAATGCAGCACTCGGCCTACTATGCAAGGCCCGATTTGCCTAATAAGCCAAGTTTTCCTGACATTATATATTTTTTTTTCTTATGAAATGATATAGCTATCCACTTCATTATGTATGAGTTAATTTGTATATATTTCACTTAAAACTAATGTAGATATATAACTGAACCTAACAAACCCTACCTAACCTAACCTAACCTATTTTAACCTAACCTAAACAAACTCAACTACGTCAATAGTTTATGTTAATATAATATAATAATATAAATTCAAATAAACTAACTGCAAACAATTTATTGAAAATAAAGAAATCACTTGGCTTATTAGGCAAATCGGGCCTTGCATAGTAGGCTGATCAGTGCGTTCTGGCTACTAGGTACGACATATATATATATATATATATATATATATATATATATATATATATATATATATATATATATATATATATATATATGCGAACAAGCCTGAATGGTCCCCAGGACTATATGCGTCTGAAAACTCACACCCCAGAAGTGACTCGAACCCATACTCCCAGGAGCAACACAACTGGTAACTACGGGGCGCCTTAATCCGCTTGACCATCACGGCCGGACAAAAGGAAGTGATAGCCGAAGCTATTTGAACCACTTCCCCGCCGGCAACTCGGATGGTAATCTTGGGCATAGCATTTTATCAAATCACCTCATTCTTTGGGGCACACGTGAGGAACACAAATGCGAACAAGCCTGAATGGTCCCCAGGACTATATGCGTCTGAAAACTCACACCCCAGAAGTGACACTCCCAGGAGTGGGTGTGAGTTTTCAGACGCATATAGTCCTGGGGACCATTCAGGCTTGTTCGCATTTGTGTTCCTCACGTGTGCCCCAAAGAATGAGGTGATTTGATAAAATGCTATGCCCAAGATTACCATCCGAGTTGCCGGCGGGGAAGTGGTTCAAATAGCTTCGGCTATCACTTCCTTTTGTCCGGCCGTGATGGTCAAGCGGATTAAGGCGCCCCGTAGTTACCAGTTGTGTTGCTCCTGGGAGTATGGGTTCGAGTCACTTCTGGGGTGTGAGTTTTCAGACGCATATAGTCCTGGGGACCATTCAGGCTTGTTCGCATTTGTGTTCCTCACGTGTGCCCCAAAGAATGAGGTGATTTGATAAAATGCTATGCCCAAGATTACCATCCGAGTTGCCGGCGGGGAAGTGGTTCAAATAGCTTCGGCTATCACTTCCTTTTGTCCGGCCGTGATGGTCAAGCGGATTAAGGCGCCCCGTAGTTACCAGTTGTGTTGCTCCTGGGAGTATGGGTTCGAGTCACTTCTGGGGTGTGAGTTTTCAGACATATATATATATATATATATATATATATATGTCGTACCTAGTAGCCAGAACGCAATTCTCAGCATACTATGCAAGGCCCGATTTGCCTAATAAGCCAAGTTTTCATGAATTAATATATTTTCCCTAATTTTTTTCTTATGAAATGATAAAGCTACCTATTTCATTACGTATAAGGTCAAGTTTTTTTAATTGGAGTTAAAATGAACGTAGATATATGACCGAACCTAACCAACCCTACCTAACCTAACCTAACCTATCTTAATAGGTTAGGTTAGGTTAGGTAGCCGAAAAAGTTAGGTTAGGTTAGGTTAAGTAGGTTAGGTAGTCGAAAAATAATTATTTCATGAAAACTTGGCTTATTAGGCAAATCGGGCCTTACATAGTAGGCAGAGAAGTGCGTTCTGGCTACTAGGTACGACATATATATATATATATATATATATATATATATATATATATATATATATATATATATATATATATATATATATATATATATATATATATGTCGTACCTAGTAGCCAGAACGCACTTCTCAGCCTACTATGAAAGGCCCGATTTGCCTAATAAGCAAACTTTTCCTGAATTAATATATTTTCTCAAATTGTTTTCTTATGAAATGATAAAGCTACCCATTTCATTATGCATGAGGTCAATTTTTTTTAATGGAGTTAAAATTAACGTAGATATATGACCGAACCTAACCAACCCCACCTAACCTAACCTATCCTATCTTTATAGGTTAGGTTAGGTTAGGTAGCCGAAAAAGTTAGGTTAGGTTAGGTTAGGTAGGTTAGGTAGTCGAAAAACAATTAATTCATGAAAACTTGGCTTATTAGGCAAATCGGGCCTTGCATAATAGGCTGAGAAGTGCGTTCTGGCTATTAGGTACGACATATATATATATATATATATATATATATATATATAAATATGTCGTACCTAGTAGCCAGAACGCACTTCTCAGCCTACTATGCAAGGCCCGATTTGCCTAATAAGCCAAGTTTTCCTGAATTAATATATTTTCTCTAATTTTTTTCTTATGAAATGATAAAGCTACCCATTTCATTATGTATGATGTAAATTTTTTTTTATTGGAGTTAAAATTAACGTAGATATATGACCGAACCTAACCAACCCTACCTAACCTAACCTAACCTATCTTTACAGGTTAGGTTAGGTTAGGTAGCCGAAAAAGTTAGGTTAGGTTAGGTTAGGTAGGTTAGGTAGTCGAAAAACAATTAATTCATGAAAACTTGGCTTATTAGGCAAATTGGGCCTTGCATAGTAGGCTGAGAAGTGCGTTCTGGCTACTAGGTACGACATATATATATATATATATATATATATATATATATATATATATATATATATATATATATATATGTCGTACCTAGTAGCCAGAACTCACTTCTCAGCCTACTATGCAAGGCCTGATTTGCCTAATAAGCCAAGTTTTCCTGAATCAATATATTTTCTCTAATATTTTTCTTATGAAATGATAAAGCTACCCATTTCATTATGTATGAGGTCAATTTTTTTTTATTTGAGTTAAAATTAACGTAGATATATGACCGAACCTAACCAACCCTACCTAACCTATCTTTATAGGTTAGGTTAGGTAACCGAAAAAGTTAGGTTAGGTTAGGTTAGGTAGGTTAGGTTGTCGAAAAACAATTAATTCATGAAAACTTGGCTTATTAGGCATATCGGGCCTTGCATAGTAGGCTGAGAAGTGAGTTCTGGCTACTAGGTACGACATATATATATATATATATATATATATATATATATATATATATATATGTCGTACCTAGTAGCCAGAACGCACTTCTCAGCCTACTATGCAAGGCCCGATTTGCCTAATAAGCCAAGTTTTCCTGAATAAATATATTTTCTCTAATTTTTTTCTTATGAAATGATAAAGCTACCCATTTCCTTATGTATGAGGTCATTTTTATTTTATTGGAGTTAAAATTAACGTAGATATATGACCGAACCTAACCAACCCCACCTAACCTAACCTAACCTATCTCTATAGGTTAGGTTAGGTTAGGTAGCTGAAAAAGTTAGGTTAGGTTAGGTTAGGTAGGTTAGGTAGTCGAAAAACAATTAATTCATGAAAACTTGGCTTATTAGGCAAATTGAGCCTTGCATAGTAGGCTGAGAAGTGCATTCTGGCTACTAGGTACGACATATATATATATATATATATATATATATATATATATATATATATATATATATATATATATATATATATATATATATATATACACAATGGTACCTCGCATAACGATCGCCCCAAAAGACGAACATTTTGGGTAACGAACTGCCCGATTGGCGTCAAATCCTTCCGTATAACGAACGCTGGTTTGAGTAACGTCAACACCACATGGTGGGGTCGCGCTGCTTCTTGCATATTCTTAGAAGCCTCCGACGATGCACATAAATTATGTTGTTCTTGTTTAAAGATGCTATTGATGCTGGGATATAAAAGTGTGACTGCTGAGATGTTGCAAAGCATTTTCGTTTTTGTAGGAAAAAAGAAATGAAATGTCTGATATACAACAAATTTCAAAAAGGTTCGTTCGGTGTTCGGCAGGTAGGCTGCTCCATTATAACAATCTTTCTTTGTTTCAAATGTGTTCCATTTGTTTTGTATTTGTCATTTACGTCTCAATAATGGAGACGCCTACCTTATATACACTGAATAAACCATTACGACATTTTCCTTTCTTCAAATGTGTTCAATATTTATTTTTCATTTGTCTTATAGCAAAAGCACATGATAGCACATGATGTAAACAATGTTATGGAGTGTAATTACAATGTTTCTGTAATTAACATGAAAGTAAGATCTCTTAGCAAGCACTTTGATGTTACCCTGATTCAAACAGTTGACACTAAATTCTCTTTTATTGTGTTTACTGAAACGTGGTTAAAAGAGGACACTACTCAACTCTACAACATACCTAACTACTCAGCCATTCACAACTGTCATCCCATACAAAGAGGCGGTGGTACTTCTCTTTACTACCACCATGCACTGACTTGCTTAAAAGTAATTAAATCTAGAGACCTTTATGGAGAATATATATTTGCCTGTTTCAGAGTCAAGGGTAACGATGCTGTCTTGACTGTGGGAGCAGTATACAGGGTTCCTAACACTGATATGACTGAATTTAACTCTAACCTTAGAAATCTTATATTAGAGAACCGACTGAACAAAAACCACTTAATTATTTCTGGTGACTTTAAAGTTGATCTCTGCGAGTCTGAAAACTCTCCTGCTGCTAGTTTCCTGAACTGTATGAATTCCTACTTCCTCATACCCGTAATCACTAGACCTACTAGAATCACTCACAGTACTGCCTCGACTCTTGATCACATCTGGACCAACATGACCTCTCCACTTCAGGGATAATCATCGATACCACTACAGACCATTACCTCACATTTCTCCTAACCAACATTAACAAACCACCTCTAGAGACAACGAAGATAAGCTTTAGGCTGCACAATGAAACTGCTATAGGTAATTTTATAGCTGCTGCTGCTAATATCAACTGGGAATCCGAATTAGGGAACAAAGGGAACGTCAACCAAGCAGTGCAATCATTTCTTCAAAAAACTCTCAGCCTTTATAACACCCACTGTCCTATGCTAACAAAACAAATCACAACTAAAACGCTAAACAATCCTTGGCTTACAAAGGGGGACACATAAATCCATTAATAAAAAACATGATCTTGAGAAGAAGTATAGGTTAGGAATTGTCTCAAAAGAATTTTCAAAGAATTTCTCATCATTGCTATCTAAAATAATTAGGAGAGCCAAAATAAAATACTACGAAGATAAATTTACCCACACAAAGGGCAATATTAAGAAAACACAGAGCAAAATTTTTCAAATATTGGGATCAAAGAAGATTTTAAATAACAAACCAATACTCCTGTCAAATAATGATGATCTCCTTTCAGCCTCTGACACTGCTCTTCAGTTCAATAGGTTCTTCTCTTCCATTGGGTCATCCCTTGCAAATGATATTCCATCTTCCAGTACTAATATTCAGGACTATCTTACAGGTAACTGTCAAGTCTCTGTACCTAATGCCTACTAATTCCACTGATGTTAATGAGATAATCCTTTCCCTTAAAACCAAGTCTAGTTCCCTTGAGGAGATACCAACTCTTATTTACAAAAAAGCCTCCAGATTTTTAGCTCCTGCCATTGCATTGCTCTTCAGCAAGTCACTTGAACTCCAAATCTTTCCAGATATTCTAAAAAAAAGCGAGAGTAACCCCTGTCCACAAATGTGGTGATCCCACTGATGTTAACAACTTCAGACCAATATGAATTCTGCCAAACTTGTCAAAAATATTTCAAAAACTAATCTATAAGCAGCTTTACTCTTATCTAGCCAAACTCAACATACTTAGCTTTTGTCAATATGGCTGCAGACCCCCAAAAAAGCACTAACGATGCACTTATTAGTATGATTAACTGGATACCTACAGCTCTTGACAAAAATGAGTTCCCTGTTTGTTTTTTTGTGGACCTGCCTAAGGCTTTTGACACTGTTAACCACCAAAACCTTCTTCTTAAATTACAACATTATGGAGTCAGAGGTCACTCCCTGCAGTACATTAAGTCTTACCTTACTGACAGGCTCCAGTACGTTTCTGTGAATAATTCAATTTCTCCCACCCTACCCATCAACATTGGTGTTCCTCAGGGCAGCATACTTGGCCCTCTCCTCTTTCTCATCTACATTAATGACCTTCCAAATTCCTCCCAACACCTCAAACAAATTCTATTTACTGACGACACGACTTTCATTTACTCCAGTACTGACCCCCTTGCTCTAAATGTCACAGTGAATACTGAGCTAAATAAAGTCCATCTTTAGCTAACTGCCAACAAACTCACCCTCAACATTGACAAAACTTTCTATAGTTTGTTTGGCAATAAATCCTCAAATCAAATAAATCTCAGGATAAATAATACCAAAATTTGCAACAAAATAGATGGCAAATTCCTTGGCGTTCTCATTGACCACGAGCTGAATTTCTAGGGCCACATTCTAAATATATAAAAAAAAAGTTTCAAAAACTGTTGGCATTCTTTCTAAGCTCAGATATTATGTACCACGCCCTGCCCTGGTGATGCTCTATTACTCCCTCATCTATCCTTATCTCAACTATGGTATTTGTGCTTGGGGTTCTACTACCCAAAATCCTTTACATCCTCTAATTACTCAACACAAAGTTGCTATTAGGACAATATCCAGCTATGGCCCCAGACATCACTCGGTACCTCTACTCAAATCTCTGAATATGTTAGATATTAAGAGTCACTGCACATCCTCTCATGTGTATTATATATATATATAAAATGTTGAACTGTAATGCCAATTCTGACCTTAAAAGCTTCATTGAAGGTTGTAACAGAACCCATGAGTTCCACACCAGAAACAAATACCTTTTTGATATTCCAAGAGTATGACTTAATCAAACTAGAAATGCCATCTGCAGACTTTGACCCATCTGTGAAGACGGAAATGGAGCGCGAGTGTGATGAAAAGTGTGCAAGGAAAAGTACGACATAAGTGAAAGTGAGGAGGGTGTTGTAGGGACTGCACAATGTAGCAAAGACAGTAGCGATCACAGCGATCCTGTAGAGACAGGATGCCTGTTTCGACATATAGGCTTAGGGTAGGAGTTGAACACAAGGCACCAGGGCTAAAGAATAACCCAGTATGGTCCAGAGCATCAAGACAGCAAAGAGTAAAATGAGAGGCAGATGAGTAAGTAAGTAAGTAATTATCAAAAGAAGGCACCAAACCGGGAAGGCTATGTAGCACCATCAAATGCGCAAAATAATCAGAGGGTGCTAAATATCACCAAGGATGCCAATACGGAACAAAAACGCATAAGGCGAATTATATCAAAAGTATCTGAGTCATCAAGAATTCTATTGAGGGACAGGTGACCGCGAGGGGCGGTCGGAAAGCAAGACACACGCTTGTCCTGGAAGTCAGGACATTCAAGAAGGACATGCATGACTGTAAGAGGGACAATGCAACTAGGACAATAAGGAGCAGAACGGCGCTCCATCAAGTGACCATGGGTTAAGCGAGTATGGCCAATACGCAACCTCGCCAGAGCTGTTTCCCACCGCCGGTTACGGTGGAAGGAGGACGGCCACGAGGAAACACAACATTTAAGAGTACGGAGCTTGTTACCAGTAACAAACAACCAAGAAGCCTGCCAACAGGTAAGGACTGAGGAATGGATAACCGGGTAAAAGTTGGAATACGGAATGCCTTTACGAGAGATGGGACAAGAGCAGACAGCTTCCTTGGCGGCAGCATCCGCACACTCATTTAAAGACACACCAATATGGCTGGGAACCCAACAAAACTCAACTGACTTAAATTTACTGTGAACAAGAAACAGCCAATGCTGGATCTCGACAACTACTGGATGAACCGGATTAAAGGACCCGAGAGCCATAAGGGTACTACGAGAGTCAACAACAACTACAACAACTACTACAACTATAAATGAGTGTCTTACAAAGCAGCGTGGATCCCTCCTCTTCAGGCTGCGTCAAATTCGCAAACAAAACCCTGTCTTATCAAGCAGTGCTACACTAGGAATGGAACGATTTTTGCGAAGAAGGAAAGTGCAGGAAAAAGATATGAAATAAAATGTGTCCAACAACTACTGGCCTTCTTTAGTGATTGTGGTATATCTGAAAACCTGAACCCGACCAATGCCAGTACTTAAAATAACTCTTTCAGTGCCTGAGCCTAACCTAACTTAATCTAATTTTGTCTAAGGTGCTGTCTCTGCCTTACCATTTACCTAATGTTCTCTCATTCATATAATTTCCTAAATAATCCATCAAGTCTCCATGCACTTATGCAAGCATCTACCTCAGTTTCATTGTAAAATTTTACTCTTAAATCTAATCTTACCCTATTCCATTTAAATTGTAAATTTAATTGTATTGATCTATGTCATTTATTGAAATCAATTATTGATCTCATTTTGTTCTTTTAATTAAGTTCATTCTAATTATAGGTTAAAACTAAGCTAAATAAAATTTATTATCTTTAAGATTATTTTACTTTACAATTATCATTTGTCAATTTTTTTTTATATATTCATCTTGACAGTCTCTACTGATTTTTTTGTTCTCTCCACCAAACTTGTGTATCCTCCATGGCTATCTAGTCACCTTTATTCTACCTCTAATTGTTTCAATTCTTTTGTTTACTTGCATTTATTGTTGTGTTTTGCCATAATTATTCTCTAATTTTAGCAGACTCAATACCTTGTAAGCTCTTATTGTATTGTTATATTATTATATTGCTGTGTTTTGCTATAATTACTTTCTATTTTACAGCAGATTTAGTTTTCATCTGTTCCTGAAATTGTTTATCTTATTGTATCGTGACATTATCTTATCTATATGCTTACTGATATTGATCCAGATCGAAATCTTCTGTCCCATATCCACACAAATCAGCACATTGATCATCGTTATTGCAGGTATTACACAGCAAATCTTGCAAAAAACAAACTCCTAAATAGCACCTGCTTATCAGTTTACAACCAAAATGTTAGGTCACTTGGTAAACATTTTGATGATATAAATGCACTTCTTACAGCACTAGGTACTAAATTATCTTTCATCATTTTAACAGAAACTTGGCTAAGTAATGACTATACCCAACTCCACAATTTAGCTGGTTATAAAGCCATTCATAACTGCAGGCCTAATAAAAAAGGTGGCGGTACAGCAATATATTACAAAGATACCTTCATTTGCAATAGTGTCATTAGTGATAGAGAATATATTGTGAATATACCTTTGCCAAGTTCTCCAGTAAATCCCATAAATCCTCCCTGACAATCGGTGCCATCTATAGATTTCCTAATACCAACATAGCTTTATTCTCTGACAATGTAAGGAATCTTATCATAAATAACAATCTCAACAAAAATCACATCATTCTGGGAGGTGATTTCAATATTGACCTGGGTCTTCAAAACAACCCTCAAGTTGACTATATCTGTAACAGCATGCACTCCTGTATGCTAATCCCCACAATCACCAAGCCCACCCGAGTCACTCAAACATCTGCCACTACCCTGGATCACCTATGGACTAATATAACAGCTCCCCTTACATCTGGGGTAATTTATGACAGAACAACTGACCACTATCCTACTTTCCTCATAGCAAACATTGACACATCACCACCAGAAACCAAAAAACTTTCATTCAGGCTACATAGTGAATCAGCTTTAGGCAATCTCTCTAATGCACTCCACAATATTAACTGGGAATCTGAATTTAATAATTCACAGGATATAAACTCATCAACTGACCTCTTTCTCTCCAAAACTCTAAGCCTCTATAACACTCACTGTCCCCTCCTTACCAAACAAGTAACTGATAAAAGAAAAAATAACCCGTGGCTCACAAGTGGCATAATTAAATCAATCAACAAAAAACATGAATACGAAAAGAAATTTAGGAGTGGCCTAGTTTCAATGGATGTAGTTAAAAGGTACTCATCAGTGCTTACCAGTATCATAAGAAAAGCAAAACTTTCATATTATGAGACTAGATTCAAAGAAGCAAAAGGCAACATGAAAAGCACATGGAATACCATCTCTAACATCCTGGGAACTAAACAACACTCCCACAACCAGATAACACTCTCTAAGGATGGCCTTACACTGTCATCTGACTTAGAAATGGCGAATGAATTTAATAGCTTCTTTTCATCGATTGGTGCTAACCTTGCAAGTAAAATCCCACAGACTCAGACACATATCAACACATATCTCTCAGGCAGCTATCCAAACTCTCTTCTCCTCTCACCAGTCAGCCCGTCAGATGTTGTGTCCATCATACACTCACTAAAAACCAAAGCTGGGAACATCAGTGAAATCCCATCCATTGTATACAAGAGCGCCTCCCATGCCCTTGCGCCACCTATAGCTCTGCTATTCAACAAATCCCTTGAGTGTCATACCTTCCCTGATATCCTTAAAAAAGCAAGAGTAACGCCAGTTCATAAAGGAGGTAATCCGTCAGACATAAACAACTATAGACCAATATCGAACCTACCCATACTATCAAAAATATTTGAAAAAATTATCTACAAACAGCTCTACTCCTATCTCGTAAAATTCGACATTCTTAGCCCCTGTCAGTTTGGATTCCGCTCTCAAAAGAGTACCAACGATGCAATTATTAGTCTCCTTGATATAATTTACTCAGCCGTTGACAAAAATGAGTTTCCAATTGTACTCTTCATTGACCTGAGAAAGGCCTTTGATACTGTTAATCACGATTACCTCTTAAGTAAACTCCATCATTATGGAATCCGAGGCCATGCACTGGACTATATTCAATCCTATCTTAGTGATAGACACCAATGTGTAGCAATCAATAATATAACCTCTCCCATTCTACCAATAACTGTTGGAGTGCCACAGGGCAGCATCTTGGGACCTCTTCTTTTTCTTATATACATTAATGATCTGCCTAATGTCTCTAACATTCTGAAACATATTTTGTTTGCTGATGATACTACCCTCATCTACTCCAACCCCAACCCACATACACTAAATGGTGTTGTTAATAATGAACTAAAAAAAGTCCACTTATGGATGTCAACCAACAAACTAACACTTAACATAGAAAAGACCTACTACATCCTATTCGGAAGCAAATCTACAAATGCAATTCAGCTTCAGATTGACAATGTAAACATTAGCAATAAAAATGATGGAAAGTTTCTTGGCATATTCCTAGACAAGAGACTCAACTTCAGTACCCACATACAACACATAACTAAGAAAGTCTCTAAAACAGTTGGTATACTCTCCAAAATCAGATATTATGTTCCTAACTCTGCTCTCATCTCTCTATATTATGCACTAATCTATCCCTATCTCAACTATGGTATCTGTGCATGGGGTTCAACCACAAGCAAACCACCTCAAGTCCATCATCACCCAGAAAAAATCTGCTATCAGAATAATATCAAATTCTGCTTTCAGACAACACACAGGCCCCTTGTTTAACTCCCTAAACATGCTAAACATAATCTCACTCCACAAATTCTCTTGTGTCAACTACATTTACAAAACCCTGTTCTTAAATGCAAATCCTTGTCTGAAACTCTTCCTGGACAGATGTAATAGGACCCATTATCACCACACCAGAAATAAATATCTCTTTGATATCCCCAGAGTTAAACTTAATCTGTGTAAACACTCTATGCAAATAAAGGGACCCAGTTTATGGAACTCACTCCCTACTGAATTGAAAAGCTGTCCAACTTTTACATCATTCAAAATCAATACTAAAAAGTACCTAATTTCAATTTCATCTTCATAGTTTTTCACTTTTTGCTTTAAAATTGCACTGTATCAATTGCTACCCAATCTCCCAACCTTTATGTTCCCAATTTGAACATCTTTACCATTGTGATCATTGCTGTTTTCTTATATGTGCTGCCAATCTGTGGTATGGTGTTTATAAATCTTGTTTATCTGTATCTTTTGCTACCTAGTCTCCCAATCTTTATGTACCCAATCTGAACATCTTTACCATTGTGATCATTGCTGTCTTATATGTGCTGTCAATCTGCTGTATGGTGTCTATTAACCTTGTTTAAATTACTAATCAAGCTGTCAATGTAATCAATCAGAGCTTTAATATAACAATGTGCTTTAATATACTTACTTATCTCTCTCATCTCAATTTTTTCTCTTGTAATGTATCTTTATCATTTATCAATTCTGATTGAAATTACCTACTTAAAATTATCTCCTAGATTAAGGACCTGCCCGAAACGCTGTGCGTACTAGTGGCTTTACAAGAATGTAAATACTGTACTATCCAATGTATTCTCACAAACCCAATGTACCTTCTTGTATATATATAAATAAATAAATAAATAAATAAATAAAGGAAGACTGACAACGAGAAAGCAGGAGACGAAGATCATAGAGAATAGCATAAAGTTCCGCTGTAAAGATGCTAGTCTCCGGAAGTAAGCGACACATATAAGTGCGATCAGGAAAAACAACAGAGTAGCCAACACCGTCCGCCGACTTTGACCCATCGGTGAAGAGAGAAACAGAGTGGGAGTGGGAAGAAAAGTGCTCATGGAAAAGGTGTTTTAGAACCGTAGGAGGGGTAAAAGCTTAAGTGATACGGGTCAAGGAAGTACAAAACCGCGGAAGAGGGACTCTCCATGGAGGCAAAGAAGGAACAACACGAGGAGAAACATTAGAAATACGAACGGAAAGAGAATCCTGGAGGCGAGATAACCGGACAGAAAGAGGGAGGTGGTGAAGAGGAACAGGAACCGCAGGAGGGGTAAAAGTTAAAGCACGACAGAGGCGAGAGGAAGGATGTTGTAAGGACCGTGCAAGATAGCGAAGACAGTAGCGATCATGGCGGTCCTGGAGAGACAGGAAGCCAGTGTCAACATACAAGCTAAGGACGGGAATCGAACGAAAGGCACCAGAACTGAGGCGCAACCCAGTATGGTGCAAAGGATCAAGACGGTGAAGAGTAGAAGGAGAAGCAGACGAGTAAGCAGGGCAACCATAATTGAGCTTAGACAAGACGAGAGAGGAATGTAAAGCAAGGAGAGTGCGCCTATCTGCCCCCCAGGAAGTATGGGACAAGACCCGAAGGAGGGTAAGGGCCTTAGAGCACTCAACACGGAGGTAAGAGATATGGGGAGACCAAGACAAACGAGTGTCAAGGAGTAACCCCAAAAGCTTCGCGGAATCTTTGTATTCTAGGGGATGACCATAAAGTGACAAAGAGGGACGAAGAACAACCCGTTTCCACGAAAAAGTCATGGCACAAGTCTTAGAAGTAGAGAACTTGAAGCCATGATCGGTGGCCCAAGACGACACGGCATCAATTGCAAGTTGAAGCCGGCGCTGAAGGAGAAGCGAATCATCACCCTGACAGCAAAGGGTAAGATCATCGACATAGAGAGCGGAGAAGACACCAGAAGGAAGAGAGGAAAGAAGACCATTGAGGGCAACCAGAAAAAGAGTAGTGCTCAGAACACTACCCTGGGGCACACCTTCGTATTGCTGAAAAGAGGCAGAGAGAGCGGTACCAAGGCGCACCCGAAAGGAACGACGGGAGAGGAAGCTGCGGAGAAAGAGAGGGAAATGACCACGAAGGCCAAAAGAATGAAGTTGAGATAGAATATGATATCGCCAAGTGGTGTCGTAAGCCTTTTCCAGGTCAAAAAGGATGGCAACAACGGAGGTCTTTGCAGCAAAAGCAGTACGAATATAGACCTCCAAGTTCACCAGGACATCTGTCGTGCTGCGGCACTTGCGGAAACCAAATTGAGAAGGGGAGAGGAGGTGATGGTGTTCCAGGAACTACATCAGACGAACGTTAACCATACGTTCAAAGAGTTTGCAGACACAACTTGTGAGAGCAATAGGGCGAAAGTCCTTAGGGGAAGTACCCAGAGACCCCGGTTTGCGAACAGGGAGGACAACGGCATCGAGCCAGTCCTCAGGGACTGACGACGACTCCCAGATCCGATTATACAGACTCAGTAAATACTGAGACGTGCACGGAGGGAGATGGCGAAGCATCTCATAATGAATACCATCGGAGCCCACCGCCATAGAACCGTAGAGGGCCAGGGCAGAACGAAGTTCAGAGAGAGAGAAGGGATCATTATAGGGAAGCTGAAGATGAGTGCAGAAATCTAAAGGATGAGACTCAAGGACAGGTTTACGAAGAAGAAAAGATTGGGGAAGATGAAGACCAGAGCTAACAGAAGAAAAGTGGGAACCCAGCAACGGGTCCGCCGCAAGAGTATCATGGAGGTAAAGGACCGGTGAAACATCGGGAACGAACTTACCTGCTATCTTGCGGATACGCTTCCAGATCTGGGCCAGAGGAGTTTCGGACGTAATTGTCGAGACATAAGATGCCCAACATTCACGTTTAGCCGTACAGATGGCCCTACGGGCCACCGCACTCGCTTTCCGAAAGAAAAGAAACGAATCGGTCGTCTGCCTACAGCGGTGCCTCTTCCAGGCTGCACGCTTACAGCGGACAGCCCGAGCACAGTCCGCATTCCACCAGGGAACGCACTTCCGTGGGCCCTGAGAGGAAGAGCGAGGGATAGAGCGGAGGGCAGCATTGAAGACAGTGTCATGAAAAAGGAGGAGAGCGCGAGAGAGAGGCAGAAGGGAGAGGTCAGAGAGAGTAGCACTGAGGGTAAATAGGGTCCAGTCCGCCTTAGCAAACTGCCACCTAGGGAAAGAGAGGGAAGGGCAAAAAGAGAAAAAGGAAGCAAGGATGGGGAAATAATCACTTCCATGGAGGTCATCAAGAACCTGCCACGTGAAATCTAAGTAAAGAGAAGAAGAGCAGAGAGAAAGATCAAGACAAGAAAGGGTGCGAGTTCGAGAGTCCAAATGAGTGGGCTCACCAGAATTCAGAAGAGACAGGGAAGAAGAGAGGAGAAACGGCTCAAGAAGGTGACCCCGGGTATTCGTCAGAACGTCACCCCAAAGAGAATGACGAAAATTGAAGTCACCCAGCAGGAGCACAGGCTCCGGCAAGGAGTCAAGGAGGTGTTTCAAATCAGGAAGAGAAAGCGGGACACTCGGGGGGAGATAAATGGAACAAACTGTGTACCATTTCCCCACAAAGATACGAGCAGCAGAACAATGGAGAGGCGAAGGAAAAAGTAAAGGAACAAAGGGAACATCAGCACGAATCAAGAGAGCAGAAGAATTAGAAGACCCAGCAACGGATGGGGGGGGGGGGAGAGAAAGGAATAGCCACGAAAACGACCAGGACGAGCACCAAGCATCGGCTCCTGGAGACAGACACAAAGGGGCGAAAACCGCGAAATCAGAAGTTGGAGTTCGAGGAAATTGGTGTAATAACCTCGAACGTTCCATTGAAGAATGGACAACGATGAGAAGAGAAAGGACAAAAACAGAGAACAAGGAAGAAACAAAGGCAAAAGAGCAACAGAGCATGTTAAAGAATATCAGGGTCGGGATCTGGGGTCAGCAAAGTCAGGTTAGGAGGCATGGGTAAACTGAGCAAAGACGGAGGGAAGGAAACGGGAGAACAGATCAGAGGTGGGCGGGCGGGGTCCAGAGGAGAAGGAGGAGGAGGAAGAGGAGGAGACAACGGAGTAGAGCAGTCAAGGACAGCAGCAGGAAGAGGGGGGTAGAAAGAGGGGAGCGAACCTCAGCAAGGGCAGCAACCGAGAGGGAAGCGGGGGCTAAAGAAACCTCCGTAGCAGGAACAGGGGGCGCAACCACCGAAATGGAAGGGGAAGGAGCGAGAGAGGCAGAAGTAGGGGCCAAGGAAGAAAGCGAAACCTTCTTACCCGCCGGGGAGGAGGAAGGAGAGGAGCCAGGCTTACGCTTCTGACTTAAAGAGACAGGTGTCCCAGCACCCACGTACTGGGCAACGGATTCTAGCGTCTCAGCAGGAGAAGCCGAACGAGAGCACACATGACGGCCGTTTGGAGAGCGATGGACATCAGCCCGCACCGACAGGCAGCGGGGAGAGTCAAGAGACGGAGGGGAAGGATGGGAAGGAGGAACGGAGAGAGACGAGGAAGAAGACACAGGAGACGAGGAAGAAGACACAGGAGACACGACAGACCAGGTAGAAAGAAGGGGAACCCCAGACAGAGGACCAGGAGGTGGATCCTTCGTGAGAGAACCCAAAGGAACAGAGGAGGGGGCAGTGGGCGTATCAGGGTCCAAGGCCCGGAAACGGTTGAGTCTGAGGAAGGCGGGAAGGACGAGGAGAGGAAGAGCACAACACGCGAGCATAAGAGATATTAGCATAAGGCGGGAGCCGGCGAACCTGGCGTCTCGCCTCAGGAAAAGATAAACGCTCCCGGTGCTTCAAGTTGAGAACGGCTGCCTCAAGCTTGTAATGGACACATGCACGGGAGAAGGTAGGATGGGCCTCACCGCAGTTGAGGCAACGAGCCTGGGAAGAAGTGCACTCCGACTTAGAGTGACCGTCGCCACCACACAAAGGACAGAGAGAGACAGTCCCAGAGCAGCGGAGGGCACCATGCCCAAACCTCCAGCACTTGTTACAGAGCCGAGGAGAAGGAATGTACTCCTGGACAGAGCACCTGGCACCAGCAAGAATGACAGAGGGTGGAAGGGTCCTACCATCAAAGGTAATCTTCACAACCCGGAGGGGTTGATGGCGACTACCACGAAGGGGACGAGTAAACGTGTCCACCTGGAGAACAGAATGGCCCTGGGCAGCAAGGATATGTCGAATATCGTCGTGGCAGTCGCGCAGGTCCTGAGCACCGGTCGCAACATGGGGCGGGAGCAGAATAGTGCCAACACTGGCATTCAACTGAGCGTTCTTCGAGACCCGAACAAGGGTCTCGCCAAGGCAGGATAAGGCAGGCAAGCGGGAAGCAGCATCCTGAGAAGGAGCAGCAACGACACGTGTACCGAGACGAGTGGGGTTGAAAGTAATGGAGGCATCCACGGAATCAACGAGATGTCGATGGAGGGAGAAATCGTCAGCAGGCGCAGAATCAAGAGGGAGGAGTTCAAAATATTTGGCCCACGAAGCGGGACCAAACAAGGCTTTATAGGTAGCATTACTGGAAGGAATCGAGCGAGGGCGGCCGTGACGAGGACGGCGGTGAGAACCCCCAGAGAGAGAGAGGGGTTAAAAGGCACAGTAGTTACAACTAGAGAAGGAGCCACGCCAGGGGACGAGGTAGTCACCACTGGGGGCTTGGGGCTCGACCCAACCACAGAGGAGGGAGGGGAGCCAGGGGAAGGAGTCAGAGAGGCCAAAGGAGGAGCAAGGTCGGGGCCCAATGCAGCGGAGGCTACAGAGCCCGGTCTTCCAACACGGACCGACTCGGGGGCTTGGTCGGCCACCCCATGAGCCTGAGAAGGTAAAGCAGAAACAGCCGAAACAGGGGTCATCATCATTACGAAAAAGAAAATTCATTCACGAATGTGCCCCCACACCCACCATGGAGCCACAATTAGAGGCAGGACACCCAACAAGAAGCTATCGCCGATCTTGCCGGGGCCTCCTAGGGGTGCGTCGTGAGTATACGCCCCACAAACACCACCTTAAGAAACCGACAGTCCGTCGAGATCGGGTTTAGTGACGAAAGGGGGATTGACAATAAAAGTATGCCTCCTCAAGCACCCGGGCGTCAAAATAGAAGAAGTCCAAGGGAAGAACCAGAACAAGCAAAAGGTCCAACCCGTTCTCACACAAGACAGCACATATATGACTTAATGCTTAAAGTCAATATGTGGAATGTGATTTAGTACATATGTGATATATTCCCAGTTAACTTTTTTACCAAGGCTCAAACTCTTCCTCACGTACCAATTTACGTCTCACAGTACTCGTCCATCAACGTAGATAGCTGAATAGTCGTGATTGGTTCAATTATAACGAAAATTGTAGTTTTCAGGTCCCACATGGGTTGTGAAATTTACCTACTATTGTCCATGCTCTTATAATATTACAGATCAGCTACATCCTATTGAAGGCTCGTAGTTTTGTTTTGAGAAATATTAGTTGTTCTTAGTAAATTATAATAAGCACAATAAATTATTACATAGAATAACAGTGCTTCACCAATCAATATTATATACCATAGTTTGTGCTTTAGAAATCTTTAAAGAATGTTTTGTAGGAACGCTAACAGAAAACGATGTTATGTTGGAATGTATATAAGGTAAACTACTGCAAACAGGATGGTATGGTGTGGATTATAGGAAACTATAGGATTAGTATAGGGTCCACTACCACCTGTTAGGTGGGTAAGGGGTCCAATAACACCCGCAGGATGAGTATGGGGGTCACATCCACCCACAGGAATTTTATGGGGATCACTTCCACCCACAGGAAGGGTATGGGTTCCAATACCATCCACTGGATGTGTATGGCGTCCACTACCACCGACAGGATGGGTATGGGCTCACAACCACCCACAGGATGGGTATGGGGTCCAATACCACCCACAGGATGAGTATGGGGTTCACTATAACCCACAGGATGGGTATGGGGCTCCAACCACCCACAGAATAAGTATGGGGTCCAATAACACCCACTGGATGTGTATGGCGTCCATTGCCCCCACAGGATGACTATATGGTACAGTATCGCCCACAGGATTAGTATATAGGGTTCACTGCCGCCCACAGGGTCGGTATGGGGTCCACCACCACCCACAGGGTCGGTATGGGGTCCACTACCGCCCACAGGGTCGCTATGAAGTCAACTACCGTCCAAAAGGGTCGGTAGGGGTCCACTACCGCCCACAGGTTCAGTAGGGGTCCACTGCCGCCCACAGGGTCGGTAGGGGGTCCACTGCCGCCCACAGGATCGATAGGGGGTCCACTGCCGCCCACAGGGTCGATAGGGGTCCACTACCGCCCACAGGGTCGCTATGAAGTCAACTACCGCCCATAGTGTTTGCATAGTGTCCACTATCGCCCATAGTTTTATTATGGGGTCCACTATCCCTCATAGGGTCGGTATGGGGGTCCATTACTACCCACAGGGTGTGTCTGGGGTCTATTTTGGCAATACTGCTTTTCCAATCTCATTTGTTGTTCAATGTAAAATATTTGTTGCTCGACTTGCAACAATTTATATATATATATATATATATATATATATATATATATATATATATATATATATATATATATATATATATATATATATATATATAGTATAGTGCCTTTGCAATAATGTACCAATGTGTGTATTTTCATAACCCGTTTTAAATTGTTGAGAAATAAATAACTACATTGTGAATGCAAGTCAATGTTTACATGCTAAATCAGAGTTGCCAGATTCTGCTTAAAATAGCAAATTGTGCTTATTTTCAAAGCTTGAGAATTTAGCTTTAAAGTAGTTAAAGCTACGAATTTCGCAATTTGCTATGTACTTTAGTGTACTATTTTAAAATAAGGTTGGTTTTTAAGCTGCAAGTCATATGAATCTCAAAAAAGTATATTATTAACAATCTTATCTCTATAGTTCACTAGTTTCTGTAAATCAGATCTGGTAACTGTAGGCCAAGTACTGGAAGACTCAAGACACAATGTGTGTGGAAGCTATTAGTCTCTTTGAAGAAGTCATCTCGACAGGATCTTCCAGCTCCAGCTATAAAACTTCACCACACATGGATCTACCTGGTACATCAAACGGTAAGAAATTACTAAACTGTACAAAGTTTTATGCTAGAACATTTGTTACAGAATTGTCCCTGTCAGGGACAATTCAGTCCCAATTCTATGTGTACTCCATCACATAGTGACGGGGTATGTGGGAATAATTTTGTTGACACTGTCCATTTTGTCAATTCTACAACAGCAGATAATATGAATTCCCAGAGATATTTGTAACTTGAGATACTTGATTTGGTTTGGTTAAGTTAGGTTAGGTTAGGTTAGCCTAACCCAGTAAATCCTCCCCGGCTAGAATATAAACCCCGGACAAAGTGCTCGTGAAATGCCAGGCATTTGCAAATATGAGGATGTGGTTGATTATATTATATTCTTTTCTATATCATAGATGTTCAATATATGAAAAATATTTTAGACTTAAAAATGGACCCCTGAGGTACTCAACTTACCACATTTCTTCATATTCATTCCCATTTAGTATGACCTTTTGCTCTCTTTGTTTTAACTATTGTTTTGTGCACTTTACAATTTTTTTCATGAACCTGTAATTTCCTTGCTAGTCTTCCATGTGGTACCTTATTAAAGTCTTTAGCATAATCCATGTATACTACATCCACCAGAAACCCTTTATCTGAGTACCATGTTACCATGTCCCAAAAGTGAGGAGGTTTATAAGGTAGCATCTGTTTTTAAGAAGACCATGGTGTGTCGATTGAATAAGATTGTTCACTGAAAGATGGTAAATGATTCCCTCCCTTAGGATTTTCGCCATGAGCTTGCAGATGTGTTATACCTAGCTGATCGGACATTAGTTTTGTGCTTAACTCTTTCTGCTTTTTTTTAAATACTGTAAGGGTGAAATTTTCATATTTAAAATCTCGGGGTACTATCCCTTGGTTCAGATATTTTGTGGAAAGTATTTTCAGCAGTATGCATAGTTCTTCTGTCAGTTTATTTTCCTTTATAATTAAGGTTTGTTTTCTTTTGTACCATAGAAAGTACCACAGAAAGGTGTTATAATGTTGTGTTAGCTTTTCTGTACAATTTTTCTTTTTTGTTTGTATAAAAGGCTATGCAATGAATTCAAATATTTACGCTACCAATCTATTTTTCAGATAGATCATCGGATTTTGACAGTATGCTGTACATACCAGATGTTCCAAAAATAACTACAGACAACAATAATGGTACTGTGTTTACTATTTTTATACTTTATATATAGGAAGACAGGTTCAATCAATGAGCATTTTAATATATCATCAAAATTTTCATACATTTCTTTCACTTTGTTACACTTGTAAAAACTTATTCTTAGCTATATTTATATAAATGTTAATACCACTGTTAAATGAACATATTGATTTGTGTCCTTATTAGTTATAGCTTATTTATGTTGACCCAGCACCTTACTAAAGGGATTACCTTAACTTGTGTCACTATCTCTCTAGGGGGCTCCAGGTAGGCAGTATAGGTAATGCCACTAACATGCATATCATTATGGGAAAGTCCATAATTTAACACATAATTATAAGTAGGTAATTTGTAGCAAATTTTAAGACTATTAATAGGTACATTGTAGCATAATTTTGCATAAGCATAATTTTCTTGTTTTGTTCTTGTACTTTTCCTTCGAACACTATTATTTTCTCTTCAGAATTTCACCGGAGAATAGCAGTGATGACTAGAGAACATCTTGAACGTGAGTACCAGAAAGCACGTGCTGCAATGATACAAAGAAATGAGTACTTGAAGAGACTCTTAAACGTGGAGGAACCAAACTCAATAAAGGTGACAAACAAGAAACAGAAAAAAGATAACATACAGGATGTATCACACATTAATTCAAAACAAAGACCAGCTGCACCCCAATCTGATGGTAATCTTCTATTATTTTTTTTAACAATATTTCTACAGCTGTTATTTGTGTACTTTCCAATAATATTTGTTGCCTATTTTTAAGTGTATGCTAGACAATTATGGAGATTAAATTACTATAACACTGAACAACTTGGTAGCATAAAGTTAGTTATAGTAATATCTTGAGATTTGTCTGAAAATATTAATACTTGTATACAATTTGCAATTATGTACCATGCTTAAATCTTCAAATGTGCCACCCAGACATTCTGCCTGCTATACTTTCACCACCACACATTCAAAATGCGGGCTATTCTACTAGTGGCAGAACGTACACTCAAAGTTATTTGGCAGCTGGTGAAGAAACTTTGGAATCATTTGATGTTGGTATGTCCCAACATCATTTGTTGGTATTTAAATGAGGGTTTATTTAATGGACACACGTCATAAATATTATGTACAAAAATTGTGCTTAATGCCTATGAAATTTTGTTTAACATATTATACTAATCATTCCTTTCACTTACAAATTTTTCTTACTAATTTGTAATCCCATATTTCAAAGTACTTGCTGCAGAACTTGAACAAATTAAAGATTCTCAGCCAAGTGTTTCTGACTGGCAAAAAAGAAGAAAAAATGCAGAGATTAATTGGGGAGAAAGCAGGGCAATGCTGTTCGATTGGACATTGTCTGAGTTGGGTGTTCCAGATAAAGGTAAATTAAATATTGCTGTGTTCATTAAGGTTATATTGTATAATAAGCATCATATGCAAATTAATGACACTCTATTAATACATTTAGACTTCAGATTGTTTAAAATGTTAGGTATACAGTATTTAAAATTAGTATAAATAATTACCCCTTTTTTCATCAGGTAAAGTTTGTGTACAATGTACAAATTGTGAGGCAAGCATCAAATGTGAAGACTGTTTTGCATTTTTGTGTCACATTTGTGACCAAATGCAACATATTCTCATGCCTTTCCACCACAGATTATATTGGAAAAATGGCTTTTATGAGCCATTAGACCCGACACAAACTGTGTGCCCTGAAGGAAATATCTTTCACTGGAGTAAGTATACGATACCTGTATAAAATCCGTACTTTGTTCAGAGATTACTTCTACTTCCCAATCCCAGTCTAGAGCTACGATTATCTTGGTATAACAAAATAAAATGAATACATGTTTCATTTCAGTCATTACAACATTTGGAGAAGTCTTAAAGTTTAAACCTGACACTTGGTTTTATAGATTGATTTAATCGTCTGATTGTTTCTTTTCTGTGAATTTCTCAGTCATTATCTGGAGAATAATGTCAATATTTTGTACAATCAAGAAACAATGAAATATTCAGTCTGAAATTCTTTTCCATAAAACTCATTTTGTCAAACTGTCTTCCTTTTCTTTGTTACCAGAACCTGTTGTACCAGCCCAACCACCAAATTCTTGCCCCAACTGCACAGATTGCAAGTTTAAAATTTCAAGCTCCAGCAATCTCTGCATCTTCATCACTATAATGGGTAAATAAACTTTAAAATTTACCCTTTTATTTCCATTACCGGATATTCCTGAATCACAATACATTTTGAAATTTTTGTTGCTATAAATGTTAATTTTTACATCACTATTTTAGCAAGTCGCCACACCACTCAATGCACTGTATTTTAAACTACAGGAAGGTATGACCTCTATACTCCAATCTATACATGCCACTGTGGATATGAGCATCAACAACTAGGCAAGACCATGCACAAGTCTGGTTTCTATTCATCATTAGGAAAGAGCAGCACATTCTACAGCACCAGTCTGCTTGAATCATGGCACCATATAAAAAGAAATTGTTCCGGAACATCATTTCGGGCATTAGTCACTGCACTGGAATCCTTTGGTGCTTCTCGTGGGCGTGTATGTTTTGATACCGTTATTCTTAATATTTTCAGTTTTATATTTCAATACAAAAATTATCAAAATTTTGTAGTAATGTATTTTCATTTATTAATAATTAGTTTTTAATTTTGTTCAAACACAAAATGGAATGCTTTTTTTGTTTATTTATCTTATGTCATAATATGCATTTTAAATGTCACCATCTAAAAAATTCTATTCCTAGATTGGACCCATTAATTATATAACTTCGAAGAGAGTGTTCTTCGAATGGCGATTCCAGCAATATGAGCTGAGAAAAATTAGAGGAGAAGCTGACAATGAGTGTCCTGCTTGTGATAAAACGCCTTTAGCAGTATATATTGATGGCAACAAGAAGCTGTATCGCTACAACAAAGTTGGGAGGTAATAAAATGTGCTTTACAGATACTTAATGTATAGTATTCTTTTGTTCTCTACACACACTATATTATAATGAATTATATTGTCTTCAAATTAATGTTCTTATAAATAAAGTATGCACATATAAATATACATTGTCATATGACATGTTTTTTAACTGAGTATGTCTTTATAGTTTGCCTTTCAATTGCATCCATATCATCATTTTATTTATCTAACACCATGTAAATTTTTGTTTTATGTAAAATTTAGCAGTGCATCAGAATTCTTCATATAAAACATTTTTTGATACCCCATTACCCATTGTTTAATATTATAGTGGTTACAGACAATAAATAATTATTTCTGAATTATCATTGCAGAGGTATCAGAAACCCCTATTATTCTGATAGTATCTTCAGCAAAGATGAAGATGTTCAAGCTCATGTTGGCACTATTCAGAGCTTGAAAACTAAGGTGAGTTTTATTATATATTGAGAAACCTTCAATTTTACCTAATAACTGTTTGGCGACTATAACATATGGTGGCCATTTTTGTATTTTTTCATTAAAGTTTATATATATTGAATAAGGAAATATAACCCATAGAAATTCTTATGTGCAACAACAATGCCTATCGCGCAAAATAATCTCTACCTTCTACCCGTCCTACATAATTATAATCATGCTCACCAACTGGTTATTTAGTTACTATAAATATTTTTGTTTAACAGAGTAAGCACACGTGTGGAGTGTCTACATGGAAAGCTGCTCAAAATAAGCCTCTTTCATTCCAAAGTTTGGATGAAACAGGAATCAGCATGGCCTCCTGTCGACATGGTATTATCCTCCACACCTTGAATATGTATCAAGGAGAGCTGTACAGTTATGCCCACTATTTGCAAATTATGCATTTCAAATACGTAAAGTTTATTTGTCAAGACATAATTTGCAAATATTGGCCATGGGCCTTAACTGTGGCTCAGAAACAATCACATTTTCACATTGGTCAAGCAAAGCCATTTTTAGGAGTCCTACATACAAAAGGACATGCTTGGTATTGTCAGGTAAATAAAAATATAACATTACATTTATGTATACTAATGTATACATTTATGTATACTAATGTATACATATATGTATACTAATTAAATTTAATGTAATGTATACATTACATTAAATATAATAAGTACAGTTTGTGTAAAAAAATTTAAGATTTCTGATTGTTTAAGATTAATGATAAACGTATCATTTAATATAGTAGGAGGCTTTTAATTTTTGTACAGTAATTTGAATTTTTTTTACTGTATACTTTTATGTTAAAGGTATTGTATGGAGGGCGGTGGCAAGAAGGAAGTGGCATGACTTTAGGGGAAGAGGCAGAGCAAGTGTTTGCATACCTCTCACGATACAACTCTACAACTAAAAACATGCTGAAAGCTGGTATTTGTTTATATGGTTCATCTGATCAAGTTTTTTATTATTTTACCTGCCCTGTAATCAGTATAATGCGATTTGTATTCAGTATTCAATAAGTATCAACTCCCTCAAATAATCAATAAAAGAATGAAAACATATTGGTCAAACTTGAGTTGGTCGTGGTGAGTAAAGGTATGTTATGAAACTGTTATTAATCTATGCTCTTCAAGATGTTCATTGCTATAAATATTTTTCTCAGAAAGAACAGAAGAACTCACAGAGGGTGCAGTCTTTTGGAACCATCGAAAAATTGATGGACTGGCTCGTGCATTAGTTACTCGACTCAGAAAGGTACTAAAAATAATATATATTTATTTTATTTATTTGTATTTATTTTGAAACTTATTATAATGCATTTATATGTGAAAGGTATTATAATGCATTTATAGGTTAGTTATGTGTTCAGATCATGTACTACATATATTTTCCATTATAAATTAGCGACCATTTCCTTGAATTAACTGCTTGAACTTTTTCAATATAACAATAAGGTTAATTTGTATAAAGTATATAGTATTTAATTTAATTAACCTAAATGTATGATTCTGAGTTATATCAAATGTGTTCACAGAGAAATCACAGTATCGTGATATATCACGGGAACTGTGATGAGGGTTTGAACCCCATGCACTGAGTGTTCTCAGATGCATGCTCTAGTTCACTACGCCACGACATGGTAAGATGAATTGCAACTTAGAGTACTACTGCACCCACAAGGATCCCAAGGCTTCCACTGAAGCCAAACCAGGTTTCACACAATTCCCCCATGAACTCGGTCCCTGTCATTCAGTAGTTCTGCCTTTGATGCCCCCATTTCAATGTCTTTCTCCATGTATTGATATATCACAATAATATGAATTCTATGTGTATTGAAAGGGCCATCAGAGGTAAAACTACTGGAGGACACAGACCAAGTACATGGGAAACTGCATGCACAACCGCCCATGGAATGGGTATGGGGGTGCATAATTAACAAAAATTGAATTGTGGGTGCATTAGTACCCTAGGTTGCAATTCTTTTGACCATGTTGTGGCGCATTCAACTACAGCAAGCATCTGGGAATGCCAAGCCCATAGGTTCGAACCACTCATCACGGTTAATGTGATTTGTTCATTAAATTTATTATATTTTCAAATAGGCCAGAGAGACGGAAATAACAGTTTCAAATGAGATCGACAAACTTGATGTTCAAAAGTCATTGATTCAAGAATGGCGATCTGACCTACAAATGATTTGTAAGGAGTTAGAGTTAAACACTGGAACAACCTCGAAGAACATAAAATATTCTATCGAGGCAGTTGCAGACTCTATCAGGCATCGCAAAAATCTGATTGCCACTGATGCAGGTAGGCTTACTATTTCTTTGTTAACTCTGAAGTAATTTCTATTTAGCTCTTGTCTATAATTTCTATATAGGTAAATGATGAGGAAATTTTTTTAACAACTTTAAAACTTTCAGCCAAAAATCTTTATTTGCAGCATCCAGTAAAATGCGCTCTTCACTCCGGCACAGAAACGAGTGTGATAGGAAAAAGCTTCAAGGCTTCATAAAAATCTACAATAGTGAAAACTCTGAAATTCTCAGTGAAAAGGATGCAATAGAAGGTATCCTGCCATGGCACAATTTATTGCCTCATCATAGCCAAAATGGTATGTAACTACATCTCATTTTATCAGGGGTTACAATTCGGCCTTATCAAGATAACTAACATTTAGCATGCATAATGGATAAGCTTTACTTATTTTTGAAGTAAAATATCATCACTACTGTTTGTAAAATAGGTGCAGTATCATAATCCGTAGGTTTTTATCAGGTTGATACTGCACAATAAACTATGTATAGTATGTATAATGCAAGTACCTAAACTGTAATTACATTAAATTGAGTTGTAGTTTACTTGCAGTAAATATAATTTTCCTCTTTTATTAGTGTCCCTTGCTCAAAAAAAGAAGGCAGTAGAAGATGTGGAGCTTCAGAAGAGATCCAGAGAAGAGCAACAACACACTGTTCAAGAAATGCTGCATTATCTCGCATATTACAAGAATAAGAGAGAGATTTTAACCGAACATACTGAAGAGTTGTTTTGTGGAATTTTTCCTTCATATCTAAGCAAGGTAAGCTAACAGCCTAAATGTGTGTTGCAATTCAGTTCTTCATAAACATTTATCCAGCAGAATTTTATACTTGAGTAAAGTCTTGCTATTTACAACTTTGACAGGTAGACAATTCCATGGTTTTCATATACTGTACTGGTGTGTTTTACATATATTTGAACTTTTACCGAAAACTTTATTTATTTATTCTAATTTCTTTAGTATTTTCAGGGAAATTTGTAAATGTCTTAAACCCCATTAAATAGTCTATATATTACAGGATCCTAACAAGTACACTATTGAAGAGAAGCACCTATCAACCAAAAATAAGAGTGGAATCTTGGCTCTTTTGAAGCAAGGGCAAAAGTTAGGTTCTGACAAGCTGAGTGATGCTAAGCGTTTATTTGGATACCAGGAAGAGGATGTTGATGTTTCCGAGCCCTACCTGGAGCTTTGTGACAGTGAAGATGATGATGATGAAGATGAAGATTTACTACTAAACTGATGATACAAAAGTTAAGTATAATAAATTTTACCTGATTTCTCTTACTTAATTTCTCTAATTTCTAATTATCCTAGCCCTAAGATTACTACTGGCCTCCATTGCCTTGCCTGCACTTTGTTTCCCCCTTAACCATATCACTCATTCTTACAGGTGTGAGACAGAGAGGTACAAGATCATCCAAGAGGAACAACACCTGAAGCACCCAACATTTGGGTGTTTTAATTAATAAAAACGCCCTTCATGGCTTCACTCATCCTGGCTGGTTTAATTAAAAAAACCTAACCTAAACCTAAGTCATTTACAAGTAACTTAAATACATGGTAAATAAAATCAGGTATTATCAATCAATGGATATAGTCTCTACATCATGCAAGAGGAGCCACACATCAATGGTTCATCAAATAAAACCCTGAGCCCATTCTGTGCCTCTGTAACCCTTTCCACTACCATCCAAAAGATGGGTATGGAGTGCATAATAAATGAACTAAACTAATTAAAAAAACTCATATATAATATAATATATATACCTCTAGAGTCAAGGGAGTTAAGTTTTAGGCTGCACAATGAAACTGCTATTGACAATTTTATAACTGCTGCTGATAATGTCTGTCCTGTGACTTTTTTGTAAGCATAACCGAAAGGCTTAACAATCCCTTGCTTACAAAGGGAATACTTAAACCCATTAATAAAAAACATGACCTTGAGAAGAAGTATAGGTTAGGAATTGTCTCCAAAGAATTCTCAAAGAATTACTCGTTATTGCTATCTAAGACAATTAGACGAGCCAAAACAGTCTCTAAAGCCTATTAATTCCACTGACGTCAATGAGATAATCCTTTCCCTTAAAACCAAGTCTAGTGCCCTTGAGGAGATACCAACTTTAATTTACAAAAAAACCTCCAGAACTTTAGCCCCTGCTATTGCATTGCTCTTCAACAGGTCACTTGAACTCCAAACCTTTCCAGTTATCCTAAAAAAAGCGAGTTACCCCTGTACACAAATGTGGTGATCTCACAGAAGTTAACAACTACAGACCTATATCAATCCTGCCTAACTTGTCAAAATTTTTTGAAAAACTAATCTACAAGCAGCTTTACTCTTATCTAGCCAAACACAATATACTTAGTTCTTGCCAATATGGCTTCAGACCCAAAAAAAGCACTAACGATGCACTTATTAGTATGATTAACTTGATTCATGCAGCTCTTGATAAAAATGAGTTCCCTGTTGGGTTATTTGTGGACCTGCGTAAGGCTTATACTAGGTGAGTACTAGTTGAGTACTTACACACAAGATATTCTAGGTGAGACTAGGTTTTTCCTCGTAACGGTCCCAAAGCTTCCACAAATGTTCCTGTTTCTCTTTATTGCCCTTGCGGCGACTGGACTTTAGCTTTTGATCAGAAACCAGTTGGTATTGCAAGGTTACCAGGGACGCCTCACGGTATAGTAAGGGGATTAAAATATATAAAGCCAAGTTGTCCCTCACTGCCCTTTGATTCAGACGCTGGTGCCATCCTTCTACGTCATTGTTGGTCCTCACCAGTCGTCTAAATGCACACCAGTTCCCCAATTCCCACACACTGTTGCACAGCCACGTATTTTTTTATGTAATGAGTTAATTGTGTCGTTAAGGGTGGACTGCTAGCCGACTTTTCTAATTCAGCAAACGCCTTACAATTATGTAGTACATACGTACCACATAAGTACGTGTGTGTTACACATGTACACACACACACACACACACACACTTTGTCAAGCACAAGACGAAGCTTGAAAATGTTTAGTGGTATGCCAATAGGCTAGTCCCAGGACTAAGAGGCATGAGTTACGAGGACAGGCTGCGAGAAATGCACCTCATGACACTGGAAGACAGAAGAGTAAGAGGAGACATGATCACTACCTACAAAATTCTCAGAGCAATTGATAGGGTACATAAAGATAAACTGTTTAACACGGGTGGTAGGCGAAAAAGGGGACACAGGTGGAAACTTAGTACCCAAATGAGCCACTGGGATGTTAGAAAGAACTTTTTCAGTGTCAGAGTAGTTAATAGATGGAATGCATTAGGCAGTGATGTGGTGGAGAAATTTGAAACTCTATACACAGTTTCAAATGCAGATATGATAGAACCCAGTAGGCTCAGGAATCTGTACATCAGTTGATTGCCAGTTGAGAGGTGGGACCAAAGAGCCAGAGCTCAACCCCCCGCAACCACAACTAGGTGAGTATACACACAAACACACACACATACACACACACACACAGACACAAACATACACACACTAATGCCTCTATTCACCTTGCAGTAAATAGGAACCTGAAAGTCAGGAAGCTGCTAAAGCCTGCATCTTGGGGATGTGTGAGTGTGTTAGATAAAAATATATGTTGTTTAGATATATGGAGGAAAAGAGGCCGAGAGTCGGTACATTAGACAACCGACGCTTAGAAAGGCGGGGTCCAAGAGCTAACAGCTAAATCTTGGAAATAATAAATTAAAATATTTAATACACCCACATACATGTTTCACATTATTTTGGCTGAGGGCACACTGAGGGCTGATGGCCCCGTCGACGGGGCAGGAAGTCGGTGGTTGATCAAAGGCCTCCCACATCCTCCACATACCTGAGGATTATTCCGGCTTAATTTTAAACGGAAGTAATGTCTTGGCATTTACGGCTTCAGCAAGTGGGTGGGTCCGTGGGTTTATTACACTATGAGTGAAAACAATCGCCTATTCTCTATTTTATATTGCCGCTTGTAGAGCTAGAAGCTGTTGCCTCTTGTGTGCGTTGCACAAGGGGATTAATATCTGGATTAATATCTTTCAATATTTCCAGTATTTTTTAAGGTAACGCTTAAATACCGAAGATACTGCTATTGGACACCGCTTAATTGACAATGTCTCAACAACGCAGGCTAAAGATGTGCGTGGCTCCTGCTATTGCAATGATGCTCATTTGTTTTTCAATGAAGGGCCTTAGTTGCCCCCTCTCTAACTTACCATTCTAAATACCCCTTCTCCATCTTCCGCAAACATTTCCCCTCATACATCTCCCCCCTTTCCTCCTGTCCCCCCTGTCCCCCTTGTCCATCTTTGTCCCCCTGTCCATCTTTGTCCCCTGTCCCTCACTTTGTCCCCTTGCCCACATTTTCTGTCCTCTGTCCCAGATCCCTTTCCCCCTCTCTGTCCCCTGTCCCCCTCTCTGTCCCCTGTCCCCCCTTTCCATCTCTTTGTCCCCCTGTCCCTCTCTATCCCATTGTCCCTCTCTCTGTCCCCCCTGTCTCTCTCTGTCCCCCTGTTCTTCTCTGTCCTCCTGTTCCTCTCTCTGTCCCCCTGTCACTCTCTGTCCCCCTGCCCACTCTTTCTGTCCGCTGTCCATCATCTGTCCCCCTCCCTTTCCTCCAGTCCCCCTATCCATCTCTGTCCCCTTGTCCCTGTCTCTCTTCCCCTGCCCCTATCTCTGCCCCCTGTCCCTCTCTCTGTCACCCTTTCTGTCTTCCTGTCCGCCCTTTCTGTCCCTCTGTTCCTGTCCTTCTCTGTCTGTCCCTGTCCCTCCCTCTGTCCCCCTGCCCATTCTTTCTATCCCCTGTCTCTCCTCTGTCCCCTCTCTCTTGGTCTCCTGCCCCCCTCTCCTCCCTCTGTCCCCCGGTCCCCCTCTCTGACCCTGTCCCTCTGTCTCTGTCCCTCTGTTCCTGTCCCTCTGTCTCTGTCCATGTCCCCCTCTCTGTCCCTGTCTCCCTCCCTGTCCCACTGCTCCCCTTCTGTTTCCCCGTCCCTCCTCTGGCCCTGTCCGTCTGTCCCTGTCCCTCTGTCTCTGCCTCTCCTCGTTTCTGACATTCTCTGTGTCAGCCTATCTCTCTGTCTCTTTCCTCGCTCTATCTCTGTCATTCTCTCACTGACTTTGCATATCCTTATCTATACGTCTCTGTGTCTAACATTCTCTCCCTGACTCTGTCTATATCTATTTCTCTGTCTCGATCTTCATCTCTTTCTCTGTCTCGATCTTCATCTCTCTCTCTCTCTCTCTCTCTCTCTCTCTCTCTCTCTCTCTCTCTCTCTCTCTCTCTCTCTCTCCCTCTCTCTCTCTCCTTACATACATACATACATACATAC
The DNA here is from genome assembly GCF_040958095.1 of Procambarus clarkii. NCBI lineage: Eukaryota > Metazoa > Arthropoda > Malacostraca > Decapoda > Cambaridae > Procambarus > Procambarus clarkii. The sequence goes on along the minus strand of NC_091187.1, from coordinate 1,178,099 downwards.
ATACATACATACATACATACATACATACATACATACATACATTTATTTAACACATGTGGTACACGCACAAGGGGACACAGGTGGAAGCTGAGTACCCAAATGAGCCACAGAGAGATTATAGAAAGAACTTTTCAGTGTCAGAGTAGTTTATAAATGGAATGCTTTAGGCAGTAATGTGGTGGAGGCGGATTCCATACACAGTTTCAAGTGTAGATATGACAGAGCCCAGTAGGCTCAGGAATCTGTACATCAGTTGATTGACGGTTGAGAGGCGGGACCAAAGAGCCAAAGTTCAACCCTTGCAACCACAACTAGGTTAGTACATACATACATACATAAGATATAAAACAGTGGAAGATTCCCAGGTAGAACAATCAACCACAATGCCCATTACCCCTTTACCCTGATGTCCTTAACTACACAACTATACAAGAGTCATTAACACGTGTAATGGCTGATCCCCCATCACGATAGCATAAAGACCAATTGCTTGACCCGCAGTCTGTCTTGCTCCTCAAATAATTTTCGGGTTAACATGAAAACGTCTCTCGAGTTTATCTTTCTAATGTTGTTTTCCCATCTTTCATTTTATCAGCTTAGTTCCTTTATTATGCCCCAATTACTCATCCCTTGAGCGGTAGTTAAACTGAACCCAAATTTAAAAAAAGTTCCTTTTGCTAAGCAAGCTACAGTCTTGATAAGTCAGATATATATATTGTTCCTATTGATATATCCAGTTCTCACTTGAACACTGTGAGGGGATTGCCAGTTATGCCATGCAGTTATGCAATGTATGAATCTATCTATAAGTCCACCAATCTTTGTAAAAATTTCTTGTATGTATGTACCTTACCTAAATAAACATTTATTTATTTATTATTTATATTTAGGATTCATCAACTGCCAAAGATATTCACATGCCAGTATAATTCTGGCGAGAGAGAGGTTTGGGAAAAGCCGTTATACCAACTAGTCAGCAATAAGGGTGATATTTGTGGGGCACAGGCACGCTCGGCCTGGCCCATTAACCCCCAACTGACACTATAACCACAGAGAATACTGTATTTATTTATTTATATACAAGAAATATATACATTGGGGTTAACAGAGAATATACAAATGAAGTTGAATTTACATTCTAAAAGCCACTAGCACGCATAGCGTTTCGGGCAAGTCCTTAAACTAACAGAAAATTTTAGATAAATTAACAAAAAAAATTGACAAAAAATGTTTTCAGGTACATTGAAGAAAATTTTGACACAAAAGCAGATTAGAATAATACACAATAAAGAAATAAGGATTACTAGGTACATGAGGACTGGCCATTGTACTATATAGACCTGAAAAAGTGTAACTTAGCGACAACAAGAAAATATTGAATTACAAGACCACCGACGACCATTCCCTTACCCTGCCATAAACACTGAAATTTGACACCCTACCTCTGGAGCCACCCTGACCACAGGTCCACCAACTACATTTCCCTCCCTCCAACTCTGCCTCCACTTACATTGGACACACACATATTGTACACCACGCAAGTGTGGACTAGTGTGTAAATCTTACTGATACCACACTTAACCTTTATTCTTTCTCAATGTGTTGTATAAAAGGATCTGATTATACCGTTTCATTTCCAACTCCTTTTCTTGGAAGAATACCACATATGATCGTATACACACACAAGGTATACTAGGTGAGTACTTACACACAAGATATTCTAGGTGAGACTAGGTGAGTATACACACACACGCAACATATACTAGGTTAGTACACCCAGAAACAAGATATACTAGGTGAATACACACACACAAGGTATACTAGGTGAGTACTAGTTGAGTACTTACACACAAGATATTCTAGGTGAGACTAGGTGAGTATACACACACGCAACATATACTAGGTTAGTACACCCAGAAACAAGATATACTAGGTGAATACACACACACAAGGTATACTAGGTGAGTACTAGTTGAGTACTTACACAAGATATTCTAGGTGAGACTAGGTGAGTATACACACACACGCAACATATACTAGGTTAGTACACCCAGAAACAAGATATACTAGGTGAATACACACACACAAGGTATACTAGGTGAGTACTAGTTGAGTACTTACACACAAGATATTCTAGGTGAGACTAGGTGAGTATACACACACAAGATAGGGGCATTTCTAGAGCATTTCCTTGCGAACAAATTGATACCAAAATTAATTAAGGTCAGCAGACCGAAAAAGAGTATAAACATTTCAGTATTGCGAGCGCACATGTCCACATTTCAATGCCACCCTTCCCAGGGCTGGGGGTGCCGGAGTGCGCAATAAACAACACACATCCGGCGGCTGCTTGTCGAAGGCGGAAGTGGAGCCTATATAGGCCGTTTGTCATGATAATTAGTGATGGCTCTTATTTTGATTATGGGTCTGTAATAAAATGAAGTCTTTTTTCTTAATTTATATTACCATGCTGGTAGAATACACTTCTTGATGATGAATATGGAGTACACATGAAATACCACACATACAGGATGAGTATGGATTACACAAGAAACTATTTATTTATTTATTTATATATATATATTCAATAAGTTACATTGGGTTTATGAAAGTACATAACATGATGTATTTACAATCTTTTAAAGCCACTAGTTTGCTTTACAAGGCAAACCAGTGGCTTCATAAACTAGTGGTGGATAAGTTCGGAAACCTGTGTCACCATATGGGACTGGTGGTTAATGAAGACAAAACTAAGTTTTTTTTTTTTTTTTTTTTTTTTTTTTTTTTTTTTTTTTTTTTTTTTTTTTTTTTTTTTTTTTTTTTTTTATATACAAGAGTTGTTACATTCTTGTACAGCCACTAGTACGCGTAGCGTTTCGGGCAGGTCCCTGGAATACGATCCCCGCTGCGAAGAATCGTTTTTTCATCCAAGTACACATTTTACTGTTGCGTTAAACAGAGGCTACAGTTAAGGAATTGCGCCCAGTAAATCCTCCCCGGCCAGGATACGAACCCATGACATAGCGCTCGTGGAACGCCAGGCAAGTGTCTTTACCACTACACCACGGAGACTGAAGTTTGAATGTAGAAGTCGGAGGCCCATTATATTGAAAATAAACGGTAAAAATATAGAGTGTGTTAATATATATAAATATTTAGGCATATATGTTGCATACAAACCCATGAGAGTTTGGAAGCTGAGATGAACAGACTGTTGGGTCAATGTCGAAAGAGATTACAACCTCTGAAGGCCTTGGCATGCTGTGGAAAGGGAGTGGGAGTCCCTGTGCTACGAATGATATACTTGAGTACTGTAAGATCTCTTATTGATTATGCTGCACCTGTTATTTCTTGTTTTAGTAAAGGTAGGATGGGCAAGTTGGAGAAGGTACAAAATGAAGCCATGAGAATTATCTTGGGATGCCCAAGAAATGCTATGATTGAGAAAATGAGGATGGAGTTGAATCTGCAGAGTATTGGGGATAGAATTGCAGAGATAAATGTAGCTTCTGCCATTAGATTAATGAGAGGTGGGGGAGCTAATGAATTGGTCCTCTCAGTTCAAAAGGTGGGAAGTACTGAACAATGTATGATGAAGAAAAGAGCATATATGAATACCTTATGTTCTAATGTTATTAAGTATGATGTTATTACAGAGTGTATTGCTGTGCCCAAGAGAAAATTTACACCACCATGGGATGATTGTAATGTAGATGTAGTAATTACTCCCTTGCAAAAGAAAAAAAGTATGTATGAAATAGGAGAGCTGAGGGCAACATATGATTGTATAATTAGAAAATTGCCTACAGAAAACACTCTACTACATGTATATTGTGATGGGTCAGTAGCTAGGGATGGGAAGGCAGGATGTATATTGTGATGGGTCAGTAGCTAGGGATGGGAAGGCAGGATGTATATGTTCTTAACATTCTGAAACCTATATTGTTTGCTGATGATACTACACTCATCTACTCCAACCCCAACCCACATACACTAAATACTGTAATGTTGTTAATAATGAACTAAAAAAAGTCCACTTATGGATGTCAACCAACAAACTAACACTTAACATAGAAAAGACCTACTACATCTTATTTGGAAGCAAATCTACAAAGGCAATTCAGCTTCAGATGACAATGTAAACATTAGCAATAACAATGATGGAAAGTTTCTTGGTCTATTCTTGGACAAGAGACTCAACTTCAGTACCCACATACAACACATAACTAAGAAAGTCTCTAAAACAGTTGGTATACTCTCCAAAATCAGATATTATGTACCTAACCCTGCTCTCATCTCTCTATATTATACACTAATCTATCCCTATCTCAACTATGGTATCTGTGCATGGGGTTCAACCACTGCAAACCACCTCAAGTCCATCATCACCCAGCAAAAATCTGCTATCAGAATAATATCAAATTCTGCTTTCAGACAACACTCAGCCCCCTTGTTTAACTCCCTAAACATGCTAAACATAATCTCACTCCATAAATTCTCTTGTGTCAACTACATTTACAAAACCCTGTTCTTAAATGCAAATCCTGCTCTGAAACTCTTCCTGGACAGATGTAATAGGACCCATTATCACCACACCAGAAATAAATATCTCTGATATCCCCAGAGTTAAACTTGTATAAATAAATAAATAAATATGTTTATTCAGGTAAGGTACATACATACAAGTAATGTTACATTAATGGATCGATATATAGATAGAGCTAGTACATACAATGCCTAAAGCCACTATTACGCAACGCGTTTCGGGCAGGAAAAACATTAATATCTAGAACTTAATACTAATTGAGCATAAAGAATAAAATGTGTTGAGAACAAATACAAATAAAGATAAAAAAAAGGGGGAACATGACTGAAAAAGCAGCACAAATACAATAGGTTGACAAACAGTGTTGATTAAAAAAAAAAAAAAAAAATAACAGACATGGGTTGACAATAGAGGGGTAAGGTAGGTTAGTGAATTTATTAGGTAGTGTTTAGTTTTTATCTTAAACTGGTTGAGAGAGGTACAGTCTTTAACATGGTTGGGAAGATCATTCCACATTCTGGGTCCCTTGATTTGTAGAGCATTTCTAGTTTGATTAAGTCATACTCTTGGAATATCAAAACTGTATTTATTTCTGGTGTGGTGCTCATGGGTTCTGTTACAACCTTCAATGAAGCTTTTGAGCTTATATGTATGTATTTGTAATGTATGTATGTAAACAATGTATTTATTATCATTTATCAATTCTGATAGAAATTACCTACTTAAAATTATCTGTTAGATTAAGGACCTGCCTGAAACGCTGCGCATACTAGTGGCTTTACAAGATTGTAAATACTGTACTATTCAATGTATTCTCACAAACCCAATGTACCTACTTGTATATATATAAATAAAATAAAATAAAATATTGTGATGGGTCAGTAGCTAGGGATGGGAAGGCAGGATGCAGTATGCCAAACTGAATTCGTGCGCCCCTTGAGGGACTTGAAGTAGAGGGATAGGGATCACAGGATAAGTATGGGTTGCACAAACTACTGGTAACAGGATGAGTATGGGTTGCACAATTAATTACTACAAAGTGGTTGAGTATGGGGTGCACGTAAATGAAGACTCCCAAGAAGCAAATCAGAGATCAGCCCAAGCTTCATCTTGAGGCAAAGCTCAATGCCTTAAGCCATATTGATGCTCTGTCCACAGAGCATTCTCTCTCTCAAATCATAATAGTACACTAATGGTTCCCTACACCACCCCTCAGGTGCAGCTGCAGCAGGCTTAGGTGACATGATGACTATGGGGTGCACAATAAACTAACACTCACAGAATGAGTATGGGCTGCACAATAAGCTACCTCTCACAAGATTAGTAATAAAGAAACATTAATTTTTTGGGTAGGGTGACTGAAACTCATCCTGGGGTAAAAATGTTTATTTAAATTTATTATAGTTAAATGAATTTAGTAAATTATTCCATATATTGTATTATAAGTGAATTGACACTAAACTATAAATGATACTAATAAGGTTTTAAAAATGAAAAACAGTAAAAATCCTTCATGTAAGATATGGAAGTTGAAAAGTAAATTAACTGTAAACTAAATTATAAACTGTAGACATAATATAAAGTATTATAAGTAAAATACCTATAAACTACCAAATAATAAGGTGTAAGGAACCATTTCTATTGTTTGTCCTTTTTTACCTGTTTCCTCAGGTATTTTAAAATTCCCATTCCGTTGTTACTACACTGTTTTCCTGGTGTAGTTCCCTGTGGTTCAAATTTTACTACTTGTACTTCTTGCTGTTTCTGAATGATTGCTAATGGTAGCCCTTGTTGCACCTGCGGAACTTTTTGTAAATGTTCCACCTGCGGAACTTTTTGTAAATGTTCCACCTGCGGAACTTTTTGTAAATGTTCCACCTGCGGAACTTTTTGTACTTGTTGAATTTCTTGCACCTGCGGTACTTTTTGGACTTGATGCACCTGCTGCACTTGTAGCTCGTCATGATTTTTTTCCAGGGCATTATCGCTATCACCTTCTGATCCTAATGTAAGTTTATCTGCATCAAGCTTCCTTGTGCGTGCTGGAAAAAAAATAAAAAATAGAAAATAAAAAATTTCGAAATGGAAGATCCTGTGTAACAAATTTAATCAGTTACTATGATCGAGCCGCAGAAATTTTACAGGAAAGAGATGGTTGGGTTGACTGCATCTATCTGGACCTAAAAAAGGCATTCAACAGAATTCCACATAAGAGTTTGTTCTGGAAACTGGAACATATTGGAGGGGTGACAGGTAAGCTTCTAACATGGATTAAAAAATTTCAAACTGATAGAAAAATGAGGGCAGTAATCAGAGGCAATGTATTGGACTGGAGAAATGTCACGAGTGGAGTACCACAGGGTTTAGTTCTGGCTTTCATGGATAAATAATAAATAAATTGTTTATGATTTTTTTAGACAAAAGCTAGAATATGCAGCAGTTGTATGGTGCCCATATCTTAAGAAGTACATGTACAAACTTGAAATGATACAAAGACGTCATGGGTGTCATAGGGGCCCCAGCACACTGGTTTGCTAAAGGGCCCTTAATGCTGTCGAGACCTTATGGGCCCTTGGACCCATTACGTTAAGACATAGTGCTGTATTGGGCCACACACTTTTTGCCATATACATCAACGACAGAGATGATTGAATTGAAATTATATATATATATATATATATATATATATATATATATATATATATATATATATATATATATATATATATATTGTGACGGTAACGCATTGGTGTTCGGCTGTTCAAAGCTAGGGGTATGGCCTCGTCACATAGTATTAAAAAAAAATAGAAAATCTGGAACTTCGTATGTGGTAAGGTAAGGAGAAGAGACACAAAACACAAGTAAACTTTAACAATGAAATTTTAATTACGTTAAATAAACAAAACATGAATAAAATGGACAAACAAATTCGCATAATAAAATCAATCAATCAAAATAATAAGAATAATTAAATGACACAATGAAAAGTTACGTTAAGACAAGTGAGCAAAATAACAAGAAGTGCAATATACAAGTAAATGAAAGGTGCTGGAATATTGGCTTAAGCTATTACCTCTCTCAGTACACGTACGCCAAAGCTTACGTCTAGCAGGGAGAAGTGTTAACTGTGTGAAAGCACGGAATATTCTGAGGACTGAGGTCGTGGCGGCCCCAGACATCAAGTAGTATGGGGGGGCGAGTGCAGTTGCAGCCAGACCGGCGACCAATCAGCGAGGAGCCGGCAGTAAGACAGGTAGTTTGGCGGTTTGAGTCTGAGCAGGTGTCCCTGGCTGCATACGTTTTGCGCTCTGGCAAACCTTGCTGGTGTTGTTGTCGTTGTTGGACATTTCTTCCTTAGTAGTTTTATATAGATGTAACGACGTAATTGTGGAGGGAAGAGCAGGCTCAATCTCTTGAAGGAGATTATCGTCACAATATATATATATATATATATATATATATATATATATATATATATATATATATATATATATATGCATATATATATATATGAGAGAAAATAATAGGTGGTGATATATTTATATATTATGTGAACTACTTACATAAAAAGAAGTTAGTGGTGAAGATCTTCTTGTCCTCTTCTTGTATTACGTTTTTTGGTAGGATACCATGTGTCACCCGTGCTGGTCCTTTCTTGTAATAGATAACGATTGATTCATACCCACAGCCATGCAGATATGTTAGCTGAAAAGCAAATAATATTTAAACAATAACACTATCTGGGAAAATGCAACAAAATAAATGTTTGATGCATAGCTGGGCATGTGCAATAGAACCCATAATAGAATCACAATACCAGAAATAAATATCTTTGATATCCCCAGAGTCAAAGTTATTCTGTGTAAATACTCTATGCAAATAAAGGGACCTTGTCTATGGAACTCACTCACTAACAAATTTAAAAACTGTCCAACTTCTGCCATTTTAAAAAATAAAACCAAAAAGTACCTAATTTTATCTTGATAGTTTCCTAACTAGTGCATTAAACTCACACTGTATCTTATGAAATCCAATGCCAGAATATATGTGCCTAAACCATACAACTTTTCCATTGTAATCATTGCTATCACCTTATATCATGATTGTTATATTGAATGCATATCTTACTATATTATACCTTGAAATATTCCTCAAATTATGCTACAATTTATATGTTGATAACCCTCAAATTTTACTTTAATGTACATAGTAATCTTTGTGATACTTTCTTACAATGTACCAGCCAATTTTTTCCATTTTTGCTTTAAATTGCCTATTTGAAATTATCTGTTAGATTAAGGACCTGCCCAAAACACTATGTGTGCTAGTGGCTTTACAAGAATGTAAAAACATCAATGCTATGTACTCTCATAATCCCAGTGTGCTATCTTGTATATAAATAAATAAACAAATAGTATGTAAGTACTGTACAGTATTATTCATGTTGATTCTATACCTTATCAAGTTCAGCATAAGAAGAATACAAATGAATACAACAGATGTAGACAAACTTCAATACCTGATTTTCAATCCTTCGTAGAACCCGGCTTGCTGTATTTCGTTCTAAAGCCTTCTTGCCTTTAAGTAGAAAACGGGCTTCCTCTTCTTTCTTCATTAATTCTCTACTGTTTCGGAAGTCACACTGGCAGAACTTGCAAACATTGCTTCGGACATGCACACATTGTTTGCAGTTTGTGCATCTCCTCAAGAATTTTCCCTGAAGACCTGAAGGAAATAATTTCTAATAAAATACTTTCAGATTCAGATTCAGATTCAGATGTTTATTCAGGTAAGGTATATACATACAAGTGATGTTACATTAATGGATTGATATATAGATAGAGCTAGTACATACAATGCCTAAAGCCACTATTACGCAATGCGTTTCGGGCAAGAAAAACATTAATATCTAGAACTTAATACTAATTGAGCATAAAAAATAAAAAGTGTTGAGAACAAATACAAATAAAGATAAAAAAAGGGGGAACATGACTGAAAAAGCAGCACAAATACAATAGGTTGACAAACAGTGTTGATTAAAAAAAAAAAAATAACAGACATGGGTTGACAATAGAGGAGTGAGGTAGATTACAGGGAATTTATTAGGTAGTGTTTAGTTTTTATCTTAAACTGGTTGAGAGAGGTACAGTCTTTAACATGGTTGGGAAGGTCATTCCACATTCTGGGCCCCTTGATTTGCAGAGCATTTCTAGTTTGATTAAGTCGTACTCTAGGAATATCAAAACTGTATTTATTTCTGGTGTGGTGCTCATGGGTTCTGTTACAACCTTCTATGAAGCTTTTGAGATCAGGATTGGCATTATAGTTTAGCATTTTATATATGTATAATACACATGAGAGAATGTGCAGTGACTTAATATCTAACATATTCAGAGATTTGAGTAGGGGTACCGAGTGATGTCTGGGGCCAGAGTTGGATATTGTTCTAATAGCAGCTTTGTGTTGGGTAATTAGAGGACGTAAGTGATTTTGGGTAGTAGAACCCCAAGCACAAATACCATAGTTGAGATAAGGATTGATAAGGGAGTAATAGAGAGCCACCAGGGCAGGGCGTGGTACATAATATCTGATCTTAGAAAGAATGCCCACAGTTTTTGAAACTTTTTTTGATATATTTAGAATGTGTCCCTGGAAATTCAGCTTGTGGTCAATGAGAATGCCACGGAATTTGCCATCTAATTTGTTACAAATTTGGGTATTGTTTATTTTGAGATTTATTTGACTAGAGGATTTATTGCCAAACAGAATATAGAAAGTTTTGTCAATGTTAAGGGTGAGTTTGTTGGCAGTTAGCCAAAGATGGACTTTATTTAGCTCAGTATTTACTGTGGCATTTAGAGCAAGAGGGTCAGGACTGGAGTAAATGAAGGTTGTGTCGTCAGCAAATAGAATTGGTTTGAGGTGTTGGGAGGCATTTGGAAGGTCATTAATGTAGATGAGAAAGAGGAGAGGGCCAAGTATGCTGCCCTGAGGAACACCAATGTTGATGGGTAGGGTGGGAGAAATTGTATTATTCACAGAAACATATTGGAGCCTGTCAGTAAGGTAGGACTCGAGGTATTGTAGGGAGTGTCCTCTGACTCCATAATGATGTAATTTAAGAAGAAAGTTATGGTGGTTGACAGTATCAAAAGCTTTACGCAGGTCCACAAATAACCCAACAGGGAACTCATTTTGATCAAGAGCTGTATGAATCGAGTTAAGCATACTAATAAGTGCATCGTTAGTGCTTTTTTTGGGCCTGAAGCCATATTGGCAAGGGCTAAGTATATTGAGTTTGGCTAGATATGAGTAAAGCTGCTTATATATTAGTTTTTCAAAAATTTTTGACAAGTTTGGCAGGATTGATATAGGTCTGTAGTTGTTAACATCTGTGGGATCACCACATTTGTGGACAGGCGTTACTCTCGCTTTTTTTAGAATATCTGGAAAGGTTTGGAGTTCAAGTGACTTGTTGAAGAGCAAAGCAATAGCAGGGGCTAAAGATCTGGAGGCTTTTTTGTAAATTAAAGTTGGTATCTCCTCAAGGGCACCAGACTTGGTTTTAAGGGAAAGGATTATCTCATTGACGTCAGTGGAGTTAATAGGCTTTAGGTACAGAGACTGTGGATAGTTACCTGTAAGATAGTCCTTAATGTCAGTACTGGAAGATGGAATATCATTTGCAAGGGATGAACCTATTGAACTCAATAGCAGAATCAGAGGCTGAAAGCTGACCATCGTTATTAGACAGGAGAGTCGGTTTGTTATTTAAAGATTTCTTTGATCCCAATATTTGTGAAATTGTGCTCCAAGTTTGTTTAATGTTGCTCTTTATTTGGGTAAATTTATCTTCGTAGTATTTAGTTTTGGCTCGTCTAATTATCTTAGATAGCAATAATGAGTAATTCTTTGAGAATTCTTTGGAGACAATTCCTAACCTATACTTCTTCTCAAGGTCGTGTTTTTTGTTAATGGATTTCAGTATTCCCTTTGTAAGCCAAGGATTGTTAAGCCTTTTGCTTGTGACTTGTTTTGTAAGCCTAGGACAGTGGGTGTTATAAAGGCTAAGAGTTGTTTGTAGAAAAGATTGCACTGCTAGGTTGATGTCCCCTATGTTACCTAACTCGGACTCCCAGTTGACATTATCAGCAGCAGTTATAAAATTGTTTATAGCAGTTTCATTGTGCAGCCTAAAGCTTAACTCCCTTGTTTCTAGAGGTGGTTTGCTAATGTTAGTTAAGAGAAATGTGGGGTAATGGTCTGTAGTGCTATCGGTGATTATACCTGAAGTAAGCGGAGAGGTTATGTTGGTCCAGATGTGATCTAGAGTCGTGGCAGTGCTATCAGTGATTCTAGTAGGTCTAGTGATTAAGGGTATGAGGAAGCAGGAATTCATACAGTTGAGGAAGCTAACAGCAGTAGGGTGTTCTGGCTCGCAGAGGTCAATATTAAAGTCCCCTGCGATAATTAGGTGGTTTTTGTTCAGTCTGTTATCAAGTATTAGATTTCTAAGGTTTGAGTTGAATTCAGACACATCAGTGTTGGGAATTCTATAGACTGCACCCACAGACAGGACAGACTCGGCACCCTTGACTCTGAAGCTGGCGAAGATATACTCCCCATAGCAGTCTCTAGTTCTAATTTCTTTTAAGCATGTTAGTTCTTGGTGGTAGTAAAGAGCAGTGCCACCACCTCTCTGAAGTTGACGACAGTTGTGAATTGCTGAGTAGTTAGGCATGTTAAAGAGTTGAGTAGTATCCTCTTTCAACCATGTTTCAGTAAATATAATAAAAGAGAATTTGTTGCCAATAGTTTCAATCAAGGCACTAACATCATCGAAGTGTTTACCTAGGGATCTAACGTTCAAATTGATTACAGATATATTGTGATTATGAGTTAATACATTGTTTACATCATGTGCTGCAAAATATCTGCAATTTAGATCATTAAAGTGATTATTGTCATAGATAGTGGATAAGAGGTTAAGTTCTGGGTCTATACTTGACTGCATAAAAAAAGCTGATTGCAGAATCAGAAATAAGTAGAAATAAGCTATAAAATAGGGAAATATACACAATATTGTACAAAACAAACACAAAAGGGGCTTACAGGGGTACAATGGAGTAAGGGAGTATGGCTAGGCTAGGCAACCTAGGTAATAAATGAGATTAAAGAAAAAACATATAAACATGGACTATACAAAACACATGGACTATACAAAACTTATATTCAAATGACCTATGCTGCAAAAATTATAAGTTAAATTGTTGTTAAAATGTACTACAGTAATTAAATATATTATTTAAATTATGAAATAATCTACATTAACACTAGTGAGAGCAATGTTAAAAATTTTAGGACTGCATCTGGAAATAACTTTAATTTTGGATGTGATTAACCATGCTGTAACTCGTATAACAAAACTGAGAGGAGTTGCATCCAACAGCCTGATTGACCAAGCTGTTAATTTCAAGCGAATACTATATTATTGGAAGAAAAAAAAATTATATATATATATATAATATTGTATACATATAATTATATTATACAATTATTATATATTATATATATATAATATTGTATAATATTGTATTATATATATATATATATATATATATATATATATATATATATATATATATATATATATATATATATATATATATATATATATATATCAATATTGTAACTTTTTTTGTGTAATGACGTTTTCAAATAAAGTTAGATAAATATACACACATACCAAAAGAATAGGGGTGGTAGGAGAAGAAAATATGAAAGTGTTCAGTGAGGATCCACAAGGTCTTCTCTGAGTACTCTTTATTTTCTTCTCCGAGGCTATGGGTCCCTACACTTGCACCAGAGGTGTACCCCTCATATATATATAATATATATATATATATATATATATATATATATATATATATATATATATATATATATATATGACAGTGTCAGACCACGGAGGAAAATTGAAACAAATTTCCTTATATTAATACATCTTCATTCAGAAGAAGTCATGTATTAATATATGAAAGTACTTAAGGAAATTTCTGTTTCAATTTTCCACAATGTTACAAGGGGTCCGTCTAATTACCACAAGCTACACAAGCTTCACAAAAATTCCAGGCAATATGTTAGTAATGAATAAATATGATATGTTAGATTAGGCTGACATAACCTAACCTAACCTAATCTATCCTAACCTAACCTAACGTAACTTAACCAAACCAAACCAAGTATCTCAAGTTACAAATATCTCTGGGAACTCGTATTATCTGCTGTTGTAGAATTGACAAAATGGACAGTGTCAACAAAATTATTCCCACATACTCCGTCACTATGTGATGGAGTACACATAGAACAGGGGACTGTAACAAATGTTCTAGCATAAAACTTTGTACAGTTTAGTAATTTCTTACCGTTTGATGTACCAGGTAGATCCATGTGTGAAGTTTTATAGCTGGAGCTGGAAGATCCTGTCGAGATGACTTCTTCAAAGAGACTAATAGCTTCCACACACATTGTGTCTTGAGTCTTCCAGTACTTGGCCTACAGTTACCAGATCTGATTTACAGAAACTAGTGAACTATGGAGATAAGATTGTTAATAATATACTTTTTTTGAGATTCATATGACTTGCAGCTTAAAAACCAACCTTATTTTAAAATAGTACACTAAAGTACATAGCAAATTGCAAAATTCGTAGCTTTAACTACTTTAAAGCTAAATTCTCAAGCTTTGAAAATAAGCACAATTTGCTATTTTAAGCGGAATCTGGCAACTCTGATTTAGCATGTAAACATTGACTTGCATTCACAATGTAGTTATTTATTTTTCAACAATTTAAAACGAGTTATGAAAATACACACATTGGTACATTATTGCAAAGGCACTATACTATATATATATATATATATATATATATATATATATATATATATATATATATATATATATATATATATATATATATATATATATATATATAAATTGTTGCAAGTCAAGCAACAAATATTTTACATTGAACAACAAATCAGATTAGAAAGGCAGTATTGCCAAAATAGACCCCAGACACACCCTGTGGGTAGTAATGGACCCCCATACCGACCCTATGAGGGGTAGTTTATTTATTTATTTATGCATATACAAGAATGTACATAAGGAATGTGAGGATACAAATATGGTAATTACAGTCTTGTAAAGCCACTAGTACGCGCAGCGTTTCGGGCAGGTCCTTAATCTAAGAAAATTTTAAGGAGGTAAATACTTGCAAAAATTATAGACAAAAAAATGATAACAGATTACATGAAATGAAAAAAAGATGAGAGAAAATTGTAGGTACAGTATATTAAAGCACAAAGGAAGCTGAGATTGATTGCAATGACAGCTTGAATGGTAGTTGACAAAAAAATTGGTAGGCACAATACAGCAGAAACAATATAAAATTGGTTGCAATGACAGCTTGAATGGTAGTTGACAAAAATTGGTAGTCACAATACAGCATATGGCTAGCACATAGAAGAAGACAGCAATGAACACAATGATAAGGTTGTTTGATATTACATAAAAATTAGGAGATTGGGTAACACTAAGTACAGAGCAAAATTAAAGCTCAGTGTAGGAAACTAAGAAGATGAAGTTAGGTACTTTTTGGTTTTGCTTTTAAATAAGGCAAAAGTTTTACAGTTTTTCAATTCACTAGGGAGTGAGTTCCATAGACTAGGTCCCTTAATTTGCATAGAGTGTTTACACAGATTAAGTTTGACCCTGGGGATATCAAAGAGATATTTATTTCTGGTGTGGTGATAATGGGTCCTATTACATCTGTCCAGGGAGTTTCAGAGCATGGTTTGCATTTAAGAACAGGGTTTTGTAAATGTAGTTGACACAAGAGAATGTGTGGAGGGAGTTAATATTTAGCAAGTTTAGGGATTTAAACAATGGAGCCGAGTGTTGTCTGAAAGCAGAGTTAGTTATTATTCTGATAGCAGATTTTTGCTGTGTGATGATGGGCTTAAGGTGGTTTGCAGTGGTAGACCCCCATGCACAGATGCCATAATTAAGATAGGGGTAGATTAGTGCATAATATAGTGAGAGGAGAGCAGAGTTAGGAACATAGGAACAAAACCTAGGGCTTTTTATTACCCTGTTAATTAACCATTACTAAGCTAATTATCTTCAAGATCTTTTTTTTTATGATTATTATTTTTCTTATTATTTTTTATTTTACATTTATATTGTCAATCTCTACTGATTTTTTGTATTTTATTTTATGTAACTTCTGTGTCCTCCCTGGCTATCTATTGGATCTTTATTTTACTTCTAAATTGTTACTATTTTATTGTATCTGCTCTTATTCTTGTGTTTTGCTTTATCGTGTATCTTGTATCGTGATCCCTCTGCATCTCTATGCACACTGATATTGATCCTGATCAAAATCTTCTGTCTCATATCTATACCAACCAGCACATTGATCATCATTATTGTAAGTATTTCACAGCACACCAGGCTAAAAACAAACTCCAAAATAGGACCTGTCTATCAGTTTACAACCAAAATGTTAGATCACTTGGTAAACATTTTGACGATTTAAATGCACTACTCACAGCACTAGGTACTAACCTATCGTTCATTATTTTAACAGAAACTTGGCTAAATAAAGACTATACCCAACTCTACAACTTAGCTGGTTATAAAGCCATTCATAACTGTAGGCCTAATAAAAAAGGTGGTGGCACAGCTATATATTACAGAGATACATTTATCTGCAACAGTGTTATTAGTGACAGAGATGACTACTGTGAATATACTTTTGCTCAGTTTACAATTAAATCCCTTAAATCCTCTTTGACTATTGGAGCCATCTATAGATTTCCTAATACTAACATAGCTTCTTTCTCAGACAACCTAAGGAATCTTATTATAAACAACAATCTCAACAAAAACCACATCATTCTGGGAGGAGACTTTAATATTGACCTGGGTCAACAAAACTGCTCTCAAGTTGACTATTTCCTTAACAGCATAAACTCCTGTATGCTAATCCCCACTATCACCAAACCTACCCGAGTCACTCAAACATCAGCCACTACCTTGGACCACATATGGACAAACATAACAGCTCCCCTTGTATCTGGTATAATCTACGACAGAACAACTGACCACTATCCTACCTTTCTCATAGCGAACATGGACATAACACCACCAAAAAGCAAGAAACTTTCATTTAGGCTACACAGTGAATCAGCTTTAGACAATCTTACAGAGGCACTTCACAATATTAACTGGGATTCTGAATTCAATAATACCCATGATATAAATTCATTAGCTAACCTCTTCCTCTCCAAAACTCTAAGCCTCTACAACCTTCATTGTCCCCTTCTTACAAAGCAAGTAACTGACAAAAGATTAAACAATCCATGGCTCACAAGTGGCATTCTCAACTCAATCAACAAGAAACATGAATATGAAAAGAAAGTTAGGATTGGCCTAGTTTCAAAGGAAGTAGCTAAAAGGTACTCATCAATGCTTACCAGTATCATAAGAAAGGCAAAACTTGCATATTATGTGAATAGATTCCATGAAGCAAAAGGCAACATGAAAAACACTTGGAAAACTATCTCTAGTATCCTAGGAACTAAACAACACTCACATAACCAAATAAAACTCTACAAGGATGGGGATATACCGTCAACTGATTTAGAAATGGCAAATTAATTTAATAGTTTCTTTTCATCGGTTGGTGCTAATCTTGCCAGTAAAATCCCACAGACTCAGACACATATTAACACATATCTCTCAGGCAGCTATCCAAACTCTCTTCTCCTTTCACCAATCAGCCCGGCAGATGTTGTGTCCATCATACACTCTCTAAAAACCAAGGCAGGGAACACCAGTGAAATTCCGTCCATTGTGTACAAGAGAGCCTCCCATGCCCTTGCCCCACCCATAGCTCTACTGTTCAACAAATCTATAGAGTGTCACACCTTCCCTGATATCCTCAAAAAAGCAAGAGTAACGCCAGTCCATAAAGGAGGCAATCCGGCGGACATAAACAATTATAGACCAATATCAAATCTACCCATTCTATCAAAAATATTTGAAAAAATTATTTACAAACAGCTCTATTCCTACCTCGTAAAATTCGACATACTCAGCCCCTGCCAGTTTGGCTTCCGGTCCCAAAAGAGTACCAATGATGCAATCATTAGTCTCCTTGACATTATCTACTCAGCCCTTGACAAAAATGAGTTTCCGATTGGACTCTTCATTGACCTAAGAAAAGCCTTTGATACTGTTAATCACAACTACCTCTTACTTAAACTCCAGCATTATGGAATCCGAGGCCTTGCCCTTGACTACATCCGATCCTATCTTAGTGACAGACACCAATATGTAACCATCAATGATACAACTTCTTCCACTCTACCAATTACTGTTGGAGTGCCACAGGGCAGCATCTTAGGACCTCTTCTATTTCTTATATATATAAACGATCTGCCTAATGTCTCTAATATTCTCAAACCTATATTGTTTGCTGACGATACTACCCTTATCTACTCAAACCTCAACCCACATACACTAAATAATGTTGTGAATAATGAATTAAAAAAAGTCCACTTATGGATGTCAACGAATAAACTAACATTAAACATCGAAAAGACTTACTACATCTTATTTGGAAGCAAATCATCAAATGCAATTCAGCTACAGATAGACAACATTAACATCAGTAATAAAAATGATGGCAAGTTTCTTGGCCTATTCCTAGACAAGAGACTCAACTTCAGCACCCACATTCAACACATAACTAAGAAAGTCTCTAAGACAGTTGGTATACTAATTGGTAGAGTGGAAGAAGTTGTATCATTGATGGTTACATATTGGTGTCTGTCACTTAGATAGGATCGGATGTAGTCAAGGGCAAGGCCTCGGATTCCATAATGCTGGAGTTTAAGTAAGAGGTAGTTGTGATTAACAGTATCAAAGGCTTTTCTTAGGTCAATGAAGAGTCCAATCGGAAACTCATTTTTGTCAAGGGCTGAGTAGATAATGTCAAGGAGACTAATGATTGCATCGCTGGTGCTCTTTTGGGACCGGAAGCCAAACTGGCAGGGGCTGAGTATGTCGAATTTTACGAGGTAGGAATAGAGCTGTTTGTAAATAATTTTTTCAAATATTTTTGATAGAATGGGTAGATTTGATATTGGTCTATAATTGTTTATGTCCGCCGGATTGCCTCCTTTATGGACTGGCGTTACTCTTGCTTTTTTGAGGATATCAGGGAAGGTGTGACACTCAATAGATTTGTTGAACAGTAGTGCTATGGGTGGGGCAAGGGCATGGGAGGCTCTCTTGTACACAATGGACAGAATTTCACTGGTGTTCCCTGCCTTGGTTTTTAGAGAGTGTATGATGGACACAACATCTGCTGGGCTGATTGGTGAAAGGAGAAGAGAGTTTGGATAGCTGCCTGAGAGATATGTATTAATATGTGTCTGAGTCTGTGGGATTTTACTGGCAAGATTAGCACCAACCGATGAAAAGAAAATATTAAATTCATTTGCCATTTCTAAATCAGTTGACGGTATATCCCCATCCTTGTAGAGTTTTATTTGGTTATGTGAGTGTTGTTTAGTTCCTAGGATACTAGAGATAGTTTTCCAAGTGTTTTTCATGTTGCCTTTTGCTTCATTGAATCTATTCACATAATATGCAAGTTTTGCCTTTCTTATGATACTGGTAAGCATTGATGAGTACCTTTTAGCTACTTCCTTTGAAACTAGGCCAATCCTAACTTTCTTTTCATATTCATGTTTCTTGTTGATTGAGTTGAGAATGCCACTTGTGAGCCATGGATTGTTTAATCTTTTGTCAGTTACTTGCTTGGTAAGAAGGGGACAATGAAGGTTGTAGAGGCTTAGAGTTTTGGAGAGGAAGAGGTTAGCTAATGAATTTATATCATGGGTATTATTGAATTCAGAATCCCAGTTAATATTGTGAAGTGCCTCTGTAAGATTGTCTAAAGCTGATTCACTGTGTAGCCTAAATGAAAGTTTCTTGCTTTTTGGTGGTGTTATGTCCATGTTCGCTATGAGAAAGGTAGGATAGTGGTCAGTTGTTCTGTCGTAGATTATACCAGATACAAGGGGAGCTGTTATGTTTGTCCATATGTGGTCCAAGGTAGTGGCTGATGTTTGAGTGACTCGGGTAGGTTTGGTGATTGTGTGGATTAGCATACAGGAGTTCATGCCGTTAAGGAAATAGTCAACTTGAGAGCAATGTTATTGACCCAGGTCAATATTAAAGTCTCCTCCCAGAATGATGTGGTTTTTGTTGAGATTGTTGTTTATAATAAGATTCCTTAGGTTGTCTGAGAAAGAAGCTATGTTAGTATTGGGAAATCTATAGATGGCTCCAATAGTCAAAGAGGATTTAAGGGATTTAATTGTAAACTGAGCAAAAGTACATTCACAGTAGTCATCTCTGTCACTAATAACACTGTTGCAGATAAATGTATCTCGTAATATATAGCTGTGCCACCACCTTTTTTATTAGGCCTACAGTTATGAATGGCTTTATAACCAGCTAAGTTGTAGAGTTGGGTATAGTCTATATTTAGCCAAGTTTCTGTTAAAATAATGAACGATAGGTTAGTACCTAGTGCTGTGAGTAGTGCATTTAAATCGTCAAAATGTTTAGCAAGTGATCTAACATTTTGGTTATAAACTGATAGATAGGTGCTATTTTGGAGTTTGTTTTTAGCCTGGTGTGCTGTGAAATACTTGCAATAATGATGATCAATGTGCTGGTTGGTATAGATATGAGACAGAAGATTTTGATCAGGATCAATATCAGTGTGCATAGTGGACCCCATAATAACACTATGGGCGATAGTGGACACTATACAAACACTATGGGCGGTAGTTGACTTCATAGCGACCCTGTGGGCGGTATTGGACCCCCTATCGATCCTGTGGGCGGCAGTGGACCCCCTACCGACCCTGTGGGCGGCAGTGGACCCCCTATCGATCCTGTGGGCGGTAGTGGACCCCCCCCTATCGACCCTGTGGGCGGCAGTGGACCCCCTATCGATCCTGTGGGCGGCAGTGGACCTCCTACCGACCCTGTGGGTGGCAGTGGACCCCCTACCGACCCTGTAGGCGGTAGTGGACCACTACCGACCCTGTGGACGGTACTTGACTTCATAGCGACCCTGTGGGCGGTAGTGGACCCCATACCGACCCTGTGGGTGGCGGTGGACCCCATACCGACTCTGTGGGCGGCAGTAAACCCTATATACTAATCCTGTGGGCGATACTGTACTCTATAGTCATCCTGTGGGGGCAATGGACGCCATACATATCCAGTGGGTGTTATTGTACCCCATACTTATTCTGTGGGTGGTTGGAGCCCCATACCCATCCTGTGGGTTATAGTGGACCCCATACTCATCCTGTGGGTGGTATTGGACCCCATACCCATCCTGTGGGTGGTTGTGAGCCCATACCCATCCTGTCGGTGGTAGTGGACGCCATACACATCCAGTGGATGGTATTGGCTCCCATACCCTTCCTGTGGGTGGAAGTGATCCCCATACCCATCCTGTGGGTGGATGTGACCCCCATACTCATCTTGCGGGTGTTATTGGACCCCTTACCCACCTAACAGGTGGTAGTGGACCCTATACTAATCCTATAGTTTCCTATAATCCACACCATACTATCCTGTTTGCAGTAGTTTACCCTATATACATTCCAACATAACATCGTTTTCTGTTAGAGTTCCTACAAAACATTCTTTAAAGATTTCTAAAGCACAAACTATGGTATATAATATTGATTGGTGAAGCACTGTTATTCTATGTAATAATTTATTGTGCTTATTATAATTTACTAAGAACAACTAATATTTCTCAAAACAAAACTACGAGCCTTCAATAGGATGTAGCTGATCTGTAATATTATAAGAGCATGGACAATAGTAGGTGAATTTCACAACCCATGTGGGACCTGAAAACTACAATTTTCGTTATAATTGAACCAATAACGACTATTCAGCTATCTACATTGATGGACGAGTACTGTGAGACGTAAATTGGTACGTGAGGAAGAGTTTGAGCCTTGGTAAAAAAGTTAACTGGGAATATATCACATATGTACTAAATCACATTCCACATATTGACTTTAAGCACTAGGTCATATATGTGCTGTCTTGTGTGAGAACGGGTTGAAAGGTCGGCAGGAAACGGCAAGCAGATAGGAGAAGAGAGGGGAGAAAAACGAAACAGAAGGAAAAGGAAAAGGTGCCCAGCAGAATTGGAGAGGACGGCAGCAGGAGCACAAGGCTAGAGAAGGACAGAGGACTGTCCCAAGGAGCATCACACTCCGGCAGCCGCCCACTAAGCCCCCACACGGCAACAATGAGCTGAGCGGGGAGGGGGGGCAGATGAGTAAGCACGACAACCATAATTGAATTTAGACAGTACTGCCATAGAACCGCAATGAGTCAGGGCAGACTGGAGTTTGGAAAGAGAGAAAGGATCATTATAGAGAAGCTGGAGATGCATGTGAAAATCTATGGAACAAGATTCATGAAGGTGCTTACGAATAAGGAAAGATGGAGGAAGACTAGAACTGGAGCCAAGAGTCGAAAAACGGGGAACCCAGTCCGGTAGCAACCGACACTGGATCCACCACAATAGAACCACGGAAGTGAAGGACTGGCGAGATATCTAGACCAAACTTACCCGATATCTTACAGATTTTCTTCCTGATCTGGGGCAGAGGAGTTTCAGTTGTAATGATGGAGACAAAAGATTTCAAACTCACACGTTTAGCCGTACAGACCGCACTTGCCTTGTGAAACGAAAGAAAACAACCATCAATCTGCATCTGTCTTTCTTCTATGCTGCACTCTTACAGCAGACAGCCGAAACACAGCCTGCAGTCCACCAGGCACTTCCACATGCCTCGGGAGGTAGAGCAGGAATAGAGCGAAGGGCAGCGTCTAATATGGTGTGATGAAAAAGGAGTAAGGCTTGAGGGAGAGGCAGATCGGAGTGGTCGAAAAGAGTAGCATGTAGAGTGAATAGATTCCAGTTAGCCTTGGCAAACTGGCACCAAGGGACGGAGACGGAAGGGTGAAAAGAGAAAAAGGTGACAAGGATGGGGAAATGGTTACTATTATGGAGGTCACAAAGAACCCGCCATATGAAATCTAAATAAAGAGAACAGGGGCAGGAGAGAAAGATCAACACAGGAGACGGTGCAAGAGCAGGTGTCAACATAAGTGGGTTCACCAGAATTCAGAAGAGATAGAGAAGAACAGAGGACGAACCCTTCGGGAAGGAGGCCCTGTGTGCAGAACATCGCCCCAGAGAGTATGCCGACAAGTAAAATCACCCAACAGGAGCATAGGCTCTGCTAAAGAGTCCAATGGATGTTTAAGACCAGGAAGAGGAAGTGGAAAATTTGGGGGGAGATAAATGGAACAGACTGTATACCAATTACTCAAAAGATATGGGCCACAGAACACTTAATGTGCAACTGGAAAAGTATGGGGACGAAGGTAATATCTGTACGAATCAAAAGATCAGTAGTGTTATGGGCCCTAGCAAAAAATGGAGGGAGGAAGAGAATGGCATAACCATGGAAGTGACCAGGACAAGTGCCAAGCATCGGCTCCTGGAGACAGACACAAAGCAGTGAAAACTGTGATATCCGAAGCTGGAATTCATAGAAGTTGGCATAAAATACATGAATATTCAAATGAAGAATAAACATTGTCAAAAATAGAGAGAATAGAAATAGAGAACACGGGTCAAACAAAGGCAAATTAAAACAGTATACTAAGCAAGATCAGGATCAGTGAAATTGGGGTTATGGGGCATAGATAAATCTAGCAAGAATAGGTAAATCTATCAAGAACAGGTAAATCTAGCAAGAACAGGTAAATCTAGCAAGAACAGGTAAATCTAACAAGAACAATGGAGTCAAGGTAGTGGTAGGATGAACCAGAGGTGGACTGACAGGGTCCAGAGCAGCATTGGAGAGGTGTGGTTAAGGCAATCAGGGAGAGGAGGGGCAGAAACAGGGGAGCGCACCTCATCAAGGGCAGCATCCAAGAGAGAATTGAGGGCCAAGGGAATTTCCATATTTGGGACAGAGGACTTAACCACCGAAATGGGAGGGGGATTCAGGGATAGAGTCTGAGTCGGAAGGTGAGGAAGAGATTGATGCCTTCTTACCTGCTGGGGAGGAAGAAGACAAGCCAGGCTTATGTTTCTGATATAGACAGGTGTGCCAGCAGCATCGTACTGGGCGACAGCCATTGCAGTCTCAACAGGAGAAGGAGAACAGGAGCAGTCAATATGAAGATTGCTGGGAGGAGGGACAACGACCTGGATGGACAGGTGGTGTGGAGGGCCAAAATACAAGAGGGGAGGGCCGAGAAGGAAAAGAGGGCACAGGAGACAGGGAAGACTGGGAAGGAAGGAAGGAAGGAAGGAAGGAAGGAAGGAAGGAAGAAAGGGAAGGAAGAAAGGGAAGGAAGAAAGGGAAGGAAGGGAAGGGAGACACCAGACAGAGAACCAGGAGGAAGACCCTCTGGCCCAGAATTCAATAGAGCAGGTGAGGTGGTGGTGGTGGTGGTGTCCAGGTCCATGGCCTGGAAACAGTTGCAAAACTGAGAAAGTGGGAGAGGGCGACAAGTGGAACGCAATATACGAGAATAAGACATGCCAGAGGAAGATAAAAGATGGCATACTTGGCGTCTCACCTCAAGAAAAGATAAATGATTCTGATGTTTCAAATTGACGATGGCTTCCTCAAATTTGTATTGCACACATGTGCAGGAGAAGGTAGGGTGGGCATCACTGCAATTGATGCAGTGAGCTTGGGAAGAAAAGCACTGTCTTATAATGACCTGAGTATGCACACAAGGGGCATAGAGACACGGCACTTGTGCATTTCAAGGGACCATGCCCAAATTTCCAGCACCTATTGCAGAGGGGAGGAGAACAGATGCTCCTGAATGGAGCACCTGGCACCAGCAAGAATTACGGAAGACGGAAGGGACCTACTATCAAAAGTGATCTTCATTACGCAAAGAGACTGGTCAGGATGACCATGAGGGAAGTCGAGTAACATATCAATCTGGAGCATTGAATGGCCTTGGGTTTCAAGGACATGTTTACTATCCTTGTGGCAATCTACTGGGGCAATCCCTATATACCTACATTATATATATATATGTCGTACCTAGTAGCCGGAACGCACTTATCAGCCTACTATGCAAGGCCTGATTTGCCTAATAAGCAAAGTTTTCATGAATTAATGTTTTTTCGGCAACCTAACCTAACTTTTTCGGCTACCTAACCTAACCTAACCTATAAAGATAGGTTAGGTTAGGTAGGGTTGGTTAGGTTCGGTCATATATCTACGTTAATTTTAACTCAAATAAAAAAAATTGACCTCATACATAATGAAATGGGAAGCTTTATCAGTTCATAAGAAAAAAATTAGAGAAAATATATTAATTCAGGAAAACTTGGCTTATTAGGCAAATCGGGCTTTGCATAGTAGGCTGAGAAGTGCGTTCTGGCTACTAGGTACGACATATATATATATGTCGTACCTAGTAGCCAGAACGCACTTCTCAGCCTACTATGCAAGGCCCAATTTGCCTAATAAGCCATGTTTTCCTGAATTAATCGTTTTTCGACTACCTAACCTACCTAACCTAACCTAACCTAACTTTTTCGGCTACCTAACGTAACCTAACCTATGAAGATAGGTTAGGTTAGGTTAGGTAGGGTTGGTTAGGTTCGGTCATATATCTATGTTAATTTTAACTCAAATAAAAAAAATTTGACCACATACGTAATGAAATGGGTAGCTTTATCATTTCATAAGAAAAAAATTAGAGAAAATATATTAATTCAGGAAAACTTGGCTTATTAGGCAAATTGGGCCTTGCATAGTAGGCTGTAAAGTGCGTTCTGGCTACTAGGTACGACATATATATATATATATATATATATATATATGTATATATATATTGGTGTATACTGGCAGCAGGTTTTCTTTCAAACATGTTTCATTGAATATGACCGCATATTCTGTATTTATTATTTTCTGGTTTAGGGCTTCTATCCCTCTAACTATTTTCTTAGCATCAGGGCTTAATTGAAATAGGAGTTCTCCAAAACTCATTTTCGTACTTTTAAGGTGAAGAAAAGAAGTGATTTACTATAGAGTATTACACTTATTTGTATAATTTGCACGACGTTTCGAACCTCCATGGTTCATTCTCAAGTGAACAGATCTTACAATACTAGTTGATTTTATACCCGCATTAGGTCAGGTGATAATACAATGAAGGTGAAAACATGGGGGGATACATAAGGGATAAACATAGGGGCTGCAGAAGGCTTATTGGCCCATACGAGGCATCTCCTATCTAAACACAAAGATTAATCCAGTGTAATTGGCCTGTTATGTTGGACATTGTCTTCTGTGTTGGCATCGATATGTTCTTGTCTTGTCCTTACTCTCATGGTGGGTAGAGTAAACAGTTCCGTGATTTGGGTGAACATTGGGTGTTCACATAAGAATAGAGCGACCTACCATGAACACCCAAATCACAGAACTATTTACTCTACCCACCATGAGAGTAAGGACAAGACAAGAACATATCGATGCCAACACAGAAGACAATGTCCAACATAACAGGCCAATTACACTGGATTAATCTTTGTGTTTAGATAGGAGATGCCTCGTATGGGCCAATAAGCCTTCTGCAGCCCCTATGTTTATCCCTTATGTATCCCCCCATGTTTTCACCTTCATTGTATTATCACCTGACCTAATAATGTGGGTATAAAATCAACTAGTATTGTAAGATCTGTTCACTTGAGAATGAACCATGGAGGTTCGAAACGTCGTGCAAATTATACAAATAAGTGTAATACACTCTATAGTAAATCACTTCTTTTCTTCACCTTAAAAGTACGAAAATGAGTTTTGGAGAACTCCTATTTCAATTAAGCCCTGATGCTAAGAAAATAGTTAGAGGGATAGAAGCCCTAAACCAGAAAATAATAAATACAGAATATGCGGTCATATTCAATGAAACATGTATATATATATATATATATATATATATATATATATATATATATATATATATATATATATATATATATATATATATATATTTTAGTATATTTTGGTAGCAGTCTTTCCTGTAGACATATTATTAAATATGACCGAAAAAGTAATTTTAATAATTCTAACACGAATTTTCTCTATCTTTCTTATGTTTCTTTTCACTGTTGATGGTAATTCAAAGATCAATTCTCCAAAATTCATTTTTATTTCTAGTCTGACGCGACACTTGAGCACGTTTCGTAAAACTTATTACATTTTCAAAGACTTTAGTTTACAAACACACAACTGAAACTGAATAGAGCTTACACATCTTCGAGGTTTATATCTACATTTGGGTGAGGTGGATGAGGTGAAAAACGAACTTTCAACAATGGGTATTCCAGCAATCAACAGCCAATTAATGCACAACTATATTCTACCCACTTCAAGACTCCGCTCCAATATAGAAGCATCAAGAAATATGGGTCAATAGGCTTTCTACAATTACTGTAACCCCGCGATTATCCGGGATTCGAACATCCGAAAAACGCCCTTATACGGCCAAAATCGTGAATGGATAAAGTTATCACAATATCCGGCCAAAATAGCCACAGGGACCGGATTAAAGCAGGTTTTCTGCAGAAATTACACTATCCGGTCAGTCCCCGAGATAATCGTGCCTTTGTCCGTATATGAAAACATGAGGCAGGCCATACGGTATTAATCCCGTCTGCCCGAGACTCGAGGCGCATGGTGTAGGTGGGGGTGGGGTGGGTGGGTGGTGTTGGGAGGGTGGGAGGGGTGCGTCAGGAGGGACTACCTGGGTACAGGAATTACCATTAATTTTAGAACAATTAATCATAGCCAAAAACAAATAAAATAACTACTAGTAATTATGTAATAACAAATAAATAAGTTTCCTAAAAGCATTGTGCACAGGCTGAAGTTTCCTTAAAAAATATTGTGAATTTTTTTCCTCCTGGCGGCCTACATAACGCGTTATGGCTGCCCCAAGTGGACCTGTCCAACACTGGTCAACCCATGTGCGTCTGTCCCTCGTGTTATACACAGTGCTGCGCCATTAGTGAAATATTTTTTTAAATAACTTTTTTATTTTCATAGTAACTTTGAACATTTTTGGCCAAGACTATGTCTGGT
Source organism: Procambarus clarkii (assembly GCF_040958095.1). NCBI lineage: Eukaryota > Metazoa > Arthropoda > Malacostraca > Decapoda > Cambaridae > Procambarus > Procambarus clarkii. Next base: position 1,150,238 of record NC_091187.1, on the reverse strand, counting down.
AGCAGCATCAATCGTTCTGGAGGTGTTAAGAGGAAGAAAGTTGTCCTAACAATTAAAGACAAGTCACAGTTATACGCCTCAACCAGTGCGGCCTCACAGTGTTGCGCCATTAGTGAAATATTTTTTTAAATAACTTTCTTAATTTTCATAGTAATTTTGAACATTTTTGGCCAAGAATATGTCTGGTAGCAGCATCAATCGTTCTGGAAGTGTTAAGAGGAAGAAGATTGTCCTAGCAATTAAAAACAAGTTACGTGTTGTTCAAACAGTGAGGCGTCACAGGCAGCCAAGCGCCTTCAACAAGTGAGGCGCCACAGGCAAGCCAAGCTCCTTCAACAAGTGAGGCATTATAGGCAAGCCAAGCGCTTTCAACAAGTGAGGCGCCACAGGCAAGCCAAGCGCTTTCAACAAGTGAGGCGCCACAGGCAAGCCAAGCGCTTTCAACAAGTGAGGCGCAAGCAAGCGCCTTTAACAAGTGAGGCGTCACAGGCAACCCAAGCGCCTTCAACAAGTGAGGGCATGCAAGCGCTTCAACAAGTGAGGTGCAAGCAAGCACCTTCAACAAGTGAGGCCTCACAGGCAACCCAAATGCCCTCAACCAGTGAGGCTTCAGCAGCTGGCAGTCAAAACTAACTTAGCTTAATGAACTGTACAGTAATTTTAAGTGTTAATTTTAGTGTTGTGTTAGTATAGGTTACGTAAATTGTTAAGAATTTTTAACTTCAAGATGTGTGGCATCAATCAAGAAGACGAACACCAACAAGGTAAGTTGAGGTTTCTAGTTGAATATTTAATAATTGTATGTGGCAAGGCAATTCAAATTATGTTGTTTGTAGTATAAAAATAGTTGGAAATGGTCACTTTTGGACTCGTAGGTGAAAAAGTACCATTATCCGAAAAATGTGATAATCCGGCTGGGGGTCCTTCCCATATAGTCCGGATGATCGAGTGGAGACAGTACTTCCATTCAATACCCATTGTTTCGTGTTCTGTCTTGTGTTTGAATTTAATACCCATTCAATACCCATTGTTTCGTGTTCTGTCTTGTGTTGGAATTTAATACCCATTGTTGAAAGTTCGTTTTTCACCTCATCCACCTCACCCAAATGTAGATATAAACCTCGAAGATGTGTAAGCTCTATTCAGTTTCAGTTGTGTGTTTGTAAACTAAAGTTATTGAAAATGTAATAAGTTTTACGAAACGCGCTCAAGTGTCGCGTCAGACTAGAAATAAAAATGAATTTTGGAGAATTGATCTTTGAATTACCATCAACAGTGAAAAGAAACATTAGAAAGATAGAGAAAATTCGTGTTAGAATTATTAATGTTACTTTTTCGGTCATATTTAATATATATATATATATATATATATATATATATATATATATATATATATATATATATATATATATGTCGTACCTAATAGCCAGAACGCACTTCTCAGCCTACTATGCAAGGCCCGATTTGCCTAATAAGCCAAGTTTTCCTGAATTAATATATTTTCTCTAATTTTTTCTTATGAAATGATAAAGCTACCCATTTCATTATGTATGAGGTCAATTTTTTTTTATTGGAGTTAAAATTGACTTAGATATATGACCGAACCTAACCAACCCTACCTAACCTAACCTAACCTATCTTTATAGGTTAGGTTAGGTTAGGTAGCCGAAAAAGTTAGGTTAGGTTAGGTTAGGTTAGGTTAGGTAGGTTAGGTAGTCGAAAAACAATTAATTCATGAAAACTTGGCTTAATAGGCAAATCAGGCCTTGCATAGTAGGCTGAGAAGTGAGTTCTGGCTACTAGGTATGATATATATATATATATATATATATATATATATATATATATATATATATATAATGTTGTTCCTAGTAGCCAGAAAGCAGCACTTGGCCTACTACGCAAGGCCCGATTTGCCTAATAAGCCAAGTTTTCCAGACATTATATATTTTTTTTCTTATGAAATGATAAGGCTATCCATTTCATTATGTATGAGTTAATTTGTTTATATTTGACTTAAAACTAATGTAGATATATGACTGAACCTAACCAACCCCACCTAACCTAACCTATTTTAACCTAACCTAAAGAAACTCAACTACGTCAATAATTTATGTTCTTAATATAATATAATAATAATAATTCAAATAAACTAACTGCAAACAATTTATTGAAAATAAAGAAAATCACTTGGCCTATTAGGCAAATCAGGCCTTGCATAGTAGGCCGAGAAGAGCGTTCTGGCTACTAGGTATGACAAATATTTTACACATATATATATATATATATATATATATATATATATATATATATATATATATATATATATATATATATATATATATAAATATAAATATATGTTTCATTGAATATGACCGCATATTCTGTATTTATTATTTTCTGGTTTAGGGCTTCTATCCCTCTAACTATTTTCAGGTGTTAAGACAATCTTATCACCTGACCCAGTGCGGGTATAAAATCAACCAGCATTGTAAGATCTCTTCACTTGAGAATGAACCATGGAGGTTCGAAACGTTGTGCAAATTGTATAAATAAGTGTAATACATTCTATAGTAAATCACTTCTTTTCTTCACCTTAATAGTACGAAAATGAGTTTTGGAGAACTCCTATTTCAACTAAGCCCTGATGCTAAGAAAATAGAGGGATAGAAGCCCTAAACCAGAAAAAAATAAATACAGAATATGCAGTCATATTCAATGAAACATGTTTGAAAGAAAACCTGCTGCCAGTATACACCAATATTATATATATTATATATATATATATATATATATATATATATAGTATATATATAGTATATATAGTATATATTATATATAGTATATATATTATATATAGTATATATAGTATATATTAGTATATTTTGGTAGCAGTCTTTCCTGTAGACATATATTATTAAATATGACCGAAAAGGTAAGATTAATAATTCTAACACAAATTTTCTCAATCTTTCGTACATTTCTTTTCACTGTTGGTGGTAATTCAAAAATCAATTCTCCAAAATTCATTTTTATTTCTAGTCTGATGCGACACGAGCGCGTTTCGTAAAACTTATTACATTTTCAAAGACTTTAGTTTACAAATACACAACTGAATAGAACTTACACATCTCCTGGTTTCGTTTATATCTACATTTGAGTGAGGTGGATGGGGTGAGGTGGCATTAATAGGGTATTAATTTCATCAACACAAGACAGAACAAGAGGTGGCATTAATAGGGTATTAATTTCATCAACACAAGACAGAACACAAAACAATGGGTATTGAAATGGAAGTGATTGTAGAAAGCCTATTGGTCCATATTTCTTGATGCTTCTATATTGGAACGGAGTCTTGAGGTGGGTAGAATGTAGTTGTGCATTAATTGGCTGTTGATTGCTGGTGTTGACTTCTTAATGTGTAGTGCCTCGCAAACGTCAAGCCACCTGCTATCACTGTATCTATCGATGATTTCTGTGTTGTTTACTAGGATTTCTCTGGCGATGGTTTGGTTGTGGGAAGAGATTATATGTTCCTTAATGGAGCCCTGTTGTTTATGCATCGTTAAACGCCTAGAAAGAGATGTTGTTGCCTTGCCTATATACTGGGTTTTTTGGAGCTTACAGTCTCCAAGTGGGCATTTGAAGGCATAGACGACGTTGGTCTCTTTTAAAGCGTTCTGCTTTGTGTCTGGAGAGTTTCTCATGAGTAGGCTGGCCGTTTTTCTGGTTTTATAGTAAATCATCAGTTGTATCCTCTGATTTTTGTCTGTAGGGATAACGTTTCTATTAACAATATCATTCAGGACCCTTTCCTCTGTTTTATGAGCTGTGGAAAAGAAGTTCCTGTAAAATAGTCTAATAGGGGGTATAGGTGTTGTGTTAGTTGTCTCTTCAGAGGTTGCATGGCATTTCACTTTCCTTCTTATGATGTCTTCGACGAAACCATTGGAGAAGCCGTTGTTGACTAGGACCTGCCTTACCCTAAAGAGTTCTTCGTCGACTTGCTTCCATTCTGAGCTGTGGCTTAGAGCACGGTCGACATATGCGTTAACAACACTCCTCTTGTACCTGTCTGGGCAGTCGCTGTTGGCATTTAGGCACATTCCTATGCTCGTTTCCTTAGTGTAGACTGCAGTGTGGAAACCTCCGCTCTTTTCCATGACTGTTACATCTAGAAAGGGCAGCTTCCCATCCTTTTCCATCTCGTAAGTGAAACGCAGCACGGAACTCTGCTCAAATGCCTCCTTCAGCTCCTGCAAATGTCTGACATCAGGTACCTGTGTAAAAATGTCGTAACAGTCATGGAAAAGAGCGGAGGTTTCCACACTGCAGTCTACACTAAGGAAACGAACATATGAATGTGCCTAAATGCCAAAAGCGACTGCCCAGATAGGTACAAGAGGAGTGTTGTTAACGCATATGTCGACCGTGCTCTCAGCCACAGCTCAGAATGGAAGCAAGTCGACGAAGAACTCTGTAGGGTAAGGCAGGTCCTACTCAACAACGGCTTCTCCAATGGTTTCGTCGAAGACATCATAAGAAGGAAAGTGAAACGCCATGCAACCTCTGAAGAGACAACCAACACAACACCTATACCCCCTATTAGACTATTTTACAGGAACTTCTTTTCCACAGCTCATAAAACGGAGGAAAGGGTCCTGAAAGATTTTGTTAAAAATAAACGTTATCCCTACAGACAAAAATCAGAGGATACAACTGACGATTTACTATAAAACCAAAAAAACGGCCAGCCTACTCATGAGAAACTCTCCAGACACAAAACAGAATGCTTTAAAAGAGACTAACGTCGTCTATGCCTTCAAATGCCCTCTTGGGGACTGTAAGCTCCAAAAAACCCAGTATATAGGCAAGACAACAACATCTCTTTCTAGGCGTTTAACGATGCATAAGCAACAGGGCTCCATTAAGGAACATATAATCTCTTCCCACAACCAAACCATCGCCAGAGAAATCCTAGTAAACAACACAGAAATCATCGATAGATACAGCGATAGCAGGCGGCTTGACGTTTGCGAGGCATTACACATCAAGAAGTCAACACCAGCAATTAATGCACAACTATATTCTACCCACCTCAAGACTCCACTCCAATATAGAAGCATCAAGAAATATGGACCAATAGGCTTTCTACAATAACTTCCATTTCAATACCCATTGTTTCGTGTTCTGTCTTGTGTTGATGAAATTAATACCCTATTAATGCCACCTCTTGTTCTGTCTTGTGTTGATGAAATTAATACCCTATTAATGCCACTTCACCCCATCCACCTCACTCAAATGTAGATATAAACAAAATCGGAGATGTGTAAGTTCTATTCAGTTGTGTATTTGTAAACTAAAGTCTTTGAAAATGTAATAAGTTTTACGAAACGCGCTCGTGTCGCATCAGACTAGAAATAAAAATGAATTTTGGAGAATTGATTTTTTAATTACCACCAACAGTGAAAAGAAATGTACGAAAGATTGAGAAAATTCGTGTTAGAATTATTAATCTTACTTTTTCGGTCATATTTAATAATATATGTCTACAGGAAAGACTGCTACCAAAATATATTAATATATATATATATATATATATATATATATATATATATATATATATATATATATATAATTTTTTTTTGTTTTCTTGAGATATATAACAGAGTTGTTACGATCCCCTGCCGCAAAGGATCGTTTTTTCATCCAAGTACACATTTTACTGTTGCGTTAAACAGAGGCTACAGTTAAGGAATTGCGCCCAGTAAATCCTCCCCGGCCAGGATACGAACCCATGACATAGCGCTTGCGGAACGCCAGGCGAGTGTCTTACCACTACACCACGAGACTGTTATATATATATATATATATATATCACCAGAATGTGATAGGTGTCCAGAATGTGGATAGAGATTCAGTCAGCGTGGACATATGAAGACTCACAGGATGGTACTGTGATATGGTATATATAATATGATATGGTATATATAATATATATATATATATATATATATATATATATATATATATATATATATATATATATATATATATATATATATATTATATATACCATATCATATTATATATACCATATCACAGTACCATCCTGTGAGTCTTCATATGTCCACGCTGACTGAATCTCTATCCACATTCTGGACACCTATCACATTCTGGTGATATATATATATATATAACAGTCTCGTGGTGTAGTGGTAAGACACTCGCCTGGCGTTCCGCAAGCGCTATGTCATGGGTTCGTATCCTGGCCGGGGAGGATTTACTGGGCGCAATTCCTTAACTGTAGCCTCTGTTTAACGCAACAGTAAAATGTGTACTTGGATGAAAAAACGATCCTTTGCGGCAGGGGATCGTAACAACTCTGTTATATATCTCAAAAAAACAAAAAAAAAATTATATATATATATATATATATATATATATATATATATATATATATATATATATATATATATATATATATTAATATATTTTGGTAGCAGTCTTTCCTGTAGACATATATTATTAAATATGACCGAAAAAGTAAGATTAATAATTCTAACACGAATTTTCTCAATCTTTCGTACATTTCTTTTCACTGTTGGTGGTAATTAAAAAATCAATTCTCCAAAATTCATTTTTATTTCTAGTCTGATGCGACACGAGCGCGTTTCGTAAAACTTATTACATTTTCAAAGACTTTAGTTTACAAATACACAACTGAATAGAACTTACACATCTCCGATTTTGTTTATATCTACATTTGAGTGAGGTGGATGGGGTGAAGTGGCATTAATAGGGTATTAATTTCATCAACACAAGACAGAACAAGAGGTGGCATTAATAGGGTATTAATTTCATCAACACAAGACAGAACACGAAACAATGGGTATTGAAATGGAAGTTATTGAAATGGAAGTTAATATACTAATATATATATATAATATATATATATATGTCGTACCTAGTAGCCAGAACGCACTTCTCAGCCTACTATGCAATGCCCGATTTGCCTAATAAGCCAAGTTTTCCTGAATTAATATATTTTTTCTAATTTTTTTCCTATGAAATGATAAAGCTACCCATTTCATTATGTATGAGGTCAATTTTTTTTTATTGGAGTTAAAATTAACGTAGATATATGACCGAACCTAACCAACCCTACCTAACCTAACCTAACCTATCTTTATAGGTTAGGTTTGGTTAGGTAGCCGAAAAAGTTAGGTTAGGTTAGGTTAGGTAGGTTAGGTAGTCGAAAAACAAATAATTCATGAAAACTTGGCTTATTAGGCAAATCGGGCATTGCATAGTAGGCTGAGAAGTGCGTTCTGGCTACTAGGTACGACATATATATATATATATATATATATATATATATATATATATATATATATATATTATATATATATATTAGTATATTTTGGTAGCAGTCTTTCTTGAAAACATGTTGTTAAATATGACCGAAAAGGTAAGATTAATAATTCTAACATGAATTTTCTCAATATTTCTTATGTTTCTTTTCACTGTCAATGGTAATTGAAAAATCAATTCTCCAAAATTTATTTTTATTTCTAGTCTGACGCGACGCCTGAACACATTTCGTAATAACTTATTACATTTTCAAAGACTTTAGTTTACACACACAACTGTAACCTGTAAACACTCATTATACATCCATACTTATACTCGCATTTGGGTGAGGTGATATGGTACAACAGTTTTGGGTGAGGTGAACAAACTTGGGACAAGCACAAGACAAAACATGAAACAATGGGTATAACTTGGATAAGAGAATATAAGAATGGAAGTAACTGCATAGGGCCTATTGGCCCATACTTCATCTTGATGCTTCTATATTAGTTCGGAGTCTTGAAGTGGGTAGAATATAGTTGTATATTAATTGGCTGTTGATTGCTGGTGTTGACTTTTTGATGTGTAGTGCCTCGCAGATGTCAAGATGCCTGCTGTCGCTGTATGTATCAATGATTTTTATGTTGTTTGTTAAGATTTCTCCGGTGATGGTCTGGTTGTGCGAAGAGATTACAATGTTCTCCATATAATCTCCATAGAGGCTCCATCAAGGAACATATAATCTTTTCTCACAACCAGACCATCACCAGAGAAATCTTAACAAACAACACAGAAATCATTGATAGATACAGCGATAGCAGGAGGCTCGACATCTGCGAGGCACTACACATCAAAAAGTCAACACCAGCAATCAACAGCCAATTAATCCACAACTACTGTATGTTCTACCCACTTCAAGACTCCTAACCAATATAGAGGTATAGGTCAATAGACCCTCTGCAGTTACTTCCATTCTTATGTTCTCTTCTCCAAGTTATACCAATTGTTTCATGTTTTGTCTTGTGCTTGTCACAAGTTTGTTCACCCCACCCAAAACTGTTGTACCATATCACCTCACCCAAATGCGAGTATAAGTATGGATGTATAATGCGTGTTTACAGGTTACAGTTGTGTGTGTAAACTAAAATCTTTGAAAATGTAAAAAGTTATTATGAAACGCATTCAGGCGTCGCGTCAGACTAGAAATAAAAATAAATTTTGGAGAATCGATTTTTCAATTACCATTGACAGTGAAAAGAAACATAAGAAATATTGAGAAAATTCGTGTTAAGAATTATTAATCTTACATTTTCAGTCATATTTAACAACATTATACCGTAAATATATATATATATATATATATATATATATATATATATATATATATATATATATATATATATATATATATATATATATATATATATATATATATGTCATACCTAGTAGCCAGAATGCACTTCTCATCCTACTATGCAAGGCCTGATTTGCCTAATAAGCCAAGTTTTCATGAATTAATTGTTTTTTGACTACCTAACCTAACCTAACTTTTTTGGCTACCTAACCTAACCTAACCTATAAAGATAGGTTAGATTAAATTAGGTAGGGCTGGTTAGGTTCAGTCATATATCTACGTTAATTTTAACTCCAATAAAAAAAAATTGACCTCAGACATAATGAAATGGGTAGCTTTATCACTTCATAAGAAAAAATTATAGAAAATATATTATTTCAGGAATACTTGGCTTATTAGGCAAATCGGGCCTTGCATATTAAGATGAGAAGTGCATTCTGGCTACTAGGTACGACATATATATATATAATATATATATATATATATATATATATATATATATATATATATATATATATATATATATATATATATATATTATATATATATACATATATACTGTATATATATATATATATATTATATATATATACATATATACTGTATATATATATATATATATATATATATATATATATATATATATATATAAATATATATATATATATATATACAGTATATATGTATATGTCGTACCTAGTAGCCAGAACTCACTTCTCAGCCTACTATGCAAGGCCCGATTTGCCTAATAAGCCAAGTTTTCATGAATTAATTGTTTTTCGACTACCTAACCTACCTAACCTAACCTAACCTAACTTTTTTGGCTACCTAACCTAACCTAACCTATAAAGATAGGTTAGGTTAGGTTAGGTAGGGTTGGTTAGGTTCGGTCATATATCTACGTTAATTTTAACTCCAATAATAAAAAATTGACCTCATACATATAGAAATGGGTAGATTTATCATTTCATAAGAAAAAAATTAGAGAAAATATATTAATTCAGGAAAACTTGGCTTATTAGGCAAATCGGGCCTTGCATAGTAGGCTGAGAAGTGCGTTCTGGCTACTAGGTACGACATATATATATATATATATATATATATATATACAGTATATATGTATATATATAATATATATATATATATATATATATATATATATATATATATATATATATATATATATATATATTATATATATATATATGTCGTACCTAGTAGCCAGAATGCACTTCTCATCTTAATATGCAAGGCCCGATTTGCCTAATAAGCCAAGTATTCCTGAAATAATATATTTTCTATAATTTTTTTCTTATGAAGTGATAAAGCTACCCATTTCATTATGTATGAGGTCAATTTTTTTTTATTGGAGTTAAAATTAACGTAGATATATGACTAAACCTAACCAGCCCTACCTAATTTAACCTAACCTATCTTTATATATTTATACATATATACCTATCTTTATATATATATACATATATATATATATATATATATATATATATATATATATATATATATATATATATATATATATATATATATATATATATATACATACACACACACACACAAAAGGAACATTGGGTTTGTTAGGGGTACATAGCATGGTGTTTACATTCTTGTAAAGCTACTAAGTACATGCAGTGTTTCGAGAAGGTCCTTAATCTAACGGATAATTTTAAGTAGGTTTCAAGCAAATATTGCGACAGCCAGAAAAATGATAGGATGGATTACGAGAACTTTCAAATCCAGGGATCCCATCACAATAGTTGTACTCTTAAAGTCACTTGTGTTGTCCCGTCTTGAGTACTGCTCAGTACTCACTTCCCCCTTCAGAGCAGGAAAGATTGCTGAAATAGAGGGAATACAGAGAACATATACGGCACGCATAGACGCAATAAAGCACCTAAATCATTGGGATCGTCTCAAAGCCCTCCAAATGTACTCACTAGAAAGAAGACGAGAGAGATATCAAATAATATACACCTGGAAGATACTGGAGGGCCAAGTACCAAATCTACACAGTAAAATAACAACGTACTGGAGTGAACGACATGGAAGAAAATGTAGAATAGAACCAGTGAAGAGCAGAGGTGCCATAGGCACAATCAGAGAACACTGTATAAACATCAGAGGTCCGCGGTTGTTCAACGTCCTCCCAGCAAGCATAAGAAATATTGCCGGAACCACCGTGGACATTTTCAAGAGGAAACTAGATTTATTTCTCCAAGGAGTGCCGGACCAACCGGGCTGTGGTGGGTATGTGGGCCTGCGGGCCGCTCCAAGCAACAGCCTGGTGGACCAAACTCTCACAAGTCGAGTCTGGCCTCGGGCCGGGCTTGGGGAGTAGAAGAACTCCCAGAACCCCATCAACCAGGTAGGTAAATTGTAGCAAAATTTTTAAAAGTTGACAGATACTTTGTAAAAAAAAAAAAAAAATGAGAGAGATTACTAGGTATATTAAAGCATATCAATAGCTCTGATTGATAGCATTGACAGCTATCACCAGTCGCTACATGGTGCGGGAGAATGGTTGTGTAAATCCTAGCATTTAACTAGGCATTTTTGGAGATCCGAACCGGGGTTTCCCAATGCAGGACAATGAGGCTAAGCAGACAGCTGTTTCTCGAGAAGGCGCTGCAAAGAAACATGTATCAGTAGGCGTGGGGATAAAAAAAACAAAGGTATCCACCAAATCAACTAGGTGTTTATGGATGAATAAATCATCAGGATGAGTAGAATCAACATGACTAAGATCAAAATACTTAGTCCATGTAGCAGAACCAAATAAAGCTTGGAACGTATTAGAACTGGAAGGAATCGTGTGAGTGTGACTGCGGAGGGAACAGCATTGAGCACCCCCAGTAAGAAGGAGGGGGGGGGGGACAAAGAGGCCAAGTTGTTACAATGAGAGATGGAGCCACTCCATGTGATGAGGTGGTCATCATTGGGAGCTTGGGGCTCAACCCAGCCACAGAGGTGGGAGGGGGAGCAGATAGGGGTAGTTGGAACCTGGTGGACCAGCACTCACAAGTCAGGTAGAAGAAGAGCTCCCAGAACCCCATCAAGCAGGTTGAATCAGGAGCTGCCTGATCTGGGACCAATGTAGTGTGGGCTACAGAGCCCAGCTTTCCATCACAGTTCGACTTGGGGGCCTGGTCTCCCACCCCTCACGTCTTAGAAGTTAAAAAGAGGGTCAGATATCAGCATGTAAGTGAATGAGTAAACATTTCATCAACAAACAAGGCCCCATACCCACCATGTAGCCACAATTAGAGGATAGGACACCCAACAAGACAAAGGCCTCCCACCCCCAAGGGTGCACTGTAGATATACCCCCTACAGTCGTAACCAAAGGAATCATCAGTCCGTCAAGATATAATGGAAGCTCAGCACGATATAATTGGGCTCAGCAATGAAGGAAAAGATTGACAATAAAGGTGTCCCCTTGCTCGACAATGCCGAGTACCACAGTTTTACGGGATAGAGAGTGTGCCTCCCCAAAAACCCGGTGTCTAAACAGAAGAAAACATTTGAAAGAATAATCAAGAATTGCAAAACATCACAAGGAAATAGCAATTAAACAGGAGAATTGGGTAGGAAAAATTAAACCTAATAGGAAAAAGCATTCAGCACAATTAGCGAAAATGGCAGCAAGAGCATTAGGCTTCATAAGGACAGAGGACACTGTCCCATGGAGCATCACACTTTAGCATCCGCCAATCAAGCCCCCTCATGATGGCAACGGGCTGGAAAGGGAGGGGGAGATGAGAAAGACGAGAGGGTGAAGAATACTGCCCAGTGTAACACCAGTGTTAATAGGTAGAGTGGGTGAATTGGAATCATTCACAGAGACATACTGGAGCATGTCACTAAGGTAAGACTGTAGGTATTGGAGGGAGTGACCTCTTACTCCGTAATGTTGTAATTTAAGAAAGTTAATGTGTTAACAGTGTAAAAAAGTCTTAATGTAGGTCAACAAATAAATGAACAAGGGTACTCATTTCTTCCAAGAGCTGCATATATAAAGTTAATCATACTAATCGGTGCATGATTGGTCCTTTTTTGGGCCTGAAACCATTATGGCAAGAACTAAGTAAATTTTGTTTTGCTAAATAGAAATAGGATTAAGGCTGCTTGTAGATTAACTCTTTAAAATATTTTAGACAAAATCTGCAGAGTTGATATTGGTCTATAATTGTTGACTTCAGTGAGATTGACACTTTAATGGACTAAGGTTACTCTTGCTTTTTTTCTCTTAGAATATCAGGAAATGTTTGGAGTTCAAATGATTTGTTGTAGAGTAATGAAACGGCTGGAGCTAAAAATCTAGAGGTTTCTTTGAAAATTAGGGTTGGTATGTGAACATATGGTATCTGTGCATGGGGTTCATTCAACCACTGCAAATTACCTGATGCTCATCACCACCCAATAAAAATCTGCTATCAGAACAATAAAATTGTCTTCAATCAACACACAGCCTCTCTGTTTAAATCCATGAACATGCTAAATATACACTCGCTCTACACATTCTCTTGTGCTATTTACATGTACAAAACCTTGTTCCTAAATGCTAATCCTGATCTGAAACTCTCCATTGATAGATGTAATAGAACCCACGAGCACCACAACATAAATAAGTATCTGTTTGATATAAATTGACAGTCATGCTAATATAATTGCCAGTAAGGTTTATGTAATTCACAATCATCTTAATATAATTGCCAGTTTGGAAAATATAATTGACAGAGGTTTATAGGAATCAGGATAATATTATTGCTAATCAAGCTAATATAATTTTGAATCAGGCTTTTTCACCCACAGGGTTATTGATAGATGGAACTGACTACCTGCCAATGCCATAACTGCCAAAATGTGCTGAATTTCAAAATATACCTGTAAAAAATCAAGGAAAATTGGGGGGGGGTGGAAGGGAATCTTCAACAAGCTGCCAGCTTCCCATTTTTATCGAGGCCACTAGGGTTAGTGGCCCTCAGGTAAATCGGGTAAAATATTATTCCAAGACAATTACAGCATAACTGATAATGTTAGGCTAGAGTAATATAAATTTCTGGTAAATTTAGAGTGATGTAAATTTCTAGAGTAATATAAATTTAAATTTCATATTAACTTGACTGACAGTTATAAATGCCAATCTGCCTTCAATAAATTCTTCGGTGAAATATTTATAATCAAGAGTATTATTCATAAATATGCCTAAACAAAAAATATAAAATAGACATCAGTTTGCATATGAATCTGATGAGAAAATTCCTTGATTAACCTACATTTCCCTATCAATCAAATGGTCTCATCTTAAGTACGTCTCAGACTGTCTTCTTCACCAGCACCAATGCTAAATAATATTACAACAATAATGTCCATAACTTAGCTACAGAGTATATTACATTTTAAATAAATTTTCACAGAGAACAAAAACAGAAAGCAAATTATTATTTACATAAATATGAAGAAAAACATTTAAAGCTTTGATTTATCTTTGCTAAACTAAAGAGATATTTCTATACTTATAAGCAATTTTGAATTTTCCTATAGTGACAGCTTCTCTAGTTCTTGCTTGGTCATCTAACTTTCATAAAAGAACAATATAATAAAATATCTTGATCATTACCTTTCATAGTGAAGTCTATTTCTCAAACAAAACAGAATTACCTTTGAAGAACATCCAACTGACATTGTGATAGCACACACACTGTTAGATTAAAGTTAAGTTAATATACCTGTATGTGCCTCATTATCCTTCAACATTCTTTTAATTACCTTCCACACACTAAGTGATTAGCCTATTACCTGCATGTATCATTTTGTGCCTCTTCATATCACTATGACGACTGAATCTCTTCCCGCACTCTGGACACTCGTGAGGCTAGTCACCTGAATGCACTAACATGTGAGTCTTCATAATTCCAAGACGACTGAATCTCTTCCCACACTCTGGACATTCATGAGGTTTGTCACCTGAATGCACTAACATGTGCCTTATTATAGTTCCACGTACTCTAAATTTTTTGCCACACTCAGCACATTGAAAAGGTCTCTCATCCGCATGCACCATCCTGTGAGTCTTCATATGTCCATGCCGACTGAATCTCTTCCCACACTCTGGACACTCATAAGGTTTATCACCTGAATGTACTAACATGTGAGTCTTCATATCTCCAAGACGACTGAATTTCTTCCCACACTCTGGACATTCATGAGGTTTGTCACCTGAATGCACTAACATGTGAGTCTTCATACTTCCACGCTGACTGAATCTCTTCCCACACTCTGGACATTCATGAGGTTTATCACCTGAATGTACTAACATGTGAGTCTTCATACTTCCAAGACGACTGAATTTCTTCCCACACTCTGGACATTCATGAGGTTTGTCACCTGAATGCACTAACATGTGCTTTATTATAGTTCCACGTTCTCTAAATTTTTTGCCACACTCGGCACATTGAAAAGGTCTCTGATCCGCATGCACCATCCTGTGAGTCTTCATATGTCCAAGATGACTGAATCTCTTTCCACACTCTGGACATTCATGAGGTTTGTCACCTGAATGCACTAACATGTGCTTTATTATAGTTCCACGGTCTCTAAATTCTTTGCCACACTCGGCACATTGAAAAGGTCTCTGATCCGCATGCACCATCCTGTGAGTATTCATATGTCCA
This sequence comes from Procambarus clarkii, assembly GCF_040958095.1. Taxonomy (NCBI): domain Eukaryota; kingdom Metazoa; phylum Arthropoda; class Malacostraca; order Decapoda; family Cambaridae; genus Procambarus; species Procambarus clarkii. Next base: position 1,134,839 of record NC_091187.1, on the reverse strand, counting down.
TGCCGACTGAATCTCTTTCCACACTCTGGACACTCATGAGGTTTGGCACCTGAATGCACTAACATGTGACGCTTCACATGTGAAGCACGGGTGAATACCTTCTGACACTGTGGACACTGGTGAGTCTTCATCTTCTTTATGACAGGTGCAGTTTGTGTGAAGGTTTTCTCCCCCGGATGTTGGGAGAAGCGTCAAGGCTTGAGTGTTGTTTCTTAGAGATAGACTTGATGTGAGCACTTGGCGGTCAATGGTGGTGCTTCTTCTTTATGATAGGTACAGTTTGTGTCAAGGTTTTCCTTTAATGCTCGTGCTGGACATCACCGGCGGGTGCTGCTAAAATGGTGGCGGTTGTTTACCCTCTCATCACCTGAGCGTTCCAATGTTTTGGTCTGGTTCCACATATCATTTTTCCAACCTCTTATTTTTGTTTATAGCTAGTCATTTAAAATTAACACTTGTATTTATTCTCATGTTTTTGAATCAAAGAATGTACTTGGAATTGTTTCTTTAAACATAAGGCCACACGATTACACTTTTTGAAGGAAACAGCTCTCTCACTGGGATACAAGATACTCCTTACATTGACAACACAAATTTTTTTGCCATTTCGGACACCAGTTTTGGACGTTTCGCTTATGTGTACGTGTTCAATATTAAATCGACTATATAATGTTATTAATAATTAAATTATTATAAATTAAATAATTAAATTATTTATTATAAATAAATACTTAAAAAATGTATTATGTATGTTTTATTAAAAATTAAAAATACGGATGTACACTATTTCACTCGGAGATATTTGCATAATACGAATTATAATCTGAAAATATATACATATAACAATGTATAACCATGATGAAAAATCAAACAGGAAATTACTTAAGCACTTACGTGATAATCAATTCAATTTCTTTCTTTATTATGCACCCCATACCCATCCCGTGTGCGGTGGTGTAAAGGATTACAGAGGCACATAATCGGTTCAGGAACTGAACCCTCTAGTTCGTTTAGCTAAGCAAATAACAATGTTTGACGCTAGTTACAAAATTATCAATGTTGCATACACATGTACACACCCTCATATATACATGTACATATATATATATATATACGTATACACATATACATACACATACATATCTAATCACCCACACAAATACACACATCAATAATCTTTGTGTCACAAGTGACACAAAGAGGTGTCACAAGTGATCAACAAGAGGCTCACAACTGTCACTATACAAGGCACTTTACATCTATAGTGAGTCACACAGTTACTATTCTTGCTCCACACCCACCCAAGTGGGCGGCAGCTTTACAGTCATGTGCATGCATTACCTACAGTAAGCAAATTTTGGATACTTCACTAAGATTTCGGGCAGCACATCATTATGAATGAAGTACTTACACATTTCTTGGACACTATTAATGGTGTTATCTCTAAATTCCGCAATTTTTTCACATTCCATTATATAATGACGCAAAGTATGCGAATAGTTCTGTTGACAGAGTTTACATTTAGTCAAATCTACATCAGCAGATGTTACAATCTCCTAGAGGTACTTGTAGCCGAGCCTAAGCCTAGCAGTGGTAACATCTAGAAGTCTGCTAACATTATTGGATGACCCATAGACGTGCGGTTCTTCATGCATAATAGAATGATGATAGATGGAGTAACTGGTGTGAATTTCACTTTGCCTCAAGTCTCCGAAATTTAGTTGATGTTCCTGGGATATTGCTGCCCTCAGGCTGCTCAAAGGCAGTCCAAGTTGGTAATCAATTCCCTTTTTACGAGCAAAAGTCTTGGCTAGCTCATCGGTTCTATCATGCATTCGGAGACCAATAACCAACACGTCATAATATACTTTGGCTGATATGTTCATCAACATGGAAGTGCTTAAGTTTTTTTCCTTTCATAATTTTCCTTCGTGGTTATACATTGTCTTCAACTCTACATTGTCATACTATTCATTACGTGTTAATTTTTTCATGAAGCCTGTGAGGTGCGGATAAAAGATAAACTTATAGCCAGTTTTTTTATTTACTCTTTCCTTTTTTGTCACACTTTGGCCTCCATACCGTAATTAAATACTGTTCACAATTCTGCCTTCCTTATAATTATTCGATCACTGGGTTTTTCCGGAACATATTTAAAAACTATAATTTTGAAGGTTTTTCTAAGTCTATTTTGTTTTTTATAATTATTTCTATACATTAGATATTGGGAATTACTATTATTGACATTAAAATGTACTTAATTGTTGTTAAAGATTCGCTGCCTGGAACGGGGGAGTACTTAGTTATGTTAATGCCTTTTAATATTCATTAATCCGCTTACTTGTAACAGTCTGGGACGCTTATCCTATCATTTATTAATTTGTTCTACTATCCACAGACTGTTGGGGGGGTAGTCTTTATGGTATTCTTATACAGCCCATTTGCGGTTAGATTAGTCATTAGTACCATTAGTAGATTAGTATGGTTGTTGGTTGGTCGTTAAGGTTTAAGTCACCCAAGGGGTGGCACGGGCATGCTTCGCCGAAAAATTCGTATGACATTATACAGCACACTTTATTCTGACTAACGACCAGTTAAAACATTGACGTAATATCAAGCTTGATGTGGTGCCCCCCCCCCACTTTGCATTTTGGGGGTATGGGTTGTTCTTACATATTCATGCATTATTCGCGATATATTACACGTTCATGCGTATTTAATGACGTACTATAGTACATGTCTTCCCGTGCTTGGAACATTGGAAGGTCCCATACTCCACTACGTTCGTGGTAATTGGTCTACAATTTTACCAACCATGTTATCGAACCAGTATTTACCCAAGTTTTTTTTTTTTCATTTACTACGCTGTACACGTTCAAGGGAATTTATTTACGTCTATAGTATGACGCAAAATACAGTTCTGCTTATTCTAACTAAGGCACAAATTTCATTGCAAGATTAACGGAAGAACAACTCCAGGCGTCAAGTTACTAAACCTTTATTAATATTGCCCAGTGTCCTATTCGCCTCAATTAAGACCGAGCATGCATTGCTCCTTTGGTTTTAACCATCTTACTAATTGCAATTCCAAGTTCCCTCTCTTCGCAGAATTCCCTCAGTCCACAGAATCATCGTGGAGGGGTCAACACACACCCCTTGGGACGAGCAGAGCGGCGTGGAACGGCCTACTCCCACCTGACGCAATCTGATTCAGCGGTCCGCTGCACATCCATCCTACGAATTTGTTTTTTTTTCCCTAGGTTCATGCTTCAGTACCCTGCCTAACATCGGGCTTACCATTAATATGTAATAATAGGCATTTACCCACAACTTGCGTTAGTCGCAATCTGCCTTACCCGTGGTCTCCTAGACTGGGGAGTGTTACCCGTCTGTCATCACTTAAATTATCCCTAGAGTGTTCTTTTTCCCAATATCTGTTCAAGATCAATTCGGCGTTGCAGTCTACGTCCCCGGTGCTGTCGGTTCAAGGTAGCCCACACACTTCTTGACTTCAGTTCCTGCCGCCAAGGGTGAACATGATAGCACGCCCTTAGTCCTCTCCTAGAAAGACGGCATCCATTGGACCTGTGGAGCTGACTATACTCTATCCGGTATTATTACTCTAGCCTTAATCATAATAGAAGTACACGCTTTTTCACTTCCATACGTTGTTTTTCAGACTAACCCGCCAACAGTGGCCTTCAGGTGAAGGTCGGTCCCACAACTGTGATATTTACCATTTTGTGATTAACTGCCACATCCGTGCTTCATTTCTTTACGTTATTACTATTTAACATGCTTTGCGTGTTCCGTCAGTGTATATGGTCTGTACAACGTTGTCTTCAGCTTGGAGCAAGGAGCCCTGTTCGTTCGGGTTTCGGAGCGTTTAATTCCCCCACTGCTTTACCACACTGTCCTACTTATGCCACATGCTCACCCCTGCCAACCCTTACTGCCGTAATATTTCCAGAACGACTACAGACCATCGGGGAACAACACATGGACGGGGAACATTGGTTTTGCGCCCGAAGAACTCTCGATGGACTGCACGGATGGGCGCACGAAGGAACTACTCAGCTGCGTTGGGGCTAGCCTCCGCGAGGGCGGGCTACAGCGACGACGACGCCCACGAGGACGACCCGGCGTGGCGGGCCACAGCACGCGTAGCACGCATTAGAACGACTACAGACCATCGGGGAACACCTCATGGACGGAGAACATAGGATCGCGCACGATGTACACTCCCGACGGACGGCACGGATTGGCACACGCAGGTCCTACTCACCCGCCCTGGGGTCAACCTCACTGGGCTAGTCTCTGCAAGGGCGGGACACAGCGATAACGGCGACACGAGGATGTCCTGGCGTGGCGGGGCATAGCACGCGAGGCATGCACGAGGTAATACGCCCACAACACGCAGACATCAGCATTGTATACACATGCACCAGACGGGGCTCCATTGGTCACTTCCAGGATGCTGCTTACCTAGCAGCATTTACCAGCCATGTACGCCCGACTCTGTACCTTTTTTCAGTACTGGAAATTCCTGACTGTTTTTTTAATGGCAGAGGTAACGGGTGTACGGGCACGGACGTGGACGCAGACAAGGAAAAACTCCATGATACCCCGCGACGCAGAACTTTCGGCTACGCCATTCCTGGTGGCACGGCCCCCAACGTCAGATGAGAAGTCAACGACCTACACGCTGATGCCCCTTACGCGGCCTGCGCCCTCACAATGACTACGCCCCACATTCTTTACGGATTGGACGGGCCATGCAGCTGTCACATTAACGGGCATGTGCAGGAAACAATTAAGGCCGTCGGACGATGGAGGCGTGACGTTTTCACTCATATGTCAGGCAAGATGTCATCACGCTTCCACATTGAAAACATTCAGCGGCCAGATAAAAGGCATGAAAATAAACAAAATAAAGCAGACGACCAAAACCCTAGATCAGGCTCTCTGCACCCAGCACTGCCGGGTGGGTAAACATTGGGCAGCAACGATTAGAGCCATGATTTACCGCATAAAGGCCCGGTTTCGTGACGAAACATACTACACCGGACCCCAATTACTAAGGAAAATCGTCGACATCACGAATGCAGCCCCGTTGGACATCCGTGACGATGCTGACGGCGCTGTACTTCTCTATTCAAGCGAGCAAGCTCTGGAGCAACTGTTTGCACCAGAACACCAGGACACCCTACGAAACTCCAACCTGATCATCACTCCTAACCGTCGCTACTTGGCTGAACGAACCATATTCGTCAGCCACACGAGTGTCTACACCGCCCCCAGGACCCTGGTACCATCAACACCAGAAAACACGGCTCTGACTGCTGCTACAGTCAAGGCCACCCAACAAATTGTGCCTCAATTGCGGAGATCACATCGCCGTCTCCATGGACTGCCAAGTACGACTAGATGAAATAAATAAACAGTGACTGCCAACCCAACAACCAATCAGCCGGCAAGCTTCGATATCCAAGCTACATTATTGCCAGTGCTTCCCAACGCTTTTGCTCCTGCTACACAGACGTCCACACCAGGCCAACCAACCAAGTTCCTAGAATCACCATTGTTTCCATCTACCTCGGCTGAGACCGTCACATATGAGGCCCCAGACTTCGACCTAAACCCAAGCAAATCAAGCAAGAAAAAGCCCTACTATGGATTTACCTCATTCACGATGGCACTTTCAACAGCAATCGAAGCACAAGAATGGTCATTGCCTTAGAATGCAACAGGATCATCAACCAGCTCAAGACCTGCTTTCCTTACCCTGTGTTTGTCCACCACGAGACCGTGGAACATTATGTTGACCTCTGCGCTCTGGAGAGTGAATACGTCGACCCTAAATACGACTTCAAGAGGGAACAAGTGACCTCAAGGGAACAAGTGGTCTTCATCTTCAGAAGAAGATGAAGACCCGACAGGAACACCAATAACGCCGATGTCATTTGGGAAGTACATGCGAATACCTCGTGGTCAAGATAACAACAAGCAACAGTGAACTTTCCTCTCACCACCTCAATAAGGAAGACGCCTCCTCCAAGCCAGACAGACCACCTCAAGTGAACCAGGACGACATCACCCAGCCCCACCACTAGCCTCCTGCCGCCCAAGAAGAACTTAAGCTACAGGCTTTGCTGGAAAAAACATCTCCAATCCAAGGTGGACGGGCCACCGAAATTTCAAGCCTCCTCTCTCCACATCCAAATCCTCTTCCAAGAATTTCATCGCCCCATCTTTTTTCCTCACATCATCCTTTCCAAGCTCTTTGGACATCAATCCAAACCAATTCCGCGGCCAGCGGGCACTCGCCCTTCGGTGGGGGGGGGGGTCCGGCCAGCTGGCTCTGCGAGTGGGGTGCAGCGCCGGCCCCTAAGTATTACGCTGTCCGCAGCTACTTACTCTCACTTGTAAGAGTATTGTTAAATTTGTCCTATAGGTGTATTCTACAGCTACTAGTAATTTACCATTTCACGTTATGTCTGGGATTGGCGCATTATTTCTGTCATGTGTTAGGCCACTATATGATACTCTATAAGCCCTGATTCTACTTGAAAATTATGTAAACGTTTGCCTTACTTGTACCAATAGTTAATAAGGATTCCGCGTTCTGCAGACCATGTTCTATTTAGTTACCGGATATAAGCATATGTATTAATGTTATTAAGTCATTGTAGTCAAGTTATACATGTATTTATGCTGTTGTAAACTTAAACAAGTTACCTGTTCATTAACATGGTCTGAAAAATTTATTTATTTGTTTCTACTAAAAAATTAAATAAAATAGTTCCCAATGCTGTCGTTGTCTCATTCCTCCGTTATCAGAAAATAACCGCTGCATTACGTAGGAATGCGGAGGAATTTCTGATGGAGGAGAAGACAATTGCACAGCGCGATCCGCAGCGCAGCGTGCGGAGCGCCGCGGGGGGACTATATAAGAAGAGAGGAAGGGACATGCGTTCTATCTTGCTCCAGCCTCGCTCAGCTCCACAAGTCAAAGGAAAATTTTTTTCCCACCCTCCTCCCCTTCCAATGGTCAGCGGCAAATAACCCTACGCACAGTCCTATGTACTTTGTCCTTTATTGTTGGTAAACTGGGGGGGTGCAGCGCCGGCCCCTAAGTATTACGCTGTCCGCAGCTACTTACTCTCACTTGTAAGAGTATTGTTAAATTTGTCCTATAGGTGTATTCTACAGCTACTAGTAATTTACCATTTCACATTATGTCTGGGATTGGCGCATTATTTCTGTCATGTGTTAGGCCACTATATGATACTCTATAAGCCCTGATTCTACTTGAAAATTATGTAAACGTTTGCCTTACTTGTACCAATAGTTAATAAGGATTCCGCGTTCTGCAGACCATGTTCTATTTAGTTACCGGATATAAGCATATGTATTAATGTTATTAAGTCATTGTAGTCAAGTTATACATGTATTTATGCTGTTGTAAACTTAAACAAGTTACCTGTTCATTAACATGGTCTGAAAATTTTTTTTATTTGTTTCTACTAAAAAATTAAATAAAATAGTTCCCAATGCTGTCGTTGTCTCATTCCTCCGTTATCAGAAAATACACAGAGCTTCCTGAATCTAGGTCCTGAGCTTTAAATTTGCTCTGTATCTAGTGTTACCCAATCTCCTAATTTTTATGTATTTAACCCAAACAACCTTATCATTGTGTTCATTGCTGTCGTCTTTTAAGTGCTAGCCATATGCTGTATTGTGCCTACCAATTTTTGTCAACTACCATTCAAGCTGTCATTGCAATCAATCTGAGCTACCTATGTGCTTTAATATACCTACAATTTTCTCTCATCTTTTTTTCTTGCCTTGTAACTGTAACTCTCTCAACCAGTTTAAGATAAAAACTAAACACTACCTAAGAATTCCCTGTAACCTACCTTACCCCTCTATTGTCAACCCATGTCTGTTATTTTTTTTTTAATCAACACTGCTTGTCAACCTATTGTATTTGTGCTGCTTTTTCAGTCATGTTTTTTTATCTTTATTTGTATTTGTTCTCAACACATTTTATTCTTTATGCTCAGTTAGTATTAAGTTCTAGATATTAATGTTTTTCCTGCCCGAAACGCATTGCGTAATAGTGGCTTTAGGCATTGTATGTACAAGCTCTATCTATATATCGATCCATTAATGTAACATCACTTGTATGTATGTACCTTTCCTGAATAAACATATTTATATTTATATTTATTTATTTATCATTTTTTATAAATTTTGCAAGTATTTACCTACTTAAAATTTTCTTAGATTAAGGACCTGCCCGAAACGCTGCGTGTACTAGTGGCTTTACAAGATTGTAATTACCATATTATGTATCCTCACAATCCCAATGTACCTTCTTGTATATGCATAAATAAATAAATAAATAAATAAATAAATCCATCCTACAGTGATAGTAGACAACATTCCATTCTGTTTGCAGTAGTTTACCCCATTGACATGCACTGTAATGTCGTTTTCTGTGGACGTTCCTACAGTACGTCCTTTATACATTTTAAAGCACAAACTAGTGTACTCATCTACAATACAATACAATACAATACAATTTTATTTAGGTAAGGTACATACATACAATAAATATTTACAAGGATTGTTTAACTTATAGGTATAGCTAGTACATACAATGCCTAAAGCCACTATTACGCAAAGCGTTTCGGGCATGATAAACTTAAATGACAAGCTTAATACTAATTGAGCATAATGAGTAGAATGAAAACAAGAAATGAAAACATAGATGAAGAGCAGCACAAATACAATTATGTCGACAAACAGCGCTCTTTAAAGAAAAAAACAGACATTGGTTGACAATAGAAGGGTAAGGTAGGTTACAGGGAATTTATTAGGTATAGCTTCGCTTTTAACTTAAACTGGTTGAGAGAGGTACAGTCTTTAACATGGTTGGGAAGGTCATTCCACATTCTGGGCCCCTTGATTTGTAGAGCATTTCTAGTTTGATTAAGTCGTACTCTAGGAATATTAAAACTGTATTTATTTCTGGTGTGATGCTCATGGGTTCTGATACAACCTTCTATGAAGCTTTTGAGATCAGGATTGGCATTATAGTTTAGCGTTTTATATATGTATAATACACATGAGAGAATGTGCAGTGACTTAATGTCTAACATATTCAGAGATTTAAGTAGGGGTACCGAGTGATGTCTGGGGCCAGAATTGGATATTGTCCTAATAGCAGCTTTGTGTTGAGTAATTAGAGGACGTAAGTGATTTTGGGTAGTAGAGCCCCAAGCACAAATACCATAGTTGAGATATGGATAGATAAGGGAGTAATAGAGAGTCACCAGGGCAGGGCGTGGTACATAGTATCTGATCTTAGAAAGAATGCCCACAGTTTTTGAAACTTTTTTTGATATGTTTAGAATGTGTCCCTGGAAATTAAGCTTGTGGTCAATGAGAATGCCAAGGAATTTGCCATCTAATTTGTTACAAATTTGGGTATTGTTTATTTTGAGATTTATTTGATTAGAGGATTTATTGCCAAACAGAATATAAAAGGTTTTGTCAATGTTAAGGGTGAGTTTGTTGGCAGTTAGCCAAAGATGGACTTTATTTAGCTCAGTATTTACTGTGGCATTTAGAGCAAGGGGATCAGGACTGGAGTAAATGAAGGTTGTGTCGTCAGCAAATAGAATTGGTTTGAGGTGTTGGGAGGCATTTGGAAGGTCATTAATGTAGATGAGAAAGAGGAGAGGGCCAAGTATGCTGCCCTGGGGAACACCAATGTTGATGGGTAGGGTGGGAGAAATTGTATTATTCACAGAAACATATTGGAGCCTGTCAGTAAGGTAGGATTTGAGGTATTGTAGGGAGTGTCTTCTGACTCCATAATGATGTAATTTAAGAAGAAGGTTTTGGTGGTTGACAGTGTCAAAAGCTTTACGCAGGTCCACAAACAACCCAACAGAGAACTCATTTTTATCAAGAGCTGTATGAATCGAGTTAAGCATACTAATAAGTGCATCGTTAGTGCTTCTTTTGGGTCTGAAGCCATATTGGCAAGGGCTAAGTATATTGAGTTTGGCTAGATATGAGTAAAGCTGCTTATAGATTAGTTTTTCAAAATTTTTTGACAAGTTTGGCAGGATAGATATAGGTCTGTAGTTGTTAACATCTGTGAGATTACCACATTTGTGGACAGGCGTTACTCTCGCTTTTTTTAGAATATCTGGGAAGGTTTGGAGTTCAAGTGACTTGTTGAAGAGCAAAGCAATAACAGGGGCTAAAGATCTGGAGGCTTTTTTGTAAATTAAAGTTGGAATCTCCTCAAGGGCACCAGACTTGGTTTTAAGGGAAAGGATTATCTCATTGACGTCAGTGGAATTAATAGGCTTTAGGTACAGAGACTGTGGATAGTTACCTGAAAGATAGTCATTAATGTCTGTACTGGAAGATGGAATATCATTTGCAAGGGATGAACCAATGGAAGAGAAGAACCTATTGAACTCAGTAGCAGAATCAGAGGCTGAAAGCTGACCATCGTTATTAGACAGGAGAGTCGGTTTGTTATTTAAAGACTTCTTTGATCCCAATATTTGAGAAATTGTTCTCCAAGTTTGTTTAATGTTGCTCTTTATTTGGGTAAATTTATCTTCGTAGTATTTAGTTTTGGCTCGTCTAATTATCTTAGACAGCAATAATGAGTAATTCTTTGAGAATTCTTTGGAGACAATTCCTAACCTATACTTCTTCTCAAGGTCATGTTTTTTATTAATAGATTTAAGTATTCCCTTTGTAAGCCAGGGATTGTTAAGCCTTTTGGTTGTGACTTGTTTTGTAAGCATAGGACAGTGGGTATTATAAAGGCTAAGAGTTTTTTGAAGAAAAGATTGTACTGCACGGTTGATGTCCACTATGTTACCTAACTCGGACTCCCAGTTGACATTATCAGCAGCAGTTATAAAATTGTCTATAGCAGTTTCATTGTGTAGTCTAAAACGTATCACTCTTGACTCAAGAGGTGGTTTGCTAATGTTAGTTAAGGGAAATGTGGGGTAATGATCTGTAGTGCTATCGGTGATTATACCTGAAGTAAGCGGAGAGGTTATGTTCGTCCAGATGTGATCGAGCGTCGTGGCAGTGCTATCAGTGATTCTAGTAGGTCTAGTGATTAAGGGTATGAGGAAGCAGGAATTCATACAGTTGAGGAAGCTAACAGCAGTGGGGTGTTCAGTTCTAATTGTGTTTGCGGGGGTTGAGCTCTGGCTCTTTAGTCCCGCCTCTCAAGTGTCAATCAACTGGTGTACTGATTCCTGAGCCTACTGGGCTCTATCAAATCTATATTATAAACTGTGTATGGAGTCAGCCTCCACCACATCACTGCCTAATGCATTCCACCTGTTAACTACTCTGACACTGACAAAATTCTTTCTAACGTCCCTGTGGGTCGGTAGGGGGTCCACTGCCGCCCACAGGGTCGGTAGGGGGTCCACTACCGCCCACAGGGTCGTTAGGGGTCTAGCTGCCGCCCACAGGGTCGGTAAGGGGTCCACTAGCTGCCGCCCACAGGGTCGGTAGGGGGTCCACTGCCGCCCACAGGGTCAGTAGGGGGTCCACTGCCGCCCACAGCGTCAGTAGGGGGTCCACTGCCGCCCACAGGGTCAGTAGGGGGTTCACTGCCGCCCACAGGGTCAGTAAGGGGTCCACTGCCGCCCACAGGGTGAGTATAGGGGGGTCCACTGCCGCCCACAGGGTCGGTAGGGGGTCCACTACCACCCACAGAGTCGGTAGGGGGTCCACTACCGCCCACAGGGTCAGTAGGGGGTCCACTACCGCCCACAGGGTCGGTAGGGGGTCCACTGCCGCCCACAGGGTCAGTAAGGGGTCCACTGCCACCCACAGGGTCAGTAGGGGGTCCACTGCCGCCCACAGGGTCAGTAGGGGTTCCACTACCGCCCACAGGGTCAGTAGGGGGTACACTACCGCCCACAGGGTCAGTAGGGGGTACACTACCGCCTACAGGGTCGGTAGGGGGTCCACTACCACCCACAGGGTCGGTAGGGGGTCCACTGCCGCCCACAGGAACCCAGGGACAAAGTTCTCGTGATACGCCAGCCAAGTGCCAATATGAAGATATGGTTGATTATATTATATTCTATGTCATAGATGTTCATTATATGACAAATATTTTAGACCCCAAAATATACCCCTAAGGTACTCCACTTACCACATTTCATCAGATTCATTCCCATTTAGTATGACCCTTTGCTCTCTTTGTTATAAGTATTGTTTTGTCCATTCTACAATGTATTCCATGAACCTGTAATTTCCTTGTTAGTCTTTCATGTGGTACCTTATTAAAGTCTTTAGCAAAATCCATTTATACTACATGAACCGGAAACCCTTTGTCTGAGTACCGTGGTACCTTATCCAAGAAGTGAGGTGTATAAGGTAGCATTCAGAAGGGGTACCACCTCTGGTGCAAGTGTAGGGACCCATAGCCTCGGAGAAAAAAATAAAGAGTACTCAGAGAAGACCTTGTGGATCCTCACTGAACACTTTGATATTTTCTTCTCCTACCACCCCCCCTATACTTTTGGTATGTGTGTATATTTATCTAACTATAAACTCAGGTAGCATCTGTTTTTAAGAAGACCTTGGTGTGTTGATTGAATAACATTGTTCACTGAGAGATGGTAACTGATTCCCTCCTTTAGGATTTTAGCCATCAGCTTGCAAGCTGATCGGACATTCGTTTTGTGCTGAACTCTTTCTGATTTTTTTTTAATACTGTAAGGGTGAAATTTTCATATTTAAAATCTTGGGGATTATCCCTTGGTTCAGATATATTGTGGAAAGTAGTTTCAGCAGTGTGCATAGTTCTTCTGTCAGTATAAGGTATGTTTTCTTTTGTACCATAGAATACACAAGATGGTGTTATAATGTTGTGTTAGCTTTTCTCTACAATTTGTTTTATTTTTTGTTAGTATAAAAGGCTATGCAATGAATTCAAATATTTACACTATCAATCAATTTTTCAGATAGATCATCGGATTTTTGACAGTATGGTGTACATACCAGATGGTCCAAAAATACTTACAGACAACATTAATGGTACTGTGTTTACTATTTTTATACTTTATATAGGAAGACTGGTTCAATTCAATGATCGTTTTAATATATCATCAAAATTTTCATACATTCCTTTCACTTTGTTACACTTGTAAAAACTTATTCTTAGCTAAATATATATAGGTGTTAATACCACTGTTAAATGAACCTATTGATTTGTGTCCTTATTAGTTATATCTTATTCATGTTGACCCAGCACCTTACTAAAGGGATTACCTTAACTTGTGTCACTATCTCTCTAGGGGGCTCCAGGTAGGCAGTATAGGTAATGCCACTAACATGCATATCATTATGGGGAAAGTCCATAATTTAACACATAATTATAAGTAGGTAATTTGTAGCCAAATTTGAAGATTATTAATAGGTACATTGTAGCATAATTTTGCATAAGCATAATTTTCGTGTTTTGTTCTTGAACTTTTGTTTTTCTAACACTATTATTTTCTCTTCAGAATTTCACCGGAGAATAGCAGTGACGACTAGAGAACCTCTTGAGCGCTAGTACCAGAAAGTCCTTTTTTGGCCCATTTTTAAGTGTATGCTAGACAATTATGGAGATTAAATGACTATAACACTGAACAACTTGGTAGCATAAGGTTAGTTATAGTAATATCTAGAGATTTGTCTGAAAATATGTTAATATACAATTTGCAATTATGTACCCATGCTTAAATCTTCCAATGTGGCACCCAGACATTCTGCCTGCTATACTTTCACCACCACACATTCACAATGCGGACTGTTCTACTAGTGGCAGAACTTACACTCAAAGTTATTTGGCAGCTGGTGAAGAAACTTTGGAATCATTTGATGTTGGTTATGTCCCAACATCATTTGTTGGTATTTAAATGGGGGTTTATTTAATGGACACACATCATAAAAATTATGTACAGAACTTGTGCTTAATGCCTATAAGATTTTGTTTAACATATTATACTAATCATTCTGAATTATCAATAATAAAAAAAGAAGAACAAATGCAGAGATTAATTAAGGAGAAAGCAGAGCAATGCTGTTTGATTGGACATTGTCATTTTCCATCCATCAATGTATATATATGTGAAAGGTATTATAATGCATTTATAGGTTAGTTATGGGTTCAGATCATGTACTACATATATTTTCCATTATAAATTAGCTACCATTTCCTTGAATTAACTGCTTGAACTTTTGCAATATAACAATAAGGTTAATTTGTGTAAAGTATATAGTATTTAATTTTATTAACCTAAATGTATGATTCAAAGTAATATCAAATGTGTACACAGAAAAATCACAGTATCGTGATATATCACAGGAACTGTGATGAGGATTCGAACCCCATGCACTGAGTGTTCTCAGATGCATGCTCTAGTCCACTGCGCTACGACATGGTCAAATGAATTACAACTTGGAGTACTACTGCACCCACAAGGATCCCAAGGCTTCCACTGAAGCCAAACAGGTTTCACACAATTCCCCCCATGAACTCGGCCTCTGTCATTCAGTAGTTCTGCCTTTCATGCCCTCATTTCAATGTCTTTCTCCATGTATTGATATATCACAATAATATGAATTCTATTTGTATTGAAAGGTCCATCAGAAATAGAACTACTGGAGGACATAGACCAAGTGCATGGGGAACAGCATGCACAACCGCCCATGGAATGGGTAAGGGGCTGCATAATAACGAAAAATGAATTGTGGGTGCAGAAGTAGCCAAGGTTGCAATTCTTTTGACCATGTTGTGGCACATTCGACTAGAGCAAGCATCTGGGAATGCCAAGCCCAGAGGTTCGAACCACTCATCACGGTTAATGTGATTTGTTCATTAAATTTATTATATTTTCAAATAGGCCAGAGAGACGGAAATAACAGTTTCAAATGAGATCGACAAACTTGGTGTTCAAAAGTCATTGATTCAAGAATGGCGATCTGACCTACAAATGATTAGTAAGGAGTTAGAGTTAAACACTGGAACAACCTCGAGGAACATCAAATATTCTATCGAGGCAGTTGCAGACTCTATTAGGCATCGCAAAAATCTGATTGCCACTATGTAGGTAGGCCTACTATTTGTCTTTGTTAACTCTGAAGCATTTTCTGTTTAGCTCTTGTCTATAATTTCTATGTAGGTAAAGGATAAGGAAAATTTCGTAACAACTTTAAAATTTTCAGCCAAAAAGACTTTATTTGCAGCATCCAGTAAAATGCGCTGTTCACTCCGGCACAAAAATGAGTGTGACAGGAAAAAGCTTCGAGGCTTCATAAAAACCTACAATAGTGAAAACTCTGAAACTCTCAGTGAAAAGGATGCAATAGAAGGTATCCTGCCATGGCACAATTTACTGCCTCATCATAGCAAAAATGGTATGTAACTACATCTTATTTTATCAGGGGTTACAATTTGGCATTATCAAGACAAGTAACATTTAGCATGCATAATGGATAAGCTTTGCTTATTTTTAAAAGACAAATATCCTCACTACCATTTGTAAAATAGGCGCAGTATCATAATCTGTAGGTTTTTATCAGGTTGATACTGCAAAATAAACTATGTATGGAATGTACCCAATTACCCAATATCCCAATCTTTATGTACTTAATCCAAACAACTTTATCATTGTGTTCATTGCTGTCTTCTTTTATGTGCTAGCCATATGCTGTATTGTGCCTACTAATTTTTGTTAAACTGCCATTCAAGCTGTCATTGCAATAAATCTGAGCTACCTATGTGCTTTAATATACCTACAATTTTCTCTCATCTTTTATTTTTTTCTTGCTTTGTAACTGTTATCATTTTTTATAAATTTTACAAGTATTTACCTACTTAAAATTTTCTTAGATTAAGGACCTGCCCGAAACGCTGCGCGCACTAGTGGCTTTACAAGATTGTAATTACTATGCTATGTATCCTCACAATCCTAATGTACCTTCTTGTATATATATAAATACATGAATAAATGTATTATGCAAGTACCTAAACTGTAATTACATTAAATTGAGTTGTAGTTTACTTACAGTAAATAAATTTTCTTCTTTTATTAGTGTCCCTGGCTCAAAAAAAGAAGGCAGTAGAAGATGTGGAGCTTCAGAAGAGATCCAGAGAGAAGCAACAACATACCATTCAAGAAATGCTGCATTATCTCACATATTACAAGAAGAAGAGAGAGATTTTAACCGAACATACTAAAGAGTTATGTGGAATTTTCCCTTCATATCGAAGCAAGGTAAGCTAACAGCTTAAATTAAATGTGTGTTACAATTCAGTTCTTCATAAACAGAACTTTATACTTATAAATACTAATTTTATACTTTACCGTTTTTATACGTTGCCGTTGATGACTGCGGTGTGGAAACCTCTGCTCCTTTCCATGACTGTTACATCTAGAAAGGGCAGCTTCCCATCTTTCTCCATCTCGTAAGTGAAACGCAACACAGAATTCTGCTCAAATGCCTCCTTCTGCTCCTGCAGATGTCTGACATCAGGTACCTGTGTAAAAATGTCGTCAACATACCTGCAGTATATGGCCGGTTTCAAGTTCATGTCGACTAAGACTTTTTGCTCGATGGTACCCATGTAGAAGTTCGCAAACAGGACACCTAGGGGAGAACCCATGGCGACCCCATCTACTTGCTTATACATGTGCCCATCCGGGCTCAAGAAGGGTGCCTCTTTAGTACAAGCTTGGAGTAGTTTCCTTAGAATGTTTTCTGGTATGTCAAGAGGAGTACAGGCCGGATCACGATACACTCTCTCCGCTATCATCCCGATTGTTTCATCCACAGGTACGTTGGTAAACAGTGATTCTACGTCCAACGAGGCTCTTATCCCTGTGGCCCGTGTTCCCCGCAGTAAGTCAACAAATTCCTTTGGAGACTTCAGGCTGAAGGCGCAAGGGACATAAGGAATCAGCAAGCCTTTGAGTCGTTTCGCCAGTCTGTACGTGAGTGTGGGTATCTTGCTGATGATTGGCCGAAGTGGGTTTCCAGGCTTATGTGTCTTGACATTTCCATATGCGTATCCAGGTTTATATTTCCCAATAATCTTTGGCAAGTGGTGTCCGGATTTCTTGGCGTTCATAGTTTCGATCAATTTGTTGACCTTTGCCTTCAAATCGGCTGTAGTGTCCTTCGTTACCCTTTGGAATTTAGTTTGGTCAGAGAGTATGAGGTTCATTTTCGCCAGATATTCGTCTTTTTTAAGAATGACGTATATTGGCGACTTGTCACCTCTCCTGACAACTATTTCCTTGTTCTCACGAAGGCTCTTAGCTTCCGCTTTGAGCTCGGGGGACAGTATGGTGCTGCTGTAGTTGCCTCGATTCTTTCCTCCTTCCGCAATAAGTTCTGCTTGTAAGGTGTCTTTGGTGGTGACCTTCTTTTGTGTCTCGAGGAGGTCGAATATGTCGTCCAACAGAATCTCCAACTCCACTTTCCGGGCCATCTCACTTGGTCTGGCTACAACGTGACAGTTTATACCCAGATTTAGGAGTGACTTGGTGCTCAGTGAGGTTGATTCCTGCAAGGTTCAGGAAGCCGTCACCTTGTCATGGAATTGCCATAGGTCCTCTATATAACGTTGTTAGTTTCTTGATTATCCTTGTTTCAGTGCTGAGGTGATGTCGGTCTGTGAGGATGTCGAGCTATTGCTCGATGCGAGTACGGAGACTTTCGTCGATTTTGCTGTTTCTCCATTCGTTCGTTGCATGAAGTAGTTGCGCTTTGTGTTCTTGGATTTCATTTTCTGCCTTGTATATCTGATTACGAATCAGATCTTGGCGATATTTTATCGTGAAGGCTTGATTCCTTGCTGCTGGGTCGTGCGTAGATACACTTGTAGATACACTAAGAGATGCAGTTGTGGATACACTAGCAGCCACAGTTGTGGATATACTGGCTGTGAGGGATCTAGATCCCTCAGCTAGGTTTTTCCTAGTTTCTAGAGTAGGCTAGACACTCTAGAAACTGAAGCTTTCAAAATAACATATGCTTGTTGGGTGTTGAATGAAAGCTTATGTCAAGAACTATCACCTGAGAGTAGTTAGAAGTCTGTGATTGCTCTGTAGAGAGAATTACAGAGATTTTCCTGTTTCTGTGAAGTAGAATGTGAGTTACTTGGACTAAAACCGTGAGAGGTGGGGGGGGGGAGAGCGGAGTGAACGTTGCCCCCCCCCCACATGGGAGACATCACGCCACTCTCCTTAGGCCTCCTCCTCCTTGTGACGTCACAAGACGCCGAGGGTGACGGAGGCATATGATTGGGTCCCGCACGTGTGGTCCAAGCCTAGTTTTGGCGCGAACAACTCTGATTGGGCCTTGCACGATTAGCTGTGCCGGCTCCAAGCTGATTGGCCTAGGCATTGTAGGGAGAAGGTATGGGTATCTGGTGTCCTTTAGCCTGCGAAATCTTCAGTTTGAATTGGGCGGCCAGGGAAGGAAGAGGTGTTTGGGTGGGGGTGGCACGCTTGCCGCCTCCACCCCCTGTTAATCGCTTCTGTCGTCCAAATTACTCGATTGGTGGCACTCCTGCCATCAGGGGTTGTGTCAAGGCCCAATTCAGTGAATTGGGGCCAGGGATTTATGGAAGAAACAGTAAAAAGCTAAGAGACAGTTGACTGTGTGAACGCATGAGGCAGGCTGGCAGAGCCTCAGGGTGTAACAGGTGTGAGAGTATCGTGTCTAGTGGCAATGGACAATTGATGTTGGGCAGTGTACGCGTATGTGATATTGCAGGCCCATGTTGGACTTTGCATTCCTCCAGGCTGCGTCAGTATGGGGACGCCACCAGTCATTGTCACCCCAGTGTAGAACAAAGAAGGGTTCTAGAGTGATGGGGTGGAGATTCCCCAGCCGCGTGGGTACTCCTGTGGGCGGCACCCATGTGCGCGCCCGCCCGCCCGCGGGTGGAAGCCACCCACCCAGGCAAACACCACCCCGCGCCGCCAGCCCGGCCGGTAGGGTGGTATGACGACATGCGCCACTCAAGCCACCCAGGCCACCCACCCCAGGCCACCCAAAACCCCTCTCTCTCAGCTCGGGAGGGGCGCTGTGGCCACCTGCCTTGGCCACATGCCTTGGCCACTTTCCCGGGACAGCCTAGGGCCACATCTTGTCGACGCATGAGGAGCAAGCCAGCTAAGTGTGGTAGTAACTTTGGTAATGAGGAGAAATAAGGGAAAGAATGCAGTAGAAAGGAGCCGTGAGTACAATAAAAGTTTGTTACAGTGAGAAAACAGCTGGGGGGCAGCTGTCAGTGGAATCCAGGTGTCGGGTAGGGGCGGTACCTGGAGATAGATATTATACACGGGACCACACTGTATGTTAGTAGACTGACTAGAGTATGTAAACCAGTCAGTGTAGAGATTTATCATATAAGTGATCCAGCCTGTCGATTCTATATAATCAGGCAGGTTCAGGCTGGATTAATGCCATAGAGTACAGTAATATTATAATCATTAGAGGTAGACAGGGATGTCAGTGGGACTCCTGAAGTCTGTGTAGGTAGATGCACACTACTTGGTGATATAATTTTCAGAGAGTATGTGAAGGCCATTTCTATGTGTTCATTTGCATGTTTATGTACTGTGTTGAGTGGTAAATCAGTAGAGGTGATTGCTGACTGATTGCCTAATGATGTCATTAGCATGTGGGGTATGCTGACGGCATCATTATGTTGCAGGTTTGTGCAGTTTTGTTATCAGTTTATACAATATTATTGCCCCAGGAACTGTGTTGAGGGTTTAAGGGACCTCTAGGATTATTCAGGGGAATTTTCAGTACTTAATGAGAGCAGGCAATTGATGGGTTAATTGCCTGGCTGAGGTATGTGTGTGTTCACAGTATTCCTTTGCAAGCGGGTGCAAGAAGTAAAAGAGGGAGAGGGGCAGTAATATTAGTATACGTGTGTGTGTTGCACAACCGTGTGTTTTTATTGTGTGGGCACCGTAATTAGCGAGTTGCAGTGCTGCAACTATATGTGGGTAGTGCTGATATGTTGTTGCATGTCATTATAGTGTGACCTATGTAACGCTGGGGTTACTTTGTTTCTTTAAGTTATGTTATCTTAATTATGTTATCTTTAGACTTAAGGATTCAGTGAGTTAATTAAGGGGTAATTAACTGGATAAGGGGTGCACACTTAGTATTGGAGAGTGAGTGGGGGCTGTTAAGAGAAACAGTGTTGAGCTATAATGAGATACGTCTCAGGAGCAATTAATTGTCCATGTGACAGTTAATTGACCACTCTAGCTAATTATGTAATTAGCCTTCTCATCATGAATTCACGTAGTGGGAGAGGTTCTGTCAGAGTCTGTCAGTATTTGTGTTAACGTAATATGCTCGAGACTAATTACCTTTCAGGGGAATAGCAATTAGTGGCTCATGCCAATTAGTGGAGTAATTAGCATTGGAGAGCTCCGGTGACTCGGTAAAGCGAGGTCATGGAGCTAGCATAAATCGTTGTATTAATCATATTCTGTCTGAGGACAGTGGATTATTGGCACATCTTGTTAATTAGGGTAATTAACTCCTTTCCCGTGAATTCACAGTGTTTTTTTTTTGAGATATATACAAGAGTTGTTACATTCTTGTACAGCCACTAGTATGCGTAGCGTTTCGGGCAGGTCACTGGAATACGATCCCCGCCGCGAAGAATCGTTTTTTCATCCAAGTACACATTTTACTGTTGCGTTAAACAGAGGCTACAGTTAAGGAATTGCGCCCAGTAATTCCTCCCCGTCCAGGATACGAACCCATGACGTTGAGCGCTCGCGGAACGCCAGGCGAGTGTCTTACCACTACACCACGGAGACTGTTCGGAGACGGCTTGTTTGATGAGACCTGCTTTGGCAGTGCGGAGTGAGACGTATTTATGGATGATTAATTATCGGACCTGGTGACAGTTAATTAATGGCTTAGTAATTAGTGGGTTAATTAGGGTAATTAACACTCACTCATAATTTTTTGACACAGACTGTGGAGAAGCTACCAAGTTAGGGTAGGCTTAGTTAACGTAACTCAATGGGGATGTAATTAGTGGTCCGTTTGACCTTAATTGAGAATTACTCACTGAATACTTGCAAGGAGTCAAGTGTGGTGTAATATGTTGAGTTATTGTTAACAAGAGAGAGACAAGTGTTAAAGATTAACGTAGAGTATCATCATGTTGTTGTCTAGTGGGAGACAATTGTTTGTGATTACCGTGGTACTTTGTTGCTGACTGCTGCGATCAGTCAATTAACGTAATTAATCACTTCAGGCAATTTCTTTTGGTTGTCGTCTGGTGACGAGAGTAGAGCCATCTAGGGATCTGTGGAGCTGTGTCCCAGAATCCCGCCTTGCCTGTCGGTATATCGGGTTACAACAGGGCAACTTCTTAGTGGGAGTTGCAAAGAGTGTTCACACGGGGTTGTGATAGGGGGGAGTCACTGTTAGACTTCCGCCTAGTTACGTGGGTCTCTCCTGGGGGGCGGGAGGACCCCTAAGCTTGTGATTATAGTAACTGTCAGGGAAACCAAGACACTATTGATTGCCTGCTTGTGTCTTTGTTTCAGTGGATCCTTCATTTGTTCAGTTAGTTCATGTTGTCAGCCCGAAGTGTCAGCAAGATGGAGCCAGCTGTCACTTCTCGAGGGGCTGTTGAATAGCTGTGTTGCAAATGCCACTTGATGTACAATAACGTAACCATTCGCTGTGGTGTAACTTAGTCTGTGATATTTTTCTTTGTTTTGCAATATTGCGTCATCAGTAGGCACACCTGTGTTCAGGTTAGTTCAGTATGCAGCCTCACAGCAAGGGTTGCTATTTAGCTGTTTGTTATCGTGCCACTGGATTGACATTAACGTAACGTAAACTCGGTAATGTAGTAGTTAGTCTCTTGTTTTTAATAAATTGTTATGTTGTAGAAAACAGTCTTTGATGTCAACCCTTCAACCATATTATTCCACCATATTTCTGCATATTATTAAATGTTGATGTGATCTTGATAAGGCGGCTGTTCTTGGGAATTCGAATTCCAATTCATAGCGCCACTTCAAATATAAATATTTGATTGTGAGAACCCGTCGGTTACCCTTTATTAGTTTTAACGTCCTGTTTAACTAGGAGGAGCCAGCGGCCTATTGTGGACAGGTTTTCACCCTTGGTGGTGGAGGCCTGGCGGTTTGCTCCCGCTTTTCCTTATTCTGCTGGACTCATGCTTAACTGCCGTGAGCAGACTTTAAACTTGTAGTCCACCTCTTAAGGGAGGTAGGCGTAGAGAAAAATCTCACACTAGCAGCCACAGTTGTAGATATACTAGCAGCCACAGTTGTAGATACACTAGCAGCCACTATTGTATATTTTGGTAGCAGTCTTTCCTGTATACATATATTATTAAATATGACCGAAAAAGTAAGATTAATAATTCTAATACGAATTTTCTCGATCTTTCTTATTTTGCTTTTCACTGTTGATGGTAATTGAAAAATCAATTCTCCAAAAGTCATTTTTATTTCTAGTCTGATGCGACACTTGAGTGCGTTTCGTAAAACTTATTACATTTCCAAAGACTTTAGTTTACACACACACACACAACTATAACTGAATAGAGCTTAAACATCTTCGATTTTTTATACCTGCATTTGGGTGAGGTGATATGTTACAACATTTTTGGATGAGGTGAAAACAAACTTTCAACACAAGCCAGAACACGAAACAATGGGTATTGAAGGTAGGAATAGAAGTAATTTCAGAGGGCCTATTGGCCCATATTTCTTGATGCTTCTATATTGTAGCGGAGTCTTGAAGTGGGTAGAAAATTCGTGTTAGAATTATTAATCTTACTTTTTCGGTCATATTTAATAACACACACACACACACACACACACACACACACATATATATATATATATATATATATATATATATATATATATATATATATATATATATATATATATATATATATATATATATATATATATATATATATACATATATATATATATATATATATATTGTGACGGGAAAGTGTTTGAGTGTAGATGTTCGGCAGTTCTCCAATGGCAGGAGTCAATGCCTGGTCACACATAAAACAAAAAGATAGACTGCTTAATTGCCTGTTGTCTGTGGTAAGTTAGAGGGAGGAACACATAAAACACAAAGTATGAACAATGAAACTTAAATATATTTACTTTAAACATAAATGAAAATAAAGACAAATCTCGGGTAAATGACTGGTGTAATAAAATGACAAAGATAAATGCAAAAACAATGTGAGACACAATAGTATAATGGTGAAAGGGAAAAATGGTGCTGAGAATATCTGCTATGGCTGAGACCTCTCTTCGTATACAAGCCAGTGAACTTAGTATGCCAGAGAGAGATGTCAACTTTAAGAGCACAAAGAATATTCTGAAGTTGATAGCTGGTCAGGGCTCCGACGTCGATTCAGGTAGATGGCGCGGAGGTGCAGTGTGCAGGTGCGCGGTCGGCGAGTCACCAATCAGGAGCAAGCAGGCTGTTATGGTTTGCTGGTTTGACGACAAGCCGGGGTGGAGGGTGTGTGGAGTAGGGGGCATTTTGGGTACGTTTTCCCTTCTGGTCAAAACGTTTTGTGCTACCGGTGGACGTATCTTGAATGTATCATCTAATACTTGTTAACTGAACGTAACTTTAAGTAGAGAAGAGCAGGCTCAATCTCTCTAGAAAGAGATTATCGTCACAAAATATATATACATATATATATATATATATATATATATATATATATATATATATATATATATATATATATATATATATATATATATATATAAATATATATATATATATATATATATATATATATATATATATATATATATATATATATATATATATATATATATATATATATATATATATATATATATATATATATATATATATATATATATATATATACTTCATGCTACAACTACTTCATGCTACAAACGAGTGGAGAAATAGCAACATCGACGAAAGTATCCGTACCCGCATTGAACAACACCTCGACATCCTCACAGACCAACATCACCTCAGCACTGAAACAAGGATTATCAAGAAACTAACAACATTATATGGAGGACCTATGGCAATTCCACGACCAAGAGATGGCTTCCTGAACCTTGCAGGAAATAACCTCACTGAGGACCAAGTCACTCTCCAAAATCTGGGCATAAGCTGTCATGTTATGTCCAGACCGAGTGAGATGGCCCGGAAAGTAGAGTTGGAAATTCTGTTGGACGACATATTCGACCTCGAGACACAAAAGAAGGTCACTACCAAAGATACCTTACAAGCAGAACTTATTGCAGATGGAGGAAAGAATCGAGGCAATTACAGAAGCACTATACTGTCCCCCGAGCTCAAAGCGGCAGCTAAAAGCCTTCGTGAGAACAAGGAGATAGTTGTCAGGAGAGGTGACAAGTCGCCAATATATGTCATTCTTAAAAAAGACGAATATCTGGCGAAAATGAACATCATACTCTCTGACCAAACTAAGTTCCAAAGGGTAACGAAGGACACTACAGCCGAATTAAAAGCAAAGGTCAACAAACTGATCGAAACTGTGAACGCCAAGAAATCCGGACTCCACCTGCCAAAGATCATTGGGGAATATAAACCTGGATATGCGTATGGAAATGTCAAGACACACAAGCCTGGAAACCCACTTCGGCCAATCATTAGCCAGATACCCACACCCACGTACAGACTGGCGAAGCGACTCAACGGCCTGCTGACTCCTTATGTTCCTTGCGCCTTCAGCCTGAAGTCTCCAAAGGAATTTGTTGACTTACTGCGGGGCACACGGGCCACAGGGATAAGAGCCTCGTTGGACGTAGAATCGCTGTTTACCAACGTACCTGTGGACGAGACAATCGGGATGATAGCCGACAGAGTGTATCGTGATCCAGCCTGTACTCCTCTTGACATACCAGAAAATATTCTGAGGAAACTACTCCAAGCTTGTACTAAAGAGGCACCCTTCTTGAGCCCGGATGGGCACATGTATAAGCAAGTAGATGGGGTCGCCATGGGTTCTCCCCTAGGTGTCCTGTTTGCAAACTTCTACATGGGTACCATCGAGCAAAAAGTCTTAGTTGACATGAACTTGAAACCGGCCATATACTGCAGGTATGTTGACGACATTTTTACACAGGTACCTGATGTCAGACATCTGCAGGAGCTGAAGGAGGCATTTGAGCAGAGTTCCGTGCTGCGTTTCACTTACGAGATGGAAAAGGATGGGAAGCTGCCCTTTTTAGATGTAACAGTCATGGAAAAGAGCGGAGGTTTCCACACTGCAGTCTACACTAAGGAAACGAACATAGGAATGTGCCTAAATGCCAACAGCGACTGCCCAGACAGGTACAAGAGGAGTGTTGTTAACGCATATGTCGACCGTGCTCTCAGCCACAGCTCAGAATGGAAGCAAGTCGACGAAGAACTCTGTAGGGTAAGGCAGGTCCTAGTCAACAACGGCTTCTCCAATGGTTTCGTCGAAGACATCATAAGAAGGAAAGTGAAACGCCATGCAACCTCTGAAAAGACAACTAACAGAACACCTATACCCCCTATTAGACTATTTTACAGGAACTTCTTTTCCACAGCTCATAAAACGGAGGAAAGGGTCCTGAAAGATATTGTTAATAGAAACGTTATCCCTACAGACAAAAATCAGAGGATACAACTGACGATTTACTATAAAACCAGAAAAACGGCCAGCCTACTCATGAGAAACTCTCCAGACACAAAACAGAACGCTTTAAAAGAGACTAACGTCGTCTATGCCTTCAAATGCCCTCTTGGGGACTGTAAGCTCCAAAAAACCCAGTATATAGGCAAGACAACAACATCTCTTTCTAGGCGTTTAACGATGCATAGCAACAGGGCTCCATTAAGGAACATATAATCTCTTCCCACAACCAAACCATCGCCAGAGAAATCCTAGTAAACAACACAGAAATCATCGATAGATACAGCGATAGCAGGCGGCTTGACGTTTGCGAGGCACTACACATCAAGAAGTCAACACTAGCAATCAACAGCCAATTAATGCACAACTATATTCTACCCACCTCAAGACTCCGCTCCAATATAGAAGCATTAAGAAATATGGACCAATAGGCTTTCTACAAACACTTCTATTCAATACCCATTGTTTCGTGTTCTGTCTTGTGTTGATGAAATTAATACCCTATTAATGCCACCTCTTGTTCTGTCTTGTGTTGATGAAATTAATACCCTATTAAAGCCACCTCACCCCATCCACCTCACTCAAATGTAGATATAAAATCGGAGATGCGTAAGTTCTATTCAGTTGTGTATTTGTAAACTAAAGTCTTTGAAAATGTAATAAGTTTTACGAAACGAGCTCGTGTCGCGTCAGACTAGAAATAAAAAAAAAAAAATGAATTTTGGAGAATTGATTTTTGATTTACCTCCAACAGTGAAAAAAAAATGTACGAAAGATTGAGAAAATTCGTGTTAGAATTATTAATCTTACTTTTTCGGTCATATTTAATAACATATGTCTACAGGAAAGACTGCTACCAAAATATACTAATATTAAAGCGCACGACCCAGCAGCAAGGAATCAACCCTTCACGATAAAATATCGCCAGGATCTGATTCGTGATCAGATATACAAGGCAGAGAATGAAATCAAAGACAACAAAACGCAACTACTTCATGCTACAAACGAGTGGAGAAATAGCAACATCGACGAAAGTATCCGTACCCGCATTGAACAACACCTCGACATCCTCACAGACCAACATCACCTCAGCACTGAAACAAGGATTATCAAGAAACTAACAACATTATATGGAGGACCTATGGCAATTCCACGACCAAGAGATGGCTTCCTGAACCTTGCAGGAATTAACCTCACTGAGGACCAAGTCACTCTCCTAAATCTGGGCATAAACTGTCATGTTATGTCCAGACCGAGTGAGATAGCCCGGAAAGTAGAGTTGGAAATTCTGTTGGACGACATATTCGACCTCGAGACACAAAAGGTCACTACCAAAGATACCTTACAAGCAGAACTTATTGCAGAAGGAGGAAAGAATCGAGGCAATTACAGAAGCACCATACTGTCCCCCGAGCTCAAAGCGGCAGCTAAAAGCCTTCGTGAGAACAAGGAGATAGTTGTCAGGAGAGGTGACAAGTCGCCAATATATGTCATTCTTAAAAAAGACGAATATCTGGCGAAAATGAACATCATACTCTCTGACCAAACTAAGTTCCAAAGGGTAATGAAGGACACTACAGCCGAATTAAAAGCAAAGGTCAACAAACTGATCGAAACTGTGAACGCATATGTCGCGTTCACAGTTTCCGGTCCAAGAAATCCGGACTCCACCTGCCAAAGATCATTGTGGAATATAAACCTGGATATGCGTATGGAAATGTCAAGACACACAAGCCTGGAAACCCCCTTCGGCCAATCATTAGCCAGATACCCACACCCACGTACAGACTGGTGAAGCGACTCAACGGCCTGCTGACTCCTTATGTTCCTTGCGCCTTCAGCCTGAAGTCTCCAAAGGAATTTGTTGACTTACTGCGGGGCACACGGGCCACAGGGATAAGAGCCTCGTTGGACGTAGAATCGCTGTTTACCAACGTACCTGTGGACGAGACAATCGGGATGATAGCCGACAGAGTGTATCGTGATCCAGCCTGTACTCCTCTTGACATACCAGAAAATATTCTGAGGAAACTACTCCAAGCTTGTACTAAAGAGGCACCCTTCTTGAGCCCGGATGGGCACATGTATAAGCAAGTAGATGGGGTCGCTATGGGTTCTCCCCTAGGTGTCCTGTTTGCAAACTTCTACATGGGTACCATCGAGCAAAAAGTCTTAGTCGACATGAACCTGAAACCGGCCATATACCGCAGGTATGTTGACGACATTTTTACACAGGTACCTGATGTCAGACATCTGCAGGAGCTGAAGGAGGCATTTGAACAGAGTTCCGTGCTGCGTTTCACTTACGAGATGGAAAAGGATGGGAAGCTGCCCTTTCTAGATGTAACAGTCATGGAAAAGAGCAGAGGTTTCCACACTGCAGTCTACACTAAGGAAACGAACATAGGAATGTGCCTAAATGCCAACAGCGACTGCCCAGACAGGTACAAGAGGAGTGTTGTTAACGCATATGTCGACCGTGCTCTCAGCCACAGCTCAGAATGGAAGCAAGTCGACGAAGAACTCTGTAGGGTAAGGCAGGTCCTAGTCAACAACGGCTTCTCCAATGGTTTCGTCGAAGACATCATAAGAAGGAAAGTGAAACGCCATGCAACCTCTGAAGAGACAACTAACAGAACACCTATACCCCCTATTAGACTATTTTACAGGAACTTCTTTTCCACAGCTCATAAAACGGAGGAAAGGGTCCTGAAAGATATTGTTAATAGAAACGTTATCCCTACAGACAAAAACCAGAGGATACAACTGACGATTTACTATAAAACTAGAAAAACGGCCAGCTTACTCATGAGAAACTCTCCAGACACAAAACAGAACGCTTTAAAAGAGACTAACGTCGTCTATGCCTTCAAATGCCCTCTTGGGGACTGTAAGCTCCAAAAAACCCAGTATATAGGCAAGACAACAACATCTCTTTCTAGGCGTTTAACGATGCATAAGCAACAGGGCTCCATTAAGGAACATATAATCTCTTCCCACAACCAAACCATCGCCAGAGAAATCCTAGTAAACAACACAGAAATCATCGATAGATACAGCGATAGCAGGCGGCTTAACGTTTGCGAGGCACTACACATCAAGAAGTCAACACCAGCAATCAACAGCCAATTAATGCACAACTATATTCTACCCACCTTAAGACTCCGCTCCAAAATAGAAGCATCAAGAAATATGGACCAATAGGCTTTCTACAAACACTTCTATTCAATACCCATTGTTTCGTGTTCTGTCTTGTGTTGATGAAATTAATACCCTATTAATGCCACCTCTTGTTCTGTCTTGTGTTGATGAAATTAATACCCTATTAAAGCCACCTCACCCCATCCACCTCACTCAATTGTAGATATAAAATCGGAGATGCGTAAGTTCTATTCAGTTGTGTATTTGTAAACTAAATTCTTTGAAAATGTAATAAGTTTTACGAAACGCGCTCGTGTCGCGTCAGACTAGAAATAAAAAAAAAAAAAAATGAATTTTGGAGAATTGATTTTTGATTTACCTCCAACAGTGAAAAGAAATGTACGAAAGATTGAGAAAATTCGTGTTAGAATTATTAATCTTACTTTTTCGATCATATTTAATAATATATGTCTACAGGAAAGACTGCTACCAAAATATACTAATATTAAAGCGCACGACCCAGCAGCAAGGAATCAAGCCTTCAAGCCTTTCATGCCCGAAACGCTTTGCGTAATAGTGGCTTTAGGCATTGTATGTACTAGCTCTACCTATAAGTCAAACAATCCTTGTAAATATTTATTGTATGTATGTACCTTACCTAAATAAAATTGTATTGTATTGTATTGTATTGATAAAATATCGCCAGGATCTGATTCGTGATCAGATATACAAGGCAGAGAATGAAATCAAAGACAACAAAACGCAACTACTTCATGCTACAAACGAGTGGAGAAATAACAACATCGACGAAAGTATCCGTACCCGCAATGAACAACACCTCGACATCCTCACAGACCAACATCACCTTAGCACTGAAACAAGGATTATCAAGAAACTAACAACATTATATGGAGGACCTATGGCAATTCCACGACCAAGAGATGGCTTCCTGAACCTTGCAGGAATTAACCTCACTGAGGACCAAGTCACTCTCCTAAATCTGGGCATAAACTGTCATGTTATGTCCAGACCGAGTGAGATGGCCCGGAAAGTAGAGTTGGAAATTCTGTTGGACGACATATTCGACCTCGAGACACAAAAGAAGGTCACTACCAAAGATACCTTACAAGCAGAACTTATTGCAGAAGGAGGAAAGAATCGAGGCAATTACAGAAGCACCATACTGTCCCCCGAGCTCAAAGCGGCAGCTAAAAGCCTTCGTGAGAACAAGGAGATAGTTGTCAGGAGAGGTGACAAGTCGCCAATATATGTCATTCTTAAAAAAGACGAATATCTGGCGAAAATGAACATCATACTCTCTGACCAAACTAAGTTCCAAAGGGTAACGAAGGACACTACAGCCGAATTAAAAGCAAAGGTCAACAAACTGATCGAAACTGTGAACGCATATGTCGCGTTCACAGTTTCCGGTCCAAGAAATCCGGACTCCACCTGCCAAAGATCATTGTGGAATATAAACCTGGATATGCGTATGGAAATGTCAAGACACACAAGCCTGGAAACCCCCTTCAGCCAATCATTAGCCAGATACCCACACCCACGTACAGACTGGCGAAGCGACTCAACGGCCTGCTGACTCCTTATGTTCCTTGCGCCTTCAGCCTGAAGTCTCCAAAGGAATTTGTTGACTTACTGCGGGGCACACGGGCCACAGGGATAAGAGCCTCGTTGGACGTAGTATCGCTGTTTACCAACGTACCTGTGGTCGAGACAATCGGGATGATAGCCGACAGAGTGTATCGTGATCCAGCCTGTACTCATCTTGACATACCAGAAAATATTCTGAGGAAACTACTCCAAGCTTGTACTAAAGGGATTATACATCAACGAGTGCTTGACCAGGAACAGATAGCAAATCCTCTACCGCCTGCGTCAAATCCGTCAACAAAACCCAGATGCGATTCATCAGTGCTTCGTTAGAGATGGTCTGATAAAGGTGAGAAAAACCGCAGAGGGCAAAATGTTTACAATTACTAAAGAAGAAAACCTCAACACTTTCCTCTCCCAATGTGGTTTGTCTCACCTTATCATTCCCAATGAATTAACTTAATTAACCCCCTGTCAACTAGTGGGGCTAGGTATCCTAAGTCTCCTTGGTTCATTTTCTGACTTAATTTTTAACTTACTCTTACCTAGTCATTTACCGAAATTATTTAATTGAGTGTATTAAGTAGTTCTTCAGGTCTTTTTAATTATACAGTCATTACTGAACTATCTATAGTTATTAATCATTAGCTTAAATTTGCCTATGTTTATTATTCAACTTTTCTTTGATTTCATTTATTACCTAGGTTGCCTAGCCTCGCCATGCTCCCTTACTCCATTGTACCCCTGGCTTTGCCTGCATCTCAAATTGCAAATTGTTACTTACAGTGTACCTGAGAGTACTCGTAAGCAATCTACCTCATTTTTTTTCATTTTTGCTCAATTTGTTTTTTGTATTGCTTAGTCTTGCTTATATTTTTTTGTTTTGTATTTCTATATCTTGTGTTTTGTATAGTCCATGTTTATATGTTTTTTCTTTAATCTCATTTATTACCTAGGTTGCCTAGCCTAGCCATACTCCCTTACTCCATTGTACCCCTGTAAGCCCCTTTTGTGTTTGTTTTGTACAGTATTGTGTATATATTTTTCCCTATTTTATAGCTTATTTCTACTTATTGCTGATTCTGCAATCAGCTTTTTTTATGCAGACAAGTATAGACCCAGAACTTAACCTCTTATCCACTATCTATGACAATAATCACTTTAATGATCTAAATTGCAGATATTTTGCAGCACATGATGTAAACAATGTATTAACTCATAATCACAATATCTCTGTAATCAATTTGAACGTTAGATCCCTAGGTAAACACTTCGATGATGTTAGTGCCTTGATTGAAACTATTGGCAACAAATTCTCTTTTATTATACTTACTGAAACATGGTTGAAAGAGGATACTACTCAACTCTTTAACATGCCTAACTACTCAGCAATTCACAACTGTCGTCAACTTCAGAGAGGTGGTGGCACTGCTCTTTACTACCACCAAGAACTAACATGCTTAAAAGAAATTAGAACTAGAGACTGCTATGGGGAGTATATCTTCGCCAGCTTCAGAGTCAAGGGTGCCGAGTCTGTCCTGTCTGTGGGTGCAGTCTATAGAATTCCCAACACTGATGTGTCTGAATTCAACTCAAACCTTAGAAATCTAATACTTGATAACAGACTGAACAAAAACCACCTAATTATCGCAGGGGACTTTAATATTGACCTCTGCGAGCCAGAACACCCTACTGCTGTTAGCTTCCTCAACTGTATGAATTCCTGCTTCCTCATACCCTTAATCACTAGACCTACTAGAATCACTGATAGCACTGCCACGACTCTAGATCACATCTGGACCAACATAACCTCTCCGCTTACTTCAGGTATAATCACCGATAGCACTACAGACCATTACCCCACATTTCTCTTAACTAACATTAGCAAACCACCTCTAGAAACAAGGGAGTTAAGCTTTAGGCTGCACAATGAAACTGCTATAAACAATTTTATAACTGCTGCTGATAATGTCAACTGGGAGTCCGAGTTAGGTAACATAGGGGACATCAACCTAGCAGTGCAATCTTTTCTACAAACAACTCTTAGCCTTTATAACACCCACTGTCCTAGGCTTACAAAACAAGTCACAAGCAAAAGGCTTAACAATCCTTGGCTTACAAAGGGAATACTGAAATCCATTAACAAAAAACACGACCTTGAGAAGAAGTATAGGTTAGGAATTGTCTCCAAAGAATTCTCAAAGAATTACTCATTATTGCTATCTAAGATAATTAGACGAGCCAAAACTAAATACTACGAAGATAAATTTACCCAAATAAAGAGCAACATTAAACAAACTTGGAGCACAATTTCACAAATATTGGGATCAAAGAAATCTTTAAATAACAAACCGACTCTCCTGTCTAATAACGATGGTCAGCTTTCAGCCTCTGATTCTGCTATTGAGTTCAATAGGTTCTTCTCTTCCATTGGTTCATCCCTTGCAAATGATATTCCATCTTCCAGTACTGACATTAAGGACTATCTTACAGGTAACTATCCACAGTCTCTGTACCTAAAGCCTATTAACTCCACTGACGTCAATGAGATAATCCTTTCCCTTAAAACCAAGTCTGGTGCCCTTGAGGAGATACCAACTTTAATTTACAAAAAAACCTCCAGATCTTTAGCCCCTGCTATTGCTTTGCTCTTCAACAAGTCACTTGAACTCCAAACCTTTCCAGATATTCTAAAAAAAGCGAGAGTAACGCCTGTCCACAAATGTGGTGATCCCACAGATGTTAACAACTACAGACCTATATCAATCCTGCCAAACTTGTCAAAAATTTTTGAAAAACTAATATATAAGCAGCTTTACTCATATCTAGCCAAACTCAATATACTTAGCCCTTGCCAATATGGCTTCAGACCCAAATAAAGCACTAACGATGCACTTATTAGTATGTTTAACTCGATTCATACAGCTCTTGATAAAAATGAGTTCCCTGTTGGGTTATTTGTGGACCTGCGTAAAGCTTTTGATACTGTCAACCACCATAACCTTCTTCTTAAATTACATCATTATGGAGTCAGAGGACACTCCCTACAATACCTCGAGTCCTACCTTACTGACAGGCTCCAATATGTTTCTGTGAATAATACAATTTCTCCCACCCTACCCATCAACATTGGTGTTCCTCAGGGCAGCATACTTGGCCCTCTCCTCTTTCTCATCTACATTAATGACCTTCCAAATGCCTCCCAACACCTCAAACCAATTCTATTTGCTGACGACACAACCTTCATTTACTCCAGTCCTGACCCTCTTGCTCTAAATGCCACAGTAAATACTGAGCTAAATAAAGTCCATCTTTGGCTAACTGCCAACAAACTCACCCTTAACATTGACAAAACTTTCTATATTCTGTTTGGCAATAAATCCTCTAGTCAAATAAATCTCAAAATAAACAATACCCAAATTTGTAACAAATTAGATGGCAAATTCCTTGGCATTCTCATTGACCACAAGCTGAATTTCCAGGGACACATTCTAAATATATCAAAAAAAGTTTCAAAAACTGTGGGCATTCTTTCTAAGATCAGATATTATGTACCACGCCCTGCCCTGGTGACTCTCTATTACTCCCTTATCTATCCTTATCTCAACTATGGTATTTGTGCTTGGGGTTCTACTACCCAAAATCACTTACGTCCTCTAATTACCCAACACAAAGCTGCTATAAGAACAATATCCGACTCTGGCCCCAGACATCACTCGGTACCCCTACTCAAATCTCTGAATATGTTAGATATTAAGTCACTGCACATTCTCTCATGTGTATTATACATATATAAAACGCTAAACTATAATGCCAATCCTGATCTCAAAAGCTTCATAGAAGGTTGTAACAGAACCCATGAGCACCACACCAGAAATAAATACAATTTTGATATTCCTAGAGTACGACTTAATCAAACTAGAAATGCTCTGCAAATCAAGGGGCCCAGAATGTGGAATGACCTTCCCAACCATGTTAAAGACTGTACCTCTCTCAACCAGTTTAAGATAAAAACTAAACACTACCTAATAAATTCCCTGTAATCTACCTCACTCCTCTATTGTCAACCCATGTCTGTTATTTTCTTTTTTTTTTAATCAACACTGTTTGTCAACCTATTGTATTTGTGCTGCTTTTTCAGTCATGTTCCCCCTTTTTTTTTATCTTTATTTGTATTTGTTCTCAACACTTTTATTCTTTATGCTCAATTAGTATTAAGTTCTAGATATTAATGTTTTTCTTGCCCGAAACGCATTGCGTAATAGTGGCTTTAGGCATTGTATGTACTAGCTCTATCTATATATCAATCCATTAATGTAACATCACTTGTATGTATATACCTTACCTGAATA
Organism: Procambarus clarkii; assembly: GCF_040958095.1. Lineage (NCBI taxonomy): Eukaryota > Metazoa > Arthropoda > Malacostraca > Decapoda > Cambaridae > Procambarus > Procambarus clarkii. Next base: position 1,099,931 of record NC_091187.1, on the reverse strand, counting down.
AACATCTGAATCTGAATCTGAATCTAAAGAGGCACCCTTCTTGAGCCCGGATGGGCACATGTATAAGCAAGTAGATGGGGTCGCCATGGGTTCTCCCCTAGGTGTCCTGTTTGCAAACTTCTACATGGGTACCATCGAGCAAAAAGTCTTAGTCGACATGAACTTGAAACCGGCCATATACCGCAGGTATGTTGACGACATTTTTACACAGGTACCTGATGTCAGACATCTGCAGGAGCTGAAGCAGGCATTTGAGCAGAGTTCCGTGCTGCGTTTCACTTACGAGATGGAAAAGGATGGGAAGCTGCCCTTTCTAGATGTAACAGTCATGGAAAAGAGCGGAGGTTTCCTCACTGCAGTCTACACTAAGGAAACGAACATAGGAATGTGCCTAAATGCCAACAGCGACTGCCCAGACAGGTACAAGAGGAGTGTTGTTAACGCATATGTCGACCGTGCTCTCAGCCACAGCTCAGAATGGAAGCAAGTCGACGAAGAACTCTGTAGGGTAAGGCAGGTCCTAGTCAACAACGGCTTCTCCAATGGTTTCGTCGAAGACATCATAAGAAGGAAAGTGAAACGCCATGCAACCTCTGAAGAGACAACTAACTCAACACCTATACCCCCTATTAGACTATTTTACAGGAATTTCTTTTCCACAGCTCATAAAACGGAGGAAAGGGTCCTGAAAGATATTGTTAATAGAAACGTTATCCCTACAGACAAAAATCAGAGGATACAACTGACGATTTACTATAAAACCAGAAAAACGGCCAGCTTACTCATGAGAAATTCTCCAGACACAAAACAGAACGCTTTAAAAGAGACTAACGTCGTCTATGCCTTCAAATGCCCTCTTGGGGACTGTAAGCTCCAAAAAACCCAGTATATAGGCAAGACAACAACATCTCTTTCTAGGCGTTTAACGATGCATAAGCAACAGGGCTCCATTAAGGAACATATAATCTCTTCCCACAACCAAACCATCGCCAGAGAAATCCTAGTAAACAACACAGAAATCATCGATAGATACAGCGATAGCAGGCGGCTTAACGTTTGCGAGGCACAACACATCAAGAAGTCAACACCAGCAATCAACAGCCAATTAATGCACAACTATATTCTACCCACCTTAAGACTCCGCTCCAATATAGAAGCATCAAGAAATATGGACCAATAGGCTTTCTACAAACACTTCTATTCAATACCTATTGTTTCGTGTTCTGTCTTGTGTTGATGAAATTAATACCCTATTAATGCCACCTCTTGTTCTGTCTTGTGTTGATGAAATTAATACCCTATTAAAGCCACCTCACCCCATCCACCTCACTCAAATGTAGATACAAAATCGGAGATGCGTAAGTTCTATTCAGTTGTGTATTTGTAAACTAAAGTCTTTGAAAATGTAATAAGTTTTACGAAACGCGCTCGTGTCGCGTCAGACTAGAAATAAAAAAAAAATAATGAATTTTGGAGAATTGATTTTTGATTTACCTCCAACAGTGAACAGAAATGTACGAAAGATTGAGAAAATTCGTGTTAGAATTATTAATCTTACTTTTTCGGTCATATTTAATAATATATGTCTACAGAAAAGACTGCTACCAAAATATACTAATATTAAAGCGCACGACCCAGCAGCAAGGAATCAAGCCTTCACGATAAAATATCGCCAGGATCTGATTCGTGATCAGATATACAAGGCAGAGAATGAAATCAAAGACAACAAAACGCAACTACTTCATGCTACAAACGAGTGGAGAAATAGCAACATCGACGAAAGTATCCGTACCCGCATTGAACAACACCTCGACATCCTCACAGACCAACATTACCTTAGCACTGAAACAAGGATTATCAAGAAACTAACAACATTATATGGAGGACCTATGGCAATTCCACGACCAAGAGATGGCTTCCTGAACCTTGCAGGAATTAACCTCACTGAGGACCAAGCCACTCTCCTAAATCTGGGCATAAACTGTCATGTTATGTCCAGACCGAGTGAGATGGCCCGGAAAGTAGAGTTGGAAATTCTGTTGGACGACATATTCGACCTCGAGACACAAAAGAAGGTCACTACCAAAGATACCTTACAAGCAGAACTTATTGCAGAAGGAGGAAAGAATCGAGGCAATTACAGAAGCACCATACTGTCCCCCGAGCTCAAAGCGGCAGCTAAAAGCCTTCGTGAGAACAAGGAGATAGTTGTCAGGAGAGGTGACAAGTCGCCAATATATGTCATTCTTAAAAAAGACGAATATCTGGCGAAAATGAACATCATACTCTCTGACCAAACTAAGTTCCAAAGGGTAACGAAGGACACTACAGCCGAATTAAAAGCAAAGGTCAACAAACTGATCGAAACTGTGAACGCATATGTCGCGTTCACAGTTTCCGGTCCAAGAAATCCGGACTCCACCTGCCAAAGATCATTGTGGAATATAAACCTGGATATGCGTATGGAAATGTCAAGACACACAAGCCTGGAAACCCCTTTCGGCCAATCATTAGCCAGATACCCACACCCACGTACAGACTGGCGAAGCGACTCAACGGCCTGCTGACTCCTTATGTTCCTTGCGCCTTCAGCCTGAAGTCTCCAAAGGAATTTGTTGACTTACTGCGGGGCACACGGGCCACAGGGATAAGAGCCTCGTTGGACGTAGAATCGCTGTTTACCAACGTACCTGTGGACGAGACAATCGGGATGATAGCCGACAGAGTGTATCGTGATCCAGCCTGTACTCCTCTTGACATACCAGAAAATATTCTGAGGAAACTACTCCAAGCTTGTACTAAAGAGGCACCCTTCTTGAGCCTGGATGGGCACATGTATAATCAAGTAGATGGGGTCGCCATGGGTTCTCCCCTAGGTGTCCTGTTTGCAAACTTCTACATGGGTACCATCGAGCAAAAAGTCTTAGTCGACATGAACTTGAAACCGGCCATATACTGCAGGTATGTTGACGACATTTTTACACAGGTACCTGATGTCAGACATCTGCAGGAGCTGAAGGAGGCATTTGAGCAGAGTTCCGTGCTGCGTTTCACTTACGAGATGGAAAAGGATGGGAAGCTGCCCTTTCTAGATGTAACAGTCATGGAAAAGGGCGGAGGTTTCCACACTGCAGTCTACACTAAGGAAACGAACATAGGAATGTGCCTAAATGCCAACAGCGACTGCCCAGACAGGTACAAGAGGAGTGTTGTTAACGCATATGTCGACCGTGCTCTCAGCCACAGCTCAGAATGGAAGCAAGTCGACGAAGAACTCTATAGGGTAAGGCAGGTCCTAGTCAACAACGGCTTCTCCAATGGTTTCGTCGAAGACATCATAAGAAGGAAAGTGAAACGCCATGCAACCTCTGAAAAGACAACTAACACAACACCTATACCCCCTATTAGACTATTTTACAGGAACTTCTTTTCCACAGCTCATAAAACGGAGGAAAGGGTCCTGAAAGATATTGTTAATAGAAACGTTATCCCTACAGACAAAAATCAGAGGATACAACTGACGATTTACTATAAAACCAGAAAAACGGCCAGCCTACTCATGAGAAACTCTCCAGACACAAAACAGAACGCTTTAAAAGAGACTAACGTCGTCTATGCCTTCAAATGCCCTCTTGGGGACTGTAAGCTCCAAAAAACCCAGTATATAGGCAAGACAACAACATCTCTTTCTAGGCGTTTAACGATGCATAAGCAACAGGGCTCCATTAAGGAACATATAATCTCTTCCCACAACCAAACCATCGCCAGAGAAATCCTAGTAAACAACACAGAAATCATCGATAGATACAGCGATAGCAGGCGGCTTGACGTTTGCGAGGCACTACACATCAAGAAGTCAACACCAGCAATCAACAGCCAATTAATGCACAACTATATTCTACCCACCTCAAGACTCCGCTCCAATATAGAAGCATCAAGAAATATAGACCAATAGGCTTTCTACAAACACTTCTATTCAATACCCATTGTTTCGTGTTCTGTCTTGTGTTGATGAAACTAATACCCTATTAATGCCACCTCTTGTTCTGTCTTGTGTTGATGAAATTAATACCCTAATAAAGCCACCTCACCCCATCCACCTCACTCAAATGTAGATATAAAATCGGAGATGCGTAAGTTCTATTCAGTTGTGTATTTGTAAACTAAAGTCTTTGAAAATGTAATAAGTTTTACGAAACGCGCTCGTGTCGCGTCAGACTAGAAATAAAAAAAAAAATGAATTTTGGAGAATTGATTTTTGATTTACCTCCAACATTGAAAAGAAATGTACGAAAGATTGAGAAAATTCGTGTTAGAATTATTAATCTTACTTTTTCGGTCATATTTAATAATATATGTCTACAGGAAAGACTGCTACCAAAATATACTAATATTCAAGCGCACGACCCAGCAGCAAGGAATCAAGCCTTCACGATAAAATATCGCCAGGATCTGATTCGTGATCAGATATACAAGGCAGAGAATGAAATCAAAGACAACAAAACGCAACTACTTCATGCTACAAACGAGTGGAGAAATAGCAACATCGACGAAAGTATCCGTACCCGCATTGAACAACACCTCGACATCCTCACAGACCAACATCACCTCAGCACTGAAACAAGGATTATCAAGAAACTAACAACATTATATGGAGGACCTATGGCAATTCCACGATCAAGAGATGGCTTCCTGAACCTTGCAGGAATTAACCTCACTGAGGACCAAGTCACTCTCCTAAATCTGGGCATAAACTGTCATGTTATGTCCAGACCGAGTGAGATGGCCCGGAAAGTAGAGTTGGAAATTCTGTTGGACGACATATTCGACCTCGAGACACAAAAGAAGGTCACTACCAAAGATACCTTACAAGCAGAACTTATTGCAGATGGAGGAAAGAATCGAGGCAATTACAGAAGCACCATACTGTCTCCCGAGCTCAAAGCGGCAGATAAAAGCCTTCGTGAGAACAAGGAGATAGTTGTCAGGAGAGGTGACAAGTCGCCAATATATGTCATTCTTAAAAAAGACGAATATCTGGCGAAAATGAACATCATACTCTCTGACCAAACTAAGTTCCAAAGGGTAACGAAGGACACTACAGCCGAATTAAAAGCAAAGGTCAACAAACTGATCGAAGCTGTGAACGCCACGAAGTCCGGACTCCACCTGCCAAAGATCATTGGGGAATATAAACCTGGATATGCGTATGGAAATGTCAAGACACACAAGCCTGGAAACCCACTTCGGCCAATCATTAGCCAGATACCCACACCCACGTACAGACTGGCGAAGCGACTCAACGGCCTGCTGACTCCTTATGTTCCTTGCGCCTTCAGCCTGAAGTCTCCAAAGGAATTTATTGACTTACTGCGGAGCGCACGGGCCACAGGGATAAGAGCCTCGTTGGACGTAGAATCGCTGTTTACCAACGTACCTGTGGACGAGACAATCGGGATGATAGCCGACAGAGTGTATCGTGATCCAGCCTGTACTCCTCTTGACATCCCAGAAAATATTCTGAGGAAACTACTCCAAGCTTATACTAAAGAGGCACCCTTCTTGAGCCCGGATGGGCACATGTATAAGCAAGTAGATGGGGTCGCCATGGGTTCTCCCCTAGGTGTCCTGTTTGCAAACTTCTACATGGGTACCATCGAGCAAAAAGTCTTAGTCGACATGAACTTGAAACCGGCCATATACTGCAGGTATGTTGACGACATTTTTACACAGGTACCTGATGTCAGACATCTGCAGGAGCTGAAGGAGGCATTTGAGCAGAGTTCCGTGCTGCGTTTCACTTACGAGATGGAAAAGGATGGGAAGCTGCCCTTTCTAGATGTAACAGTCATGGAAAAGAGCGGAGGTTTCCACACTGCAGTCTACACCCTATTAAACGAACATAGGAATGTGCCTAAATGCCAACAGCGACTGCCCAGACAGGTACAAGAGGAGTGTTGTTAACGCATATGTCGACCGTGCTCTCAGCCACAGCTCAGCATGGAAGCAAGTCGACGAAGAACTCTGTAGGGTAAGGCAGGTCCTAGTCAACAACGGCTTCTCCAATGGTTTCGTCGAAGACATCATAAGAAGGAAAGTGAAACGCCATGCAACCTCTGAAGAGACAACTAACACAACACCTATACCCCCTATTAGACTATTTTACAGGAACTTCTTTTCCACAGCTCATAAAACGGAGGAAAGGGTCCTGAAAGATATTGTTAATAGAAACGTTATCCCTTCAGACAAAAATCAGAGGATACAACTGACGATTTACTGTAAAACCAGAAAAACGGTCAGCCTACTCATGAGAAACTCTCCAGACACAAAGCAGAACGCTTTAAAAGAGACCAACGTCGTCTATGCCTTCAAATGCCCTCTTGGGGACTGTAAGCTCCAAAAAACCCAGTATATAGGCAAGACAACAACATCTCTTTCTAGGCGTTTAACGATGCATAAGCAACAGGGCTCCATTAAGGAACATATAATCTCTTCCCACAACCAAACCATCGCCAGAGAAATCCTAGTAAACAACACAGAAATCATCGATAGATACAGCGATAGCAGGCGGCTTGACGTTTGCGAGGCACTACACATTAAGAAGTCAACACCAGCAATCAACAGCCAATTAATGCACAATTATATTCTACCCACCTCAAGACTCCGCTCCAATATAGAAGCATCAAGAAATATGGACCAATAGGCTTTCTACAATCACTTCCATTCAATACCCATTGTTTCGTGTTCTGTCTTGTGTTGATAAATTTAATACCCTATTAAAACCACCTCACCCCATCCACCTAACTAAAATGTAGATATAAACAAATCGGAGATGTGTAAGTTCTATTCAGTTGTGTATGTGTAAACTAAAGTCTTTGAAAATGTAATAAGTTTTACGAAACGCGCTCAAGTGTCGCGTCAGACTAGAAATAAAAATGAATTTTGGAGAATTGATTATTGAATTACCACCAACAGTGAAAAGAAATGTACGAAAGATTGAGAAAATTCGTGTTAGAATTATTAATCTTACTTTTTCGGTCATATTTAATAATATATATATATATATATATATATATATATATATATATATATATATATATATATATATATATATATATAAATAAATAAATAAATAAATGTTTATTTAGGTAAGGTAAATACATACAAGAGATTTTACAAAGTTTGTTGGATTAATAGGTAGAGCTAGTACATACAATGCCTAAAGCTACTATTACGCAAAGCGTTTCGGGCAGGAAAAACATTAATGACTAAAGCTTAATACTAATGGGTATAAAGAATAAAATGTATTGAGAACAAATAAAAATAGAGGTAAAAGAGGGGGAACATGGCTGAAAAAGCAGCACGAATACAATTACAAATTATTACAGACAATTATATTCAAACAGCGTTGTTTTGAAAAAAAACAGACATGGGTTGACAACAGAGGGGTAAGGTAGGTTACAGGGAATTTATTAGGCAGTGCTTCGTTTTTATCTTAAACTGGTTGAGAGAGGTACAGTCTTTAACATTGTTGGGAAGGTCATTCCACATTCTGGGTCCTTTGATTTGAAGAGCATTTTTAGTTTGATTAAGTCGTACTCTAGGAATATCAAAACTGTATTTATTTCTGGTATGGTGCTCATGGGTTCTGTTACAACCTTCAATGAATGTTTTGAGGTCAGGATTGGCATTACAGTTCAGCGTTTTATATATGTATAATACACATGAGAGAATGTGCAGTGACTTAATATCTAACATATTCAGAGATTTGAGTAGGGGGCCGAGTGATTTCTGGGGCTAGAGTTGGATATTGTCCTAATATCAGCTTTGTGTTGAGTAATTAGAGGACGTAAATGATTTTGGGTAGTAGAACCCCAAGCACAAATACCATAGTTGAGGTATGGATAGATGAGGGAGTAATAGAGAGTTACCAGGGCAGGGTGGGGTACATAATATCTGATCTTAGAAAGAATGCCAACAGTTTTTGAAACTTTTTTTTTATATATTTAGAATGTGTCCCTGGAAATTCAGCTTGTGGTCGATGAGAACGCCAAGGAATTTGCCATCTAATTTGTTACAAATTTGGGTATTGTTTATTTTGAGATTTATTTGATTAGAGGATTTATTGCCAAACAGAATATAAAACGTTTTGTCAATGTTAAGGGTGAGTTTGTTGGCAGTTAGCCAAAGATGGACTTTCTTTAGCTCAGTATTTACTGTGGCATTTAGAGCAAGGGGGTCAGGAATGGAGTAAATGAAGGTTGTGTCGTCAGCAAATAGAATTGGTTTGAGGTGTTGGGAGGCATTTGGAAGGTCATTAATGTAGATGAGAAAGAGGAGAGGGCCAAGTATGCTGCCCTGAGGAACAAAAATGTTGATGGGTAGGGTGGGAAAAATTGTATTATTCACAGAAACATACTGGAGCCTGTCAGTAAGGTAAGATTTAAGTAAGGTATGCCTTAAGTAAGGTAAGGCATACTTGGCCCTCTCCTCTTTCTCATCTTAATTAATGACCTTCCAAATGCCTCCCAACACCTCAAACCTATTCTATATGCTGACGACTCAACCTTCATTTACTCCAGTCCTGACCCCCTTGCTCTAAATGCCACAGTAAATACTGAGCTAAATAAAATCCATCTTTGGCTAACTGCCAACAAACTCACCCTTAACATTGACAAAACTTTCTATATTCTGTTTGGCAATAAATCCTCTAATCAAATAAATCTCAAAATAAACAATACCCAAATTTGTAACAAATTAGATGGAAAATTCCTTGGCATTCTCGTTGACCACAAGCTGAATTTCCAGGGACACATTCTAAATATATAAAAAAAAGTTTCAAAAACTGTTGACATTCTTTCTAAGATCAGATATTATGTACCCCGCCCTACCCTGGTTACTCTCTATTAATTACTCCCTCATCTATCCATACCTCAACTATGGTATTTGTGCTTGGGGTTCTACTACCCAAAATCATTTACGTCCTCTAATTACCCAACACAAAGCTGCTATTAGGACAATATCCTACTCTGGCCCCAGACATCACTCGGTACCCTTTCTCAAATCTCTGAATATGTTAGATATTAAGACACTTCACATTCTCTCTTGTGTATTATACATATATAAAATGCTGAACTGTAATGCCAATCCTGACCTCAAAAGCTTCATTGAAGGTTGTAACAGGACCCATGAGCACCACACCAGAAATAAATAAAGTTTTGATATTCCAGGAGTACGACTTAATCAAACTAGAAATGCTCTACAAATCAAGGGACCCAGAATATGGAATGACCTTCCCAACCATGTTAAAGACTGTACCTCTCTCAACCAGTTTAAGATAAAAACTAAACACTACCTAATAAATTCCCTGTAACCTACCTTACCCCTCTATTGTCAACCCATGTCTGTTATTTTTTTTAATCAACACTGTTTGTCAACCTATTGTATTTGTGCTGCTTTTTCAGTCATGTTCCCCCTTTTTTTATCTTTATTTGTATTTGTTCTCAACACATTTTATTTTTTATGCTCAATTAGTATTAAGTTCTAGATATTAATGTTTTCCTGCCCGAAACGCATTGCGTAATAGTGACTTTAGGCATTGTATGTACTAGCTCCATCTATATATCTATCCATTAATGTAACATCACTTGTATGTATGTACCTTACCTGAATAAACATATTTATATTTATTTATTTATTTATTTATTTGAGGTATTGCAGGGAGTGTCCTCTGACTCCATAATGATGTAATTTAAGAAGAAGGTTTTGGTGGTTGACAGTATCAAAAGGCTTACGCAGGTCCACAAATATCCCAACAGGGAACTCCTTTTTATCAAGAGCTGCGTGAATCAAGTTAATCATGCTAATAAGTGCATCGTTAGTACTTTCTTTGGGTCTGAAGCCATATTGACAAGAGCTAAGTATATTGTGTTTGGCTAGATAAGAGTAAAGCTGCTTGTAGAATAGTTTTTCAAATATTTTTGACAAGTTAGGCAGGATTGATATAGGTCTGTAGTTGTTAACATCTGTGAGATCACCACATTTGTGGAAAGGGGTTACTCTTGCCATTTTTTAGAATGTCTGGAAAGGTTTGGAGTTCAAGTGACTTGTTGAAGAGCAATGCAATAGCAGGGGCTAAAGATCTGGAGGCTTTTTTTTGTAAATTAAAGTGGGTATCTCCTCGAGGGCACTAGACTTGGTTTTAAGGGAAAGGATTATCTCATTGACATCAGTGGAATTAGTAGGGTTTAGGTACAGAGACTGTGGATAGTTACCTGTAAGATAGTCCTTAACATCAGTACTGGAAGATGGAATATCATTTGCAAGGGATGACCCAATGGAAGAGAAGAACCTATTGAACTCAATAGCAGAATCAGAGGCTGAAAGCTGACCAACGTTATTGGACAGGAGTGTTGGTTTGTTATTTAAAATCTTCTTTGATCCCAATATTTGTGAAATTGTGAAATTTGTGAAAATTGTGATTGTGAAAATTGTGAAAATTGTGAAAATTTGTGAAATTGTGAAACTGTGCATATATATATATATATATATATATATATATATATATATATATATATATATATATATATATATATATATATATATATATATATATATATATATATATGTCGTACCTAGTAGCCAGAACACACTTCTCAGCCTACTATGCAAGGCCCGATTTGCCTAATAAGCCAAGTTTTCATGAATTAATGCTTTTTCGACTACCTAACCTACCTAACCTAACCTAACCTAACTTTTCCGGCAACCTAACCTAACCTAACCTATAAAGATAGGTTAGGTTAGGTTAGGTAGGGTTGGTTAGGTTCGGTCATATATCTGCGTTAATTTTAACTCCAATAAAAAAAAATTGACCTCATACATAATGAAATGGGTAGCTTTATCATTTCATAAGAAAAAAATTAGAAAAAATATATTAATTCAGGAAAACTTGGCTTATTAGGCAAATCGGGCCTTGAATAGTAGGCCAAAAAGTGAGTTCTGGCTACTAGGTACGACATATATATATATATATATATATATATATATATATATATATATATATATATATATATATATATATATATATATATATATATATATATATATATGTCGTACCTAGTAGCCAGAACGCACTTCTCAGCCTACTATGCAAGGCCCAATTTGCCTAATAAGCCAAGTTTTCATGAATTAATTGTTTTTCGACTACCTAACCTACCTAACCTAACCTAACCTAACTTTTTCGGCTACCTAACCTAACCTAACCTATAAAGATAGGTTAGGTTAGGTTAGGTAGGGTTGGTTAGGTTCGGTCATATATCTACATTAATTTTAACTCCAATAAAAAAAAATGACCTCATACATAATGAAATGGAGAGCTTTATCATTTCATAAGAAAAAAATTAGAGAAAAAATATTAATTCAGGAAAACTTGGCTTATTAGGCAAATCGGGCCTTGCATAGTAGGCCGATAAGTGCATTCTGACTACTAGGTACGACATATATATATATATATATATATATATATATATATATATATATATATGTCGTACCTAATAGCCAGAACGCACTTCTCAGCCTACTATTCAAGGCCCGATTTGCCTAATAAGCCAAGTTTTCATGAATTAATGTTTTTTCGTCTACCTAACCTACCTAACCTAACCTAACCTAGCTTTTTTTGGCTACCTAACCTAACCTTACCTATAAATATAGGTTAGGTTAGGTTAGGTAGGGTTGGTTAGGTTCGGTCATATATCTACGTTAATTTTAACTCCAATAAAAAAAAATTGACCTCATACATAGAGAAAAGGGTTGCTTTATCATTTCATAAGAAAAAAATTATAGTAAATATATTAATTCAGGAAAACTTGGCTTATTAGGCAAATCGGGCCTTGAATAGTAGGCTGAGAAGTGAGTTCTGGCTACTAGGTACGACATATATATATATATATATATATATATATATATATATATATATATATATATATATATATATATATATATATATATATATATATATATATATATATTGATAGATAGATAGATAGATGGATAAAAGTGAATATGAAACTCTTTATATTCACTTTTCTCAACTCTGCGCATGTAGTGCATCCACTGTGGAAGAGCTATTTCCTTCAAAAAGTAAAATCGTGTGGCTTTATGTTTAAAGAAACAATTTCAAGTACATTCTTTGATTGAAAAACATGAATATAAATACAAGTGTTAATTATAAATGACCAGTTATAAACAAAAATAAGAAGTAGGAAAAATGATATGTGGAACCAGACAAAAACATTGGAACGCTCAGGTGATGAGAGGGTAAACAACTGCCGCCATTTTAGCAGCACCCGCCGGTGACGTCCAGCACGAGCATTAAGGGAAAACCTTGACACAAACTGTACCTATCATAAAGAAAAAGCACCACCATTGACCGCCAAAGGCTCACATCAAGTCTAACTCTGAGAAACAACACTCAAGCCTTGACGCTTCTCCCATCATCCGGGAAAGAAAACCTTCACACAAACTGCACCTGTCATAAAGAAGATGAAGACTCACCAGGGGTCCATAGAATTACCCAAAACTACCCAAATCGTCCTAGCATTACGTAAGTAATTAAGAAATATGGTATATTTACTTACTATAATGTTGGTGCTACACGTAGAACATGATCAAACCTATTTTTACTCTGAAATAATCTAATTTCATAACGAAATGAGACGTAAATATGTGAGAGGTGACGCCATAGGAAGTCGACGGTCAGGGCGACAATTGTGTGGAGCGACTTATCCAAGATATATGGTCGCCAGGAGAGTGTTTGCTGCCATATCAGCCTCCTGTTCCCAGTGGGGGACTGGTCAAGTCGTATACTGCAATTTCGGATACCGGGTTAGAAACAACTTCGTTCACTGAGAAGTTTGTACATACAAACCATTCCGTTCGTATATGCGCTGGTTTGTGTTCGCTGTTGTTCTCGTCTGAATAAATACATGGCACTTGTTCATATAATTAGCGCTTCCATTATTAGAATTATTTATCCATTATTAGAATAACAAGGTGCAAACCATACCCCCTTACAGTTGAAATCTATTTATTTATATACAAGAAGGTACATTGGGTTGCGAGAGTACATAACATATATTAAGAGGTACATTGTAGCAAGATTTGAGATTAAAGGATTTAAGACTAACACGTTTAGAAACAAGGCGCCCCCGAAGGAGGCTATTATTTGTTATGCACCCCATACTCAACCAGTAAGTAGTGGAGCAAAACATAGATTACATGGTCATAAAGTCTTAATCAGACCAATTCAATTCAATTTCTTTCTTTATTATGCACCCCATACCCATCTCGTGGGCGGTGGTGTAAAGGATTACAGAGGCACATAATCGGTTCAGGAACTGAACCTTGTAGTTCGTTTAGCTAAGCAAATATCAATTTGTGACGCTAGTTACAAAATTATTAATATTATATATACATGTACACACTCTCATACATACATGTACATATATATATATATATACGTATACATATATACATACACATACATATCTAATCACCTACACACATCAATAATCTTTGTGTCACAAGTGATCAACAAGAGGCTCACAACAGTCACTATACAAGGCACTTTACATCTACGGTGAGTCACACAGTTACTAGTCTTGCTGCACACCCACCCAACTGAGCGGCAGCTTTACAGTCATGTGCATGCATTACCTACAGTAAGCAAATTTTGGATACTTCGCTAAGATTTCGAGCAACACATCATTATGAATGAAGTACTTACACATTTGTTGGACACTATTGATGGTGTTATCTCTAAATTCCGCGATTTTTCACATTCCATTATATAATGACGCAAAGGATGCGAATAGTTCTGCTGACAGAGATTACATTTAGTCAAATCTACATCAGCAGATGTTACAAACTCCCAGAGGTACTTGTAGCCGAGCCTAAGCCTAGCAGTGGTAACATCTAGATTCTAGAAGTCTGCTAACATTATTGGATGACCCATAGACTTGCGGTTCTTCCTGCATAATAGAATGATGATAGATGGAGTAACTGGTTTGAATTTCACTTTGCCTCAAGTCTCCGAAATTTAGTTGATGTTCCTGGGATATTGCTGCCCTCAGGCTGCTCAAAGGCAGTCCAAGTTTGTAATCAATTCCCTCTTTACGAGCAAAAGTCTTGGGCAACTCATCAGTTCTCAGTGGCTATTTTTACATTATCATTTACAACTAACTTAAGTTAAATAACAACCAGTAAACAGACTGCTGTTTTCTAATTCTAGTTCAGGCACTTCCTGGGATAAAACGCGAACATTCCTTGAGGAACTGTGAGGTGCTTATCTGTTTTTCCTCGTAACGGTCCCAAAGCTTCCACAAATGTTCCTGTTTCTCTTTATTGCCCTTGCGGCGACTGGACTTTAGCTTTTGATCAGAAACCAGTTGGTATTGTAAGGTTACCAGGGACGCCTCACGGTATAGTAAGGGGATTAAAATATATAAAGCCAAGTTGTCCCTCACTGCCCTTTGATTCAGACGCTAGTGCCCTCCTTCTACGTCATTGTTGGTCCTCACCAGTCGTCTAAATGCACACCAGTTCCCCAATTCTCACACACTGTTGCACAGCCACGTATTTTTTTATGTAATGAGTTAATTGTGTCGTTAAGGGTGGACTGCTAGCCGACTTTTCTAATTCAGCAAACGCCTTACAATTATGTAGTACATACGTACCACATAAGTACGTGTGTGTTACACATGTACACACACACACACACACACACACACACACACACACACACACACACACCTTGTCAAGCACAAGACGAAGCTTGAAAAAGTTTAGTGGTATGCCAATAGGCTAGTCCCAGGACTAAGAGGCATGAGTTACGAGGACAGACTGCGAGAAATGCACCTCATGACACTGGAAGACAGAAGAGTAAGGGGAGACATGATCACTACCTACAAAATTCTCAGAGCAATTGATAGGGTACATAAAGATAAACTGTTTAACACGGGTGGTAGGCGAACAAGGGGACACAGGTGGAAACTTAGTACCCAAATGAGCCACTGGGATGTTAGAAAGAACTTTTTCAGTGTCAGAGTAGTTAATAGATGGAATGCATTATGCAGTGATGTGGTGGAGGCTGACTCCATACACAGTTTCAAATGCAGATATGATAGAGCCCAGTAGGCTCAGGAATCTGTACATCAGTAGATTGCCAGTTGAGAGGTGGGACCAAAGAGCCAGAGCTCAACCCCCTCAACCACAACTTGGTGAGTATACACACAAACACACACACGTACACACACACACACACAGACACAAACATACACACACTAATGCCTCTATTCACCTTGCAGTAAATAGGAACCTGAAAGTCAGGAAGCTGCTAAAGGCTGCATCTTGGGGATGTGTGAGTGTGTTAGATAAAAATATATGTTGTTTAGATATGATGGAGGAAAAGAGGCCGAGAGTCGGTACATTAGACAACCGACGCTTAGAAAGGCGGGGTCCAAGAGCTAACAGCTAAATCTTGGAAATAATAAATTAAAATATTTAATACACCCACATACAAGGGAAGGGAGTACCACCTCTGGCTGGAAGAAGGGGGACCCATAGCCTCGGAGGAAACCACACATAACGCATTGGAGGGAATGTGGGTCCCCTCCAATACAGTTTCTGTGTGCTTTTCTCCTACCACCCCCTTCCCTTTTTTTCCCCTTTATTGTGTATTTAAAGGTTACAAAACATACAAGACAAATGCCTAAAGGTTATGGATCTCTTGAAGCTCCTCCGCTTCTGGACAGGAACCGAGGACGCAGCAAGCATTTCCCCTCTGGATCGCCACACTGAGACGCTGAAATAAAAAACTGGAAGCCCTTGGGTCTCTGGTGACGTCAATGAGCTTGGACCCCAATTCCTTGAGAAATCCCAAGGCACTCTTGCCCCAGGGGCCATGCGTCTCAGATGCTATGGGAACAAAGAGGTATTGACCTTCCAGTCGCCTGTACTTGAGTGATTTTGCTGTTTCCCTGTGGTTGGCCGCCCCACCTGCTTGATCAGCTCCGAAGTGTACATAGGTGTCAGCCAGGGTGGATACACATGTGTAGTCCCACACCAACTGTCTACCCTCCTTCCATGAGTATATGGTGATGCCATCAGGGCGAAGTGCTGGGAAATCCGGGTTTTGGACCCCTAGGATGCGAGGTTCTCTCTCCGCTGGGCACCCAGCTGAGACGAGGCTTCTCTTGATGATGTCATTGACCTCGTTGTGTCTTGCATGCCAGCCCTTTGTGCTTCCGCAATGCAACCCATGCAGTCCGTATTGGTCTGCTTCAACCCTGTTGCAAATACACTTGTATTCAGTGTGAATTGGGGCACCAAGGCGGAGGGCCACTGCTACACGAAGGGATTCTGGATCTAGGCGCGTGCCCATTGCAGACATGGGTACTGCCAGGAGGAAGTCTCCTGCATGGGGGGCACGCACTGCTCTGAGGCGAGCTTTCTCCTTGTCTGATGTTGCGACATGTTCCCACATACATATTGATGTTCCCATATACATGTTTCACATTATTTTGGCTGAGGGCACACTGAGGGCTGATGGCCCCGTCGACGGGGCAGGAAGTCGGCGGTTGATCAAAGGCCTCCCACATCCTCCACATACCTGAGGATTATTCCGGCTTAATTTTAAACGGAAGTAATGTCTTGGCATTTACGGCTTCAGCGGGTGGGCGGCTCCGTGGGTTTATTACACTATGAGTGAAAACAATCGCCTATTCTCTATTTTATATTGCCGCTTGTAGAGCTAGAAGCTGTTGCCTCTTGTGTGCGTTGCACAAGGGGATTAATATCTGGATTAATATCTTTCAATATTTCCAGTATTTTTTAAGGTATCGCTTAAATACCGAAGATATTGCTATTGGACACCGCTTAATTGACAATGTCTCAACAACGCAGGCTAAAGATGTGCGTGGCTCATGCTATTGCAATGCTGCTCATTTGTTTTTCAATGATGGGCCTTAGTTGCCCCCTCTCTAACTTACCGTTCTAAATACCCCTTCTCCATCTTCCGCAAACATTTCCCCTCATACATCTCCCCCCTTTCCTCCTGTCCCCCCCTGTCCATCTTTGTCCCCCTGTCCATCTTTGTCCCCTGTCCCGCACTTTGTCCCCTTGCCCACATTTTCTGTCCTCTGTCCCAGATCCCTTCCCCCCCCTCTGTCCCCTGTCCCCCTGTCCCCCCTTTCCATCTCTCTGTCCCCCTGTCCCCCCTTTCCATCTCTCTGTCCCCCTGTCCCTCTCTATCCCATTGTCCCTCTCTCTGTCCCCCCTGTCTCTCTCTGTCCCCCTGTTCTTCTCTGTCCTCCTGTTCCTCTCTCTGTCCCCCTGTTACTCTCTGTCCCCCTGTTCCTCTATGTCCCCCTGTCCATCTCTCTGTCCCCTGTACCTCTCTGTCCCCCTGCCCACTCTTTCTGTCCGCTGTCCATCATCTGTCCCCCTCCCTTTCCTCCAGTCCCCCTATCCATCTCTGTGCCCTTGTCCCTGTCTCTCTTCCCTTGTCCCTATCTCTGCCCCCTGTCCCTCTCTCTGTCACCCTCTGTCCTTCTCTGTCTGTCCCTGTCCCTCCCTCTGTCCCCCTGCCCACTCTTTCTATCCCCTGTCTCTCCTCTGTCCCCTCTCTCTTGGTCTCCTGCCCCCCCCCCTCTCCTCCCTCTGTCCCCCGGTCCCCCTCTCTGACCCTGTCCCTCTGTCTCTGTCCCTGTGTTCCTGTCCCTCTGTCTCTGTCCATGTCCCCCTCTCTGTCCCTGTCTCTCTCCCTGTCCCACTGCTCCCCCTCTGTTCCCCCGTCCCTCCTCTGGCCCTGTCCGTCTGTCCCTGTCCCTCTGTCTCTGCCTCTCCTCGCTTCTGACATTCTCTGTGTCAGCCTATCTCTCTGTCTCTTTCCTCGCTCTATCTCTGTCATTCTCTCACTGACTTTGCACATCCTTATCTATACGTCTCTGTGTCTAACATTCTCTCCCTGACTCTGTCTATATCTATTTCTCTGTCTCGATCTTCATCTCTTTCTCTCTCTCTCTCTCCCCTTCTCTCTCTCTCTCTCTCTCTCTCTCTCTCTCTCTCTCTCTCTCTCTCTCTCTCTCTCTCTCTCTCTCTCTCTCTCTCTCTCTCTCTCTCTCTCTCTCTCCCCTTCTCTCTCTCTCTCTCTCTCTCTCTCTCTCTCTCTCTCTCCTTACATACATACTTATTATATATATATAAATATTTATATATATATATATATATATATATATATATATATATATATATATATATATATATATATATATATATATATATATATATATATATATATATATATATATATGTGTGTGTGTATGTATGTATGAGTGTCTGTGTACATGTGTATACAACATTAATAATTTTGTAACTAGCGTCAAACATTGTTATTTGCTTAGCTAAACGAACTAGAGGGTTCAGTTCCTGAACCGATTATGTGCCTCTGTAATCCTTTACACCACGGCCCACGGGATGGGTATGGGGTGCATAATAAAGAAAGAAATAGAAGAAATTGAAATTGCATAATACGGTTATTGACATTCAATAATAGTAAGATAAAGCAATGAGGACCAAATGGGAGACCAGTGATCAGATGAATATTACAGACTCAAGGGTAGCCTTCTCTTCTTGTATATAAATGAAAAAATAAATTCGTTTGTTTAATTCTAATGCTTGTAGGCGAGAACAGTTGTGAACGCCAGCTAGCGCACAAGTACATGAGCGCCCAAAATACTTTTACACAAAAGACATGTACAGACAGGCGTGTGGCTTCTGACTTCTTTTTTATTGATTAATATTAAATATTAGGCGCTTACCTATAATAGTTATCATTTTATACAAGTATAACTCTCACATAATAAATATAAAAGGAGTTTATCTAAAAACTGACAGAAGTGTTGTGTTTTGTGCGTTGTATCGTGTTTGTGGGCATTCGGGTGTGTTGTGTTTACGCTGGCGGGCGGCGTCCTTACCAACTCCGGATTATGTCTATTACATCACTAAACTTCATTTAATAACTTTATGCCTGTTAAATAGAAGATTTTAATTGTTAATAGCATTATATTGTCGTTTTAATGTGGAACACGTACACATATGCGAAACATCGAAAGCTGGTGTCCGAAGTGGTAAAAATATTAGTGTGCGATGTTGTCAATGTACGGAGTGTCTTGTATCCCCACAGTGATCCAGTCGTCGTATTTCATGGCTCAAATTGTCGCAAATTTAATTGGTAATATTAACAAGTAGAATGTGTATTTATAATAATATTTTTCATAAACAGCCACAAAATATTTAATATTTATTAAAAAAAAGTGTCTGAAAGTTAAATCAATTCCACATGACAATAAATTTGTTATATAGATACTAGCGTTATTCGTTGGTATGCGTTCGCTATTTAAACTACTCCAGTCCTTTTCGTTCATAGAACCCCGAACCCTACACGCTCTCTGATATATTGCTAAATTAACAAATATTCACAAGTAAAGATTATATTTATATATGTTATCAGAAAGGCAGATATAAAATAGTTTGTGTTAATGCATCACAGAGATTATACCTTATTAGAGAGGAAAAATATTCATATTTTAAACAAGGCTTCTTGGCCGACGCTCTCCCTTTCGATGGGAACTATGACCTTTCGAAAATCAATGTTAATTGAATCTATATATTGTAAAAAACGAAGTTTTTTATGTCATCAGAAAGACATATAAGCTGCATGTTAATACTTTGGTATAAATATAACTGAAGTGAAAGTGAAGATATATGCCTTTTTATAGTTACTTGATGGCTCGCTCAGGGAGTGTGAAGACCTGCACACAAGCCAATCAATTTTATAATTAATGTACATATATGCAAAGTAACGTCAAAGGTTTTTATTTCAGAATAAAGACAGATGTAGACGATAATGTAAATACATTTCAAGGAAAACATATCTTAAATGAAAGCAAAGATATGGTCAAATAAATAGGCAATACCACACCATCGCCAGTGTCCGGACACATGAATATTCGCATTAGGTAGGTGAAAGGAAATGTACCCAACCATTTCCATTTACGCGACCAGTTTCCGTTCTTATGTTCTTACTTACATTTATTGAAATTTATCATCATCATCATTTACAGAAATAAATTAACATAAAAATGTAGTAATTTTAATACACAAAACAGAAGTAGATATGTATGTAAATTACGACGAAGGATAGGATCACTATTGCAGAACTATTCGCATACTTTGCGTCATTATATACAGTACTGGAATTTAAAAAAAATCGCGGAATTCAGAGATAACACCATCATTGGTGTCCAAGAAAAGTGTAAGTACTTCATTTATAATGATGTGCTGCCCGAAATCTTAGTGAAGTATCTAAAATTTGCTTACTGTAAGTAATTCATGCAAATGATTGTAAAGCCGTCGCCCAGTTGGGTGGGTGTGGAGCACATGACTGTTAAGCTGCCGCCCAGTTGGTTGGGTGTGGAGCACATGACTGTAAAGCTGCCGCCCAGTTGGGTGGGTGTGGAGCACATGACTGTTAAGCTGCCGCCCAGTTGGGTGGGTGTGGAGCACATGACTGTAAAGCTGCCGCCCATTTGGGTGGGTGTGGAGCACATGACTGTTAAGCTGCCGCCCAGTTGGGTGGGTGTGGAGCACATGACTGTTAAGCTGCCGCCCAGTTGGGTGGGTGTGGAGCACATGACTGTTAAGCTACCGCCCAGTTGGGTGGGTGTGGAGCACATGACTGTTAAGCTGCCGCCCAGTTGGGTGGGTGTGGAGCACATGACTGTAAAGCTGCCGCCCAGTTGGGTGGGTGTGGAGCACATGACTGTTAAGCTGCCGCCCAGTTGGGTGGGTGTAGAGCAAGACTAGTAATTGGACGACTCACCATAGATGTAAAGTGCCTAGTATAGTGACTTGTGAGCCTCTTGTTGAATCACTTGTGATACAAAGATTATTGATGTGTGTATTTGTGTGGGTGATTGAATATGTATGTGAATGTATATGTATGTATATGTATATATGCAATTGACGATCACGAAACAATAATCATTTGTATGCGGAAAATTCCATATTTCATTTCTGTGGATTTACCGCATATGTATATATATGTACATGTATGTATGATTATGTGTACATGTATATATAATATTAATAAGAAGAAATGAAGATGAAGAAATGATAAAAAGAATGGCAATGGTGGACAGTAGTAACACACTTAAGAATTATTCAGTAATAAATACAAACTCGTCCTTCACCTATGGTAAAGGAAAGTCAACTTGGAAGGATTCAATTTACATGAGATTAAGATTAGGATTCAAATATATCTGGCAATACGGAGTTGATGTCAGTGAAAAAGATAAGGAGTGTAAATTATGTAGTATGCCGCACGCCCACACCTTAGAACATTATGTATTAGAGTGTCAACTTATTGATAACTATAGAAATAAGGAAATAAGTAATGTACCACATCAAATTGTTTGTATGTGTGATAATGGTATGATAGACAGTATACTTAGGAGCTACAAAAATTTTGCCCCAAGAGTGTAACAATTAGATGCTGTACTTACTATATTAACCTGCAATGTTAAATGGGATTCTTGTAATGTTAATTGTCTATTTGTACTTACTGAATTTGTGCGCCCCTTGAGGGACTTGCAGTAGAGGGGGTAGAAATAGCCTAAGTTACTCTATCCCTTTGAAATGTATTTTTTTCTTGTCTCAATAAACATACTTGAACTTGAACTGTAAATATTTGTGGCTTCCTGACCATAAAGTTACCGCCGCAGTCGAGGGTAAGAGACCGGATGTACCCATATACAAGCCGCACTAGCTATTAGTTCATAAAAGCTGACAACTTACCCAGATAAACATTACTTCCTATTTATATATATATGCAAATAATACAATTGAAATGTTTAAAACGTGATTATATATATGTATCATGTGGACAATTTTTAATGTAATTTTTTCTCCTGATATTCGGGTTCTTTATTATGCTTCATCTTGAGGCAAAGCCCAATACCTTACGCCATATTGATGCTCTGTCCACAGATCATTCTCTCTCTCTCAAATCATATACATTGATGGTTTCCTTACACCGCCACACGGGTGCAGCTGCAAGTGCAGTTGCCTCTACCCATCAAACAGAACTATTTTCCTTGCTTGTTACACTAAAATGTGTACAAGTGTGTGTGTCTATGTATGTATTAACACGATGTACTGAACGGGGTGAGAATAGCTTGAGCTACCTCATCCCTTTGTGTGTATTTTACCTCAATAAACTTATTTCAATTTCAATTTCAATTCAAGTCTCCAAACTTGATGCATTAATTGTGATTTTCTACCATCCTTCAATAATTGTAAGTGATTTCTATCATCCTTAATTGCGCGCAACTCTCTAAGACACAATTGTAACATGACCGTGTCCGAAGCTAGACAGAGAAAAACACAACATTATTAGTGATGGTAACATAATCCATTTCATGTGAATTCCATCTTCGTTGACCTCCGAAACTTGAGGAATGGTCCAGAAAATAGCTACTAAAGTTTAAGTCAAGTGTGAAGATACTTTAGTTGATACTTAGATACTTCCAATAAGTGTAAACATAAGTGCTGACGATGCTACCTTCATCTATTCATACCCCAACCCAAACGCACTATATAATAATGAAAATAACAGATTTAAAAAGTCCACTCATGGATGTAAACTAACAAACTCACATTAAACATAAAAAAGACCGACTACTATTTTTGTTCGGAAGTAAATCCTGAAACCAAATTCAACTTCATATACACAATGTTAACATTAGCAATAATGATTATTGAAAGTTCCTTGACCTATACATAGACAAGAGACTGAACTTCAGCATCCACATACAACACATATGTGGGTGTATACACACACACACACACACACACACACACACACACACACACACACACACACACGCACACACACACACACACACGCACACACACACACACACACGCACACACACACACACACCAGGAAGACATTTACAGAGAGTAGGGAATTAATTAGGTATCTGGTAGCTAGTTAAGTGGTGTGGGATTTATATCTTGAGGTACTGTATACAATGTTCACAACAGAGCAATGTATAATCATTTCATTGTATACAACACATTTTGGTGAAATCCCGCGAAATCTTATGTAATTTATTCTTAAGCTTAATAACATTATTTAAATGTGCTAAATTTCCATTTATATATATATATATATATATATATATATATATATATTATTTTAATATATATTATGTTTCCAAATTTCTGATGATACACAACATATTGTGGTTTATAATTAAGTTCTTATTAATAGTGATCCTGCATCAAAATTAACAATGTTCAAATTCGGTTTTGTATGTTAAAATTAACTACATTTTTATGTTAATTTCTTTCTGTAAATAATGATGATAAAGTGCAATACAGGTATGATTGAGACAATGTTAAATCGTTAAATCCTAAATATATCTTGATTCTTATACTTGAAATATTAAATGAACATATAGTGTGTAGTGTAGTGTTTCAATTATTATTAACAGGGAAGGGTTGGGGGTAATGGTTCATATGTCCACATTCGAATGCCCCTCTTCCCAGGACTGGGGGTGCGGGAGTGTACAATAAACTATACCCACCTCCGGCAGCAGCTTGTCGAAGGCGGAAGTGGAGTCTAGGCCGTTTGTCATGAAAATTATAGTGTGATGGCTCTTATTTTGATTATGGGTACATAATAAGATTATGCCTTTATTCTTAATTTATATTACAATGCTGGTAAAATACACTTCTTGATGAGTATGGAGTACAAATGAACTCATTGTGTACCCTATACTCACAGGATGAGTATAGGGTACACAATAAACTACCACTCACATCATGGGTATGGGTTGCACAAGAAACTATCGGAGAGCAGAGTATGGAAAGCAAAGTAAACAAAGATTCACACGATGAGAAAGGGTTCCACAATGTCCTATGACTCACAGGATGAGTACGAGGTGCATAATAAATTACCATTCATAGGATGAGTATGGGTTTCACAATAAACTAAAGGTAACAGGATGAGCATGGGTTGCACAAACTATTGGTAACAGGATGGGTATAGGTTGCACAATAAATTACTGTGCTAGGATGAGTGTGAGTAGGATATATATATATATAAACATATTGTGGTTTACAATTAAGTTCTTAATAGTGATCCTATCCTGCATCATAATTTACATAATATATATATATATATATATATATATATATATATATATATATATATATATATATATATATAAATATATATATATATATATATATATATATATATATATATATATATATATATATATATGTCGTACCTAGTAGCCAGAACTCACTTCTCAGCCTACTATGCGCGGCCCAATTTGCCTATTAAGCCAAGTTTTCCTGAATTAATATATTTTCTCTAATTTTTTTCTTATGAAATGATAAAGCTACCCATTTCATTATGTATGAGGTCAATTGTTTTTTTATTGGAGATAAAATTAGAGTAGATATATGACCGAACCTAACCAACCCAACCTAACCTAACCTAACCTATCTTTATAGGTTAGGTTAGGTTAGGTAGCCGAAAAAGTTAGGTTAGGTTAGGTTAGGTAGGTTAGGTAGTCGAAAAACCATTAATTCATGAAAACTTGGCTTATTAGGCAAATGGGGCCTTGCATAGTAGGCTGAGAAGTGCGTTATGGCTACTAGGTACGACATATATATATATATATATATATATATATATATATATATATATATATATATATATATATATATATATATATATATATATATATATATATATATATTAGTATATTTTGGTAGCAGTCTTTCCTGTAGACATATATTATTAAATATGACCGAAAAAGTAAGATTAATAATTCTAACACGAATTTTCTCAATCTTTCGTACATTTCGTTTCACTGTTGGAGATAAATAAAAAATCAATTCTCCAAAATTCATTTTTATTTCTAGTCTGACGCGACACGAGCGCGTTTCGTAAAACTTATTACATTTTCAAAGACTTTAGTTCACAAATACACAACTGAATAGAACTTCCGCATCTCCGATTTTATATCTACATTTGAGTGAGGTGGAAGGGGTGATGTGGCATTAACACAAGACAGAACAAGATATGGTATTAATAGGGTATTAATTTCATCAACACAAGACAGAACAAGAGTATTAATAGGGTATTAATTTCATCAACACAAGACAGAACACGAAACAATGGATATTGAATAGAAGTGTTTGTAGAAAGCCTATTGGTCCATATTTCTTGATGCTTCTATATTGGAGCGGAGTCTTGAGGTGGGTAGAATATAGTTGTGCAATAATTGGCTGTTGATTGCTGGTGTTGACTTCTTGATGTGTAGTGCCTCGCAAACGTCAAGCCGCCTGCTATCGCTGTATCTATCGATGATTTCTGTGTTGTTTACTAGGATTTCTCTGGCGATGGTTTGGTTGTGGGAAGAGATTATATGTTCCTTAATGGAGCCCTGTTGCTTATGCATCGTTAAACGCCTAGAAAGAGATGTTGTTGTCTTGCCTATATACTGGGTTTTTTGGAGCTTACAGTCCCCAAGAGGGCATTTGAAGGCATAGACGACGTTAGTCTCTTTTAAAGCGTTCTGTTTTGTGTCTGGAGAGTTTCTCATGAGTAGGCTGGCCGTTTTTCTGGTTTTATAGTAAATCGTCAGTTGTATCCTCTGATTTTTGTCTGTAGGGATAACGTTTCTATTAACAATATCTTTCAGGACCCTTTCCTCCGTTTTATGAGCTGTGGAAAAGAAGTTCCTGTAAAATAGTCTAATAGGGGGTATAGGTGTTGTGTTAGTTGTCTCTTCAGAGGTTGCATGGCTTTTCACTTTCCTTCTTATGATGTCTTCGACGAAACCATTGGAGAAGCCGTTATTGACTAGTACCTGCCTTACCCTACAGAGTTCTTCGTCGACTTGCTTCCATTCTGAGCTGTGGCTGAGAGCACGGTCGACATATGCGTTAACAACACTCCTCTTGTACCTGTCTGGGCAGTCGCTGTTGGCATTTAGGCACATTCCTATGTTTGTTTCCTTAGTGTAGACTGCAGTGTGGAAACCTCCGCCCTTTTCCATGACTGTTACATCTAGAAAGGGCAGCTTCCCATCCTTTTCCATCTCGTAAGTGAAACGCAGCACGGAACTCTGCTCAAATGCCTCCTTCAGCTCCTGCAAATGTCTGACATCAGGTACCTGTGTAAAAATGTCGTCAACATACCTGCAGTATATGGCCGGTTTCAAGTTCATGTCGACTAAGACTTTTTGCTCGATGGTACCCATGTAGAAGTTTGCAAACAGGACACCTAGGGGAGAACCCATGGCGACCCCATCTACTTGCTTATACATGTGCCCATCCGGGCTCAAGAAGGGTGCCTCTTTAGTACAAGCTTGGAGTAGTTTCCTCAGAATATTTTCTGGTATGTCAAGAGGAGTACAGGCTGGATCACGATACACTCTGTCGGCTATCATCCCGATTGTCTCGTCCACAGGTACGTTGGTAAATAGCGATTCTACGTCCAACGAGGCTCTTATCCCTGTGGCCCGTGTGCCCCGCAGTAAGTCAACAAATTCCTTTGGAGACTTCAGGCTGAAGGCGCAAGGAACATAAGGAGTCAGCAGGCCGTTGAGTCGCTTCGCCAGTCTGTACGTGGGTGTGGGTATCTGGCTAATGATTGGCCGAAGTGGGTTTCCAGGCTTGTGTGTCTTGACATTTCCATACGCATATCCATGTTTATATTCCCCAATGATCTTTGGCAGGTGGAGTCCGGATTTCTTGGCGTTCACAGTTTCGATCAGTTTGTTGACCTTTGCTTATATGTATAGAAATATCTCTTTAGTTTAGCAAAGATAAATCAAAGCTTTAAATGTTTTTCTTCATATTTATGTAAATAATAATGTGCTTTCTGTTTTTGTTCTCTGTGAAAATTTATTTAAAATGTAATATACTCTGTAGCTAAGTTATGGACATTATTGTTGTAATATTATTTAGCATTGGTGCTGGTGAAGAAGAGAGTCTGAGACGTACTTAAGATGAGACCATTTGATTGATAGGGAAATGTAGGTTAATCAGGGAATTTTCTCATCAGATTCATATGCAAACTGATGTCTATTTTATATTTTTTGTTTAGGCATATTTATGAATAATACTCTTGATTATAAATATTTCACCGAAGAGTTTATTGAAGGCAGATTGGCATTTATAACTGTCTGTCATGTTGATATGAAATTTAAATTTATATTACTCTAGAAATTTGCATCACTCTAAATTTACCAGAAATTTATATTACTCTAGCCTAACTTTATCAGTTATGCTGTAATTGTCTTGGAATAATATTTTACCCGATTTACCTGAGGGCAACTAACCCTAGTGGCCTCGATAAAAACGGGAAGCTGGCAGCTTGTTGAAGGTTCCCTTCCCCCCCCCCCCCCCCGATTTTGCTTGATTTTTTCCAGGTATATTTTGAAATTCAGCACATTTTGGCAGTTATGGCGTTGGCAGGTAGTCAGTTCCATCGATCAATAACCCTGTGGGTGAAAAAGCCTGATTCAAACTTATATTAGCTTGATTAGCAATAATATTATCCTGATTCGTATAATCCTCTGTCAATTATATTATCCAAACTGGCAATTATATTAAGATGATTGTGAATTACATAAACCTTACTGGCAATTATATTTGAATGACTATCAATTTATATCAAACAGATATTTATTTATGTTGTGGTGCTCGTTGGTTCTATTACATCTATCAATGGAGAGTTTCAGGTCAGGATTAGCATTTAGGAACAAGGTTTTGTACATGTAAATAGCACAAGAGAATGTGTAGAGCGAGTGTATATTTAGCGTGTTCAGGGATTTAAACAGAGAGGCTGTGTGTTGTTTGAAGACAATTTTATTGTTCTGATAGCAGATTTTTATTGGGTGGTGATGAGCATCAGGTAATTTGCAGTGGATGAATGAACCCCATGCACAGATACCATATGTTCACATACCAACCCTGATTTTCAAAGAAACCTCTAAATTTTTAGCTCCAGCCATTTCATTGCTCTACAACAAATCATTTGAACTCCAAACCTTTCCTGATATTCTAAGGGAAAAAAAGCAAGAGTAACCCTAGTCCATTAACGTGTCAATTTCACTGAAGTCAACAATTATAGAGCAATATCAACTCTGCAGATTTTGTCTAAATCATTTTAAAGAGTTAATCTACAAGCAGCCTTAATCCTATTTAGCAAAACAAAATTTACTTAGTTCTTGCCATAATGGTTTCAGGCCCAAAAAAGGACCAGTCATGCACCGATTAGTATGATTAACTTTATATATGCAGCTCTTGGAAGAAACGAGTACCCTTGTTCATTTATTTGTTGACCTACATTAAGACTTTTTTATACTGTTAACACATTAACTTTCTTAAATTACAACATTACGGAGTAAGAGGTTAATCCCTCCAATACCTACAATCTTACCTTAGTGACAGGCTCCAGTATGTCTCTGTGAATGATTCCATTTCACCCACTCTACCTATTAACACTGGTGTTACACTGGGCAGTATTCTTCACCCTCTCGTCTTTCTCATCTCCCCCTCCCTCTCCAGCCCGTTGCCATCATGAGGGGGCTTGGTTGGCTGATGCTAGAGTGTGATGCTCCATGGGACAGTGTCCTCTGTCCTTTTGAATCCTAATGCTCTTGTTGGCATCTTCGCTAATTGTGCTGAATGCTTTTTCCTATTAAGTTTAATTTTTCCTTCCCAATTCTGCTGTTTAATTGCTATTTCCTTGTGACGTTTTGCAATTCTTGATTATTCTTTCAGATGTTTTCTTCTGTTTAGACACCGGGTTTTTGGGGAGGCACACCCTCTCACCCGTAAAACTGTGGTACTCGGCATTGTCGAGCAAGAGGACACCTTTATTGTCAATCTTTTCCTTCATTGCTGAGCCCAATTATATCGTGCTGAGCTTCCATTATATCTTGACGGACTGATGATTCTTATCGTTGTGATTGTAGGGCGTATATCTACAGTGCACCCCTAGGGGGGGGGGAGCCTTTGTCTTGTTGGTTGTCCTATCCTCTAATTGTGGCTCCATGGTGGGTATGGGGCCTTGTTTGTCGATGAAATGTTTACTCGTTCATTTAAATGCTGATATCTGACCCTCTTTTTAACTTCTAAGACGAGAGGTGTGCGAGACCAGGCCCCCAAGTCGGACTGTGATGGAAAGCTGGGCTCTGTAGCCCACACTACATTGGTCCCAGATCAGGCAGCTCCTGACTCTCCCTGCTTATTGGGGTTCTGGGAGCTCTTCTACTACCTGACTTGTGAGTGCTTGGTCCACCAGGTCCCAACTACCCCTATCTGCTCCCCCTCCCATCTCTGTGGCTGGGTTGAGCCCCAAGCTCCCAATGATGACCACCTCATCACATGGAGTGGCTCCATCTCTCATTGTAACAACTGGGCCTCTCTGCCCCCCCCCCCCCCTCTAACTGGGGGTGCTCGGTGCTATTCCCTCCACAGTCACACTCACACGATTCCTTCCAGTTCTAATACGTTCCAAGCTTTATTTGGTTCTGCTACAAGGACTAAGTATTTTGATCTTAGTCATGTTGATTCTACTCGTTCTGATGATTTATTCATCCATAAACACCTAGTTGATTTGGTGGATACCTTTGTTTTTTTTTATCCCCACGCCGACTGATACATGTTTCTTTGCAGCGCCTTCTCGGGAAACAGCTGTCTGCTTAGCCTCGTTGTCCTGCATTGGGAAACCCCGGTTCGGAACTCCAAAAATGCCTAGTTAAATGCTAGGATTTACACTGCTATTCTCCCGCACCATGTAGCGACTGGTGATAGCTGTCAATGCTATCAATCAGAGCTATCGATGTGCTTTAATATACCTAGTAATCTCTCATTTTTTTTTTACGAAGTATCTGTCAACTTTTTATAAATTTTGCTACAATTTACCTACTTAAAATTATCCATTAGATTAAGGACCTTCTCGAAACGCTGCATGTACTAGTAGCTTTACGAGAATGTAAACACCATGCTATGTACCCCTAACAAACCCAATGTTCCTTGTGTGTGTTTTTTATACTTTATATTTAAAGTTATACCCATTGTTTCAAGTTTTGTCTTGTGCTTGTCCCAAGTTTGTTCACCTCACCCAAAACTGTTGTACCATATCACCTCACCCAAATGTGAGTATAAGTATGGATGTATAATGAGTGTTTACAGGTTACAGTTGTGTGTGTAAAAGTGTGTAAAGTCTTTGAAAATGTAATAAGTTATTACGAAATGTGTTCAGGCGTCGCGTCAGAATAGAAATAAAAATAAATTTTGGAGAAATGATTTTTCAATTACCATTGACAGTGAAAAGAAACATAAGAAATATTGAGAAAATTCATGTTAGAATTATTAATCTTACCTTTTCGGTCATATTTAACAACATATGTTTTCAAGGAAGACAACTACCAAAATATACTAATATATATATATATATATATATATATATATATATATATATATATATATATATATATATATATATATATATATATATATATATATATAAATATATATATTTATATATATATATATATATATATATATATATATATATATATATATAAATATATATATTTATATATATATATATATATATATATATATATATATATATATATATATGTCGTACCTAGTAGCAAGAACGCACTTCTCAGCCTATTATGCAAGGCCCGATTTGCCTAATAAGCAAAGTTTTCCTGAATTAATATATTTTCTCTAATTTTTTTCTTATGAAATGATAAAAGCTACCCATTTCATTATGTATGTCAATTTTTATTTATTGGAGTTAAAATTAATGTAGATATATGACCGAACCTAACCAACCATACCTAACCTAACCTAACTTATCTTTATAGGTTAGGTTAGGTTAGGTAGCCGAAAAAGTTAGGTTAGGTTAGGTTAGGTAGTCGAAAAAAAATTAATTCATGAAAACTTGGCTTATAAGGCAAATCGGGTCTTGCATAGCAGGCTGAGAAGTGTGTTCTGGCTACTAGGTACGACATATATATATATATATATATATATATATATATATATATATATATATATATATATATATATATATATATATATATATATATATATGTATATATATATATATATATATATATATATATATATATATATATATATATATATATATATATATATATATATATATATATATATATATATAAATAAATAAATAAATATAATAAATGTTTATTTAGGTAAGGTACATACAAAAAGAGATTTTACAAAGTTTGTTGGATTAATAGATAGAGCTAGTACATACAATGCCTAAAGCCACTATTACGCAAAGCGTTTCGGGCAGGAAAAACATTAATGACTAAAGCTTAATACTAATGGGTAAAAAGAATAAAATGTGTTGAGAACAAATAAAAATAGAGGTAAAAGAGGTGGGAACATGGCTGAAAAAGCAGCACAAATACATTTACAAATTATTACAGACAATTTCATTCAAACGGCGTTGTTTTGAAAAAAAAAAAAACATACATGGGTTGACAACAGAGCGGTAAGGTAGGTTACAGGGAATTTATTAGGTAGTGCTTCGTTTTAATCTTAAACTGGTTGCGAGAGGTACTGTCTTTAACATGGTTGGGAAGATCATTCCACATTCTCGGTCCCTTGATTTGAAGAGCATTTCTAGTTTGATTAAGTCGTACTCTAGGAATATCAAAACTGTATTTATTTCTGGTGTGGTGCTCATGGGTTCTGTTACAACCTTCAATGAATTTTTTGAGGTCAGGATTGGCATTACAGTTCAGCGTTTTATATATGTATAATACACATGAGAGAATGTGCAGTGACTTAATATCTAACATATTCAGAGATTTGAGTAGGGGTACCGAGTGATGTCTGGGGCTAGAGTTGGATATTGTCCTAATAGCAGCTTTGTGTTGAGTAATTAGAGGACGTAAATGATTTTGGGTAGTAGAACCCCAAGCACAAATACCATAGTTGAGATATGGATAGATGAGGGAGTAATAGAGAGTCACCAGGGCAGGGCGGGGTACATAATATCTGATCTAAGAAAGAATGCCAACAGTTTTTGAAACTTTTTTTGATATATTTAGAATGTGTCCCTGGAAATTCAGCTTGTGGTCGATGAGAACGCCAAAGAATTTGCCATCTAATTTGTTACAAATTTGGGTATTGTTTATTTTGAGATTTATTTGATTGGAGGATTTATTGCCAAACAGAATATAGAACGTTTTGTGAATGTTAAGGGTGAGTTTGTTGGCAGTTTGCCAAAGATGGACTTTCTCTAGTTCAGTATTTACTGTGGCATTTAGAGCAAGTGGGTCAGGACTGGAGTAAATGAAGGTTGTGTCGTCAGCAAATAGAATTGGTTTGAGGTGTTGGGAGGCATTTGGAAGGTCATTAATGTAGATGAGAAAGAGGAGAGGGCCAAGTATGCTGCCCTGAGGAACACCAATGTTGATGGGTAGGGTGGGAGAAATTGTATTATTCACAGAAACATACTGGAGCCTGTCAGTAAGATAAGATTTGAGGTATTGCAGGGAGTGTCCTCTGACTCCATAATGATGTAATTTAAGAAGGTTTTGGTGGTTGACAGTGTCAAAAGCCTTACACAGGTCCACAAATAACCCAACTGGGAAATCCTTTTTATCAAGAGCTGTATGAATCAAGTTAATCATACTAATAAGTGCACGTTCGTGCTTTTTTTGGGTCTGAAGCCATATTGACAAGAGCTAAGTATATTGTGTTTGGCTAGAAAAGAGTAAAGCTGCTTGTAGATTAGTTTTTCGAATATTTTTGACAAGTTAGCCCCCTCCCCATCCGGCCCGTTGGCGTCGTGAGGGGGCTTGGTGGACGGCTGCCGGAGTGTGATGCTCCGTTGGGCAGTCCTCTGTCCTTTTCTGGCCTTGCACTCCTGCTGCTGTCTTCTCCAATTGTGCCGGATCGCTTCTCCTTTTCCTTATGTTTCGTTTTTCTCCCCCCTCTTCTCCTATGTGCTTGTCGTTTCCTGCCGACCTTTTGCTTGTTTTGGATTATTTCTTTGGACTTCTTCTGTTTTGACGCCCGGGTGCTTGAGGAGGCATACTTTTGCACCCATAGAACTGTAGTACCCAACGTCCTGAGCGAGGGGAACCTTTTATTGTCAATCCCCCTTTCGTCGCTGAACCCGATCTCGACGGACTGACGGTTCTTAAGGTGGCGTTTGTGGGGCGTATACTCACGACGCACCCCTAGGGGACCCCGGCATGATCGGCGATAGCTTCCTGTTGGGTGTCCTGCCTGTAATTGTGGTTCCATGGTGGGTATGGGGGCACATTCGTGGATGAATTTGTCACTTTTCGTCTCTATGTCGTTGAATGTTTCCGTTGTACCCTCTCAGGCTCGTGGGGTGGGCGACCAAGCCCCCGAGTCGGCCTGTATTGGAAGACCAGGCTCTGTAGCTCCCGCTGTGTTGGGCCCCGACCTTGCTCCTCCTTTGACCGTCCTGACTTCTTCCCCCAGCTCCCCTCCCTCCTCTGTGGTTGGGTCGAGCCTCCAGCCCCCGGTGGTGACCACTTCGTCCCCTGGTGTGGCTAAGTCTTTCGTTGTGACTACTGCGCCTTTGACCCCTCTCTCTCTAGGGGTTCTCAACGCCGTTCGCGCCCCGGCCGCACTCGCTCAATTCCTTCCCGTGCTGATGCGTATCAGGCCTTGTTTGGTCCTGCTTCATGGGCCAAATACTTTGATCTCCTCCCTCTTGATTCTGCGCCTCCTGACGATTTCTCCCTCCATCGGCATCTTGTAGATTCCGTGGATGCGTGTGTTACTTTCAACCCCACTCGTCTCGGTACACGTGTCGTTGCTGCTCGTTCTCAGGATGCGGCTTCCCGCTTGGCTGCCTTATCTTGCCTTGGCTAGATCCCTGTTCGGGTCTCCAAGAACGTTCAGATGAATGCCAGTGTTGGCACTATTCTCCTCCCACCCCATGTTGCAACCGGTGTTCGGAATCTGCAGGATTGCCATGATGATATTCGGCATATCCTTGATGCCCAAGGCCATTCTGTCCTCCAGGTTGACTCGTTTACTCGTCCCCCTCGTGGTCGTCGCCGTCAACCCCTTCGCGTTGTGAAGATCACCTTTGATGGTAGAACCCTTCCATCCTCTGTCATTCTTGCTGGTGCTAGGTGCTCTGTCCAAGAGTATATTCCTTCTCCTCGACTTTGTAACAAGTGCTGGAGGTTTGGGCATGGTGCCCTCCGCTGCTCTGGGACTGTCTCTCTCTGTCCTTTGTGTGGGAGTGAAGGTCACTCTAAGTCGGAGTGCACTTCTCCCCAAGCTCGCTGCCTCAAGTGCGGTGAGGCCCATCCTACCTTCTCCCGTGCCTGTGTCCATTACAAGCTTGAGGCGGCCGTCCTTAACCTGAATCACCGGGAGCGTTTATCTTTTCCTGAGGCAAGGCGCCAGGTTCGCCGGCTCCCGCCTTATACTAACATCTCTTATGCTCGCGTGTTGCGCTCTTCCTCTCCTCGTCCTTCCCTCCTTCCTCAGACTCTCAACCGTTTCCGGGCCTTGGACCCTGATACGCCCAATGCCCCCTCCTCTGTTCCTTTGAGTTCTCTCCTGAGGGGTCCCCCTCCTGGTCCTCTGTATGGGGTTCCCCTTCTTTCAACCTGGTCTGTCATGTCTCCTGTGTCTTCTTCCTCGTCCCCCTCCGATCCTCCTTTCCATCCTCTTCCTCCATCTATCGGCTCTCCCCACCGCCTGTTGGTGCGGGCGGATGTCCATCGCTCTCCTAACGGCCTGGTTGATACCTGGTTGATGGGGTTCTGGGAGTTCTTCTACTCCCCAAGCCCGGCCCGAGGCCAGGCTCGACTTGTGAGAGTTTGGTCCACCAGGCTGTTGCTCGGAGCGGCCCGCAGGCCCACATACCCACCACAGCCCGGTTGGTCCGGCACTCCTAGGAGGAATAAATCTAGTTTCCTCTTGAAAATGTCCACGGTTGTTCCGGCAATATTTCTTATGCTTGCTGGGAGGACGTTGAACAACCGCGGACCTCTGATGTTTATACAGTGTTCTCTGATTGTGCCTATGGCACCTCTGCTCTTCATTGGTTCTATTCTACATTTTCTTCCATGTCGTTCACTCCAGTACGTTGTTATTTTACTGTGTAGATTTGGTACTTGGCCCTCCAGTATCTTCTAGGTGTATATTATTTGATATCTCTCTCGTCTTCTTTCTAGTGAGTACATTTGGAGGGCTTTGAGACGATCCCAATAATTTAGGTGTTGTATTGCGTCTATGCGTGCCGTATATGTTCTCTGTATTCCCTCTATTTCAGCAATTTCTCCTGCTCTGAAGGGGGAAGTGAGTACTGAGCAGTACTCAAGACGGGACAACACAAGTGACTTGAAGAGTACAACCATTGTGATGGGATCCCTGGATTTGAAAGTTCTCGTAATCCATCCTATCATTTTTCTGGCTCTCGCAATATTTGCTTGGTTATGCTCCTTAAACGTTAGGTCGTCAGACATTATTATTCCCAAATCCTTTACATGCTGTTTTCCTACTATGGGTACATTTGATTGTGTTTTGTACTCTGTATTATGTTTAAGGTCCTCATTTTTACCGTACCTGAGTACCTGGAATTTATCACTGTTAAACATCATGTTATTTTCTGATGCCCAGTCGAAAACTTTATTAATATCAGCTTGAAGTTTTTCAATGTCCTCAGCCGAGGTAATTTTCATACTGATTTTTGTGTCATCTGCAAAGGATGATACGAAGCTGTGACTTGTATTTTTGTCTATATCTGATATGAGAATAAGGAAAAGCAGCGGTGCAAGGACTGTACCCTGAGGTACAGAGCTTTTCACTGCACTTGGACTAGATTTTATATGGTTGACAGTTACTCGCTGAGTCCTGTTTGACAGAAAACTGAGTATCCAGCGTCCTACTTTACCGGTTATTCCCATTGACTTCATTTTGTGTGCTATCACGCCATGGTCACATTTATCGAAAGCCTTTGCGAAGTCCGTGTATATCACATCAGCATTCTGTTTCTCTTCTAATGCCTCAGTGACTTTGTCGTAGTGCTCAAGTAGCTGTGAGAGGCACGATCTTCCCGCTCGAAATCCATGTTGGCCTGGGTTGTGAAGGTCATTGGTCTCCATGAAATTGGTGACCTGACTCCTAATCACTCTCTCAAATACTTTTATGATGTGCGATGTTAGTGCAACTGGTCTATAATTTTTTGCCAATGCTTTGCTCCCTCCCTTGTGTAGAGGGGCTATGTCTGCTACTTTAAGTGCATCTGGTATCTCCCCCGTGTCCAAGCTCTTCCTCCACACTATACTGAGTGCCTGTGCTACCGGCACTTTGCATTTCTTTATAAATATTGAATTCCATGAGACTGGACCTGGGGCCGAGTGCATGGGCATGTTTTCAATTTCTTTTTCAAAATTTAGTGCGCTCGTGTTTATATCAGCTATATTTACAGGGGTTTGAATATCCCGCATAAAGAAATTGTCTGGATCTTCCACCTTCATGTTGTTTAATGCAGTGCTAAATATGTCCTCATACTGCTTTTTTAGGATTTCACTAATTTCTTTGTCATCCTCCGTGTATGAACCTTCACTTGTAAGAATAGGTCCAATACTGGCAGTGGTTTTTGCTTTTGATTTCGCATATGAGAAGAAATATTTTGGATTTTTCTTTATTTCCTGAATTGCTTTCTGTTCTAACTGCCTTTCTTCAGTTTCATATGAGTGTTTCTATTTCCGCTCGATTTCTTCAATCTCCCTATTTAAATTATTCCTTCTTTGATGGGAAATTCGTGTCTGGCCGTCGTGTGTGCTCTCGTTCGGCTTCTCCTGTTGAGACACTGGAATCCGTTGCCCGGTACGTAGTTGCTGGGACACCGGTCTCTTTAAGTCAGAAGCGTAAGCCTGGCTCCTCTCCTTCCTCTTCCCCGGCGGGTAAGAAGGCTTCGCTTTCTTCCTCAGCTCCTACTTCTGGCTCTGTTGTTCCTTCCCCTCCCGTTTCAGTGATTGAGCCCCCTGTTCCTGCTATGTAGGTTTCTTTGGCCCCTGCTTCCCTCTCGGTTGCTGCTCTTGCTGGGGTGCGCTCCCCTCTTTCTACTCCCCCTCTTCCTGCTGCTGTCCTTGACTGCTCCTCTCCGTTGTCTCCCCCTCTTCCTCCTCCTCCTCCTCCTCCGGACCCCGCCCGCCCACCACTGATCTGTTCTCCCGTTTCCTTCCCTCCGTCTTTGCTCAGTTTACCCATGCCCCCTAACCCTGACTTTGCTGACCCTGATCCCGACCCTGATATTCTTTAACGTGCTCTGTTGCTCTTTCGCCTTTGTTTCTTCCTTGTTCTCTGTTTTTGTCCTTTCTCTTCTCGTCGTTGTCCATTCTTCAATGGAACGTTCGAGGTTATTACGCCAATTTCCTCGAACTCCAACTTCTGATTTCGCGGTTTTCGCCCCTTTGTGTCTGTCTCCAGGAGCCAATGTTGGTGCTCATCCTGGTCGTTTTCGTGGCTATTCCTTTCTCTCCCCCCCCCCCCAGCCATTGCTGGGGCTTCTAATTCTTCTGCTCTATTGATTCGTGCTGATGTTCCCTTTGTTCCTTTACTTTTTCCTTCGCCTCTCCATTGTTCTGCTGCTCGTATCTTTGTGGGGAAATGGTTCACAGTTTGTTCCATTTATCTCCCCCTGAGTGTCCCGCTCTCTCTTCCTGATTTGAAACACCTCCTAGACTCCTTGCCGGAGCCTGTGCTCCTGCTGGGTGACTTCAATTGTCGTCATTCTCTTTGGGGTGACGTTCTGACGAATACCCGGGGTCGCCTCCTTTAGCCGTTTCTCCTCTCTTCTTCCCTGTCTCTTCTGAATTCTGGTGAGCCCACTCATTTGGACTCTCGGACTCGCACCCTTTCTTGTCTTGATCTTTCTCTCTGCTCTTTTTCTCTTTACTTAGATTTCACGTGGCAGGTTCTTGATGACCTCCATGGAAGTGATCATTTCCCCATCCTTGTTTCCTTTTTCTCTTTTCGCCCTTCCCTCTCTTTCCCTAGGTGGCAGTTTGCTAAGGCAGACTGGACCCTATTTACCCTCAGTGCTGCTCTCTTTGACCTCTCCCTTCTGCCTCTCTCTCGCGCTCTCCTCCTTTTTCATGACACTGTCTTCAACGCTGCCCTCCGCTCTATTCCTCGCTCTTCCTCTCGGGGTCCATGGAAGTGCGTTCCCTGGTGGAATGTGGACTGTGCTCGGGCTGTCCGCTGTAAGCGTGCAGCCTGGAAGAGGCACCACCGTAGGCAGACGACCGATTCTTTTCTTTTCTTTCGGAAAGCGAGTGCGGTGGCCCGTAGGGCCATCCGTACGGCTAAACGTGAATGTTGGGCATCTTATGTCTCAACAATTACATTCGAAACCCCTCTGGCCCAGATCTAGAAGCGTATCCGCAAGATAGCGGGTAAGTTCGTTCCCGATGTTTCACCGGTCCTTCACCTCCACGATACTCTTGTGGCGGACCCGTTGCAGGTTGCTTCCGAACTGGGTTCCCACTTTTCTTCTGTTAGCTCTGGTCTTCATCTTCCCCAATCTTTCCTTCTTCGTAAACCTGTCCTTGAGTCTCGTCCTTTAGATTTCTGCACTCATCTTCAGCTTCCCTATAATGATTCCTTTCTCTCTCTCTGAACTTTGTTCTGCCCTGGCCCTCTGCGGTTCTACGGCGGCGGGCTCCGATGGTATTCATTATGAGATGCTACGCCATCTCCCTCCGAGCATGTCTCAGTATTTACTTAGTCTGTATAATCGGATCTGGGAGTCGTCGTCAGTCCCTGAGGACTGGCTCGATGCCGTTGCCCTCCCTGTTCGCAAACCGGGGTCTCTGGGTACTTCCCCTAAGGACTTTCGCCCTATTGCTCTCACAAGTTGTGTCTGCAAACTCTTTGAACGTATGGTGAACGTTCGTCTGATGTGGTTTCTGGAACACCATCACCTCCTCTCCCCTTCTCAATTTGGTTTCCGCAAGTGCCGCAGCACGACAGATGTCCTGGTGAACTTGGAGGTCTATATTCGTCCTGCCTTTGCTGCGAAGACCTCCGTTGTTGCCGTCCTTTTTGACCTGGAAAAGGCTTACGACACCACTTGGCATTATCATATCCTATCTTAACTTCATTCTTTTGGCCTTCGTGGTCATCTCCCTCTCTTTCTCCGCAGCTTCCTCTCTCGTCGTTCCTTTCGGGTGCGCCTTGGTACCGCTCTCTCTCCCTCTTTTCAGCAATACGAAGGTGTTCCCCAGGGTAGTGTTCTGAGCACTACTCTTTTTCTGGTTGCCCTCAATGGTCTTCTTTCCTCTCTTCCTTCTGGTGTCTTCTCCGCTCTCTATGTCGATGATCTTACCCTTTGTTGTCAGGGTGATGATTCGCCTCTCCTTCAACGCCGGCTTCAACTTGCAATTGATGCCGTGTCGTCTTGGGCCACAGATCATGGCTTCAAGTTCTCTACTTCTAAGACTTGTGCCATGACTTTTACGTGGAAACAGGTTGTTCTTCGTCCCTTTTTGTCACTTTATGGTCATCCCCTTGAATACAAAGATTCCGCGAAGCTTTTGGGGTTATTCCTTGACACTCGTTTGTCTTGGTCTCCCCATATCTCTTACCTCCGTGTTGAGTGCTCTAAGGCCCTTACCCTCCTTCGGGTCTTGTCCCATACTTCTTGGGGGGCAGATAGGCGCACTCTCCTTGCTTTACATTCCTCTCTCGTCCTGTCTAAGCTCGATTATGGTTGCCCTGCTTACTCGTCTGCTTCTCCTTCTACTCTTCGCCGTCTTGATGCTTTGCACCATACTGGGTTGCGCCTCAGTTCTGGTGCCTTTCGTTCGACTCCCATCCTTAGCTTGTATGTTGACACTGGCTTCCTGTCTCTCCATGACCGCCGTGATCGCTACTGTCTTTGCTATCTTGCGCGGTCCTTGCAACATCCTTCCTCTCGCCTCTGTCGTGCTTTAACTTTTACCCCTCCTGCGGTTCCTGTTCCTCTTCACCACCTCCCTCTTTCTGTCCGGTTATCTCGCCTACAGGATTCTCTTTCCGTTCGTATTTCTGATGTTTCTCCTCGTGTTGTTCCTTCTTTGCCCCCGTGGAGGGTCCCTCTTTCGCGGTTTTGCACATCCTTGACCCGTATCACTAAAGCTTTTACCCCTCCTGCGGTTCTAAAACTCCTTTTCCTCGAGCACTTTTCTTCTCACTCCCGCTCCGTTTCTGTCTTCACCGATGGGTCTAAGTCCGCGGACGGTGTTGGCTACTCTGTTGTTTTTCCTGATCGCACTTATATGTGTCGCTTGCCTCCGGAGACTAGCATCTTTACAGCGGAACTTTATGCTATTCTCTATGCTCTTCGTCTCCTGCTTTCTCGTTGTCAGTCTTCTTTTGTAGTTGTTGTTGACTCTCGTAGTGCCCTCATGGCTCTCGGGTCCTTTAATCCGGTTCATCCAGTAGTTGTCGAGATCCAGCATTGGCTGTTTCTTGTTCACAGTAAATTTAAGTCGGTTGAGTTTTGTTGGGTTCCCAGCCATATTGGTGTGTCTTTAAATGAGCGTGCGGATGCTGCCGCCAAGGAAGCTGTCCGCTCTTGTCCTATCTCTCGTAAAGGCATTCCGTATTCCGACTTTTACCCGATTATCCATTCCTCAGTCCTTACCCGTTGGCAGGCTTCTTGGTTATCTGTTACTGGTAACGCATAAGGCGAACGATATCAAAAGTATCCGAGTCACCAAGAATTCTATCGAGGGACAGGTGACCGTGAGGGGCGATCGGAAAGCAAGACACACGCTCGTCCTGGAAGTCAGGACATTCAAGAAGGAAATGCACGACCATAAGAGGGACAATGCAACTAGAACAATATTTATTTATTTATTTATTTATGCATATACAAGAATGTACATAAGGAATGTGAGGATACAAATATGGTAATTACAGTCTTGTAAAGCCACTAGCACGCGCAGCGTTTCGGGCAGGTCCTTAATCTAAGAAAATTTTAAGGAGGTAAATACTTGCAAAATTTATAGACAAAAAAATGATAACAGATTACATGTAATGAAAAAAAAAGAAGATGAGAGAAAATTGTAGGTACAGTATATTAAAGCACATAGGTAGCTAAGATTGATTGCAATGACAGCTTGAATGGTAGTTGACAACAAATTGGTAGGCACAATACAGCAGAAACAATATAAGATTGATTGCAATGACAGCTTGAATGGTAGTTGACAAAAATTGGTAGTCACAATACAGCATATGGCTAGCACATAAAAGAAGACAGCAATGAACACAATGATTAGGTTGTTTGATATTACATAAAAGTTAGGAGATTGGGTAA
Organism: Procambarus clarkii; assembly: GCF_040958095.1. Lineage (NCBI taxonomy): Eukaryota > Metazoa > Arthropoda > Malacostraca > Decapoda > Cambaridae > Procambarus > Procambarus clarkii. Next base: position 1,058,416 of record NC_091187.1, on the reverse strand, counting down.
CACTAGGTACAGAGCAAATTTAAAGCTCAGTGTAGGAAACTAAGAAGATGAAGTTAGGTACTTTTTGGTTTTGCTTTTAAATAAGGCAAAAGTTTTACAGTTTTTCAATTCACTAGGGAGTGAGTTCCATAGACCAGGTCCCTTAATTTGCATAGGGTGTTTACACAGATTAAGTTTGACCCTGGGGATATCAAAGAGATATTTATTTCTGGTGTGGTGATAATAGGTCCTATTACATCTGTCCAGGGAGAGTTTCAGAGCATGGTTTGCATTTAAGAACAGGGTTTTGTAAATGTAGTTGACACAAGAGAATGTGTGGAGGGAGTTAATATTTAGCAAGTTTAGGGATTTAAACAAGGGAGCTGAGTGTTGTCTGAAAGCAGAGTTAGTTATTATTCTGATAGCAGATTTTTGCTGTGTGATGATGGGCTTAAGGTGGTTTGCAGTGGTAGACCCCCATGCACAGATACCATAATTAAGATAGGGGTAGATTAGTGCATAATATAGTGAGAGGAGAGCAGAGTTAGGAACATAATATCTGATTTTGGAGAGTATACCAACTGTCTTAGAGACTTTCTTAGTTATGTGTTGAATGTGGGTGCTGAAGTTGAGTCTCTTGTCTAGGAATAGGCCAAGAAACTTGCCATCATTTTTATTACTGATGTTAATGTTGTCTATCTGTAGCTGAATTGCATTTGATGATTTGCTTCCAAATAAGATGTAGTAAGTCTTTTCGATGTTTAATGTTAGTTTGTTCGTTGACATCCATAAGTGGACTTTTTTTAATTCATTATTCACAACATTATTTAGTGTATGTGGGTTGAGGTTTGAATAGATAAGGGTAGTATCGTCAGCAAACAATATAGGTTTGAGAATATTAGAGACATTAGGCAGATCGTTTATATATATAAGAAATAGAAGAGGTCCTAAGATGCTGCCCTGTGGCACTACAACGGTAATTGGTAGAGTGGAAGAAGTTGTATCATTGATGGTTACATATTGGTGTCTGTCACTAAGATAGGATCGGATGTAGTCAAGGGCAAGGTCTCGGATTCCATAATGCTGGAGTTTAAGTAAGAGGTAGTTGTGATTAACAGTATCAAAGGCTTTTCTTAGGTCAATGAAGAGTCCAATCGGAAACTCATTTTTGTCAAGGGCTGAGTAGATAATGTCAAGGAGACTAATGATTGCATCGTTGGTGCTCTTTTGGGACCGGAAGCCAAACTGGCAGGGGCTGAGTATGTCGAATTTTACGAGGTAGGAATAGAGCTGTTTGTAAATAATTTTTTCAAATATTTTTTATAGAATGGGTAGATTTGATATTGGTCTATAATTGTTTATGTCCGCCGGGTTGCCTCCTTTTTGGACTGGCGTTACTCTTGTTTTTTTGAGGATATCAGGGAAGGTGTGACACTCAATAGATTTGTTGAACAGTAGTGCTATGGGTGGGGCAAGGGCATGGGAGGCTCTCTTGTACACAATGGATGGAATTTCACTGGTGTTCCCTGCCTTGGTTTTTAGAGAGTGTATGATGGACACAACATCTGCCGGGCTGATTGGTGAAAGGAGAAGAGAGTTTGGATAGCTGCCTGAGAGATATGTGTTAATATGTGTCTGAGTCTGTGGGATTTTACCGGCAAGATTAGCACCAACCGATGAAAAGAAACTATTAAATTCATTTGCCATTTCTAAATCAGTTGACGGTATATCCCCATCCTTGTAGAGTTTTATTTGGTTATGTGAGTGTTGTTTAGTTCCTAGGATACTAGAGATAGTTTTCCAAGTGCTTTTCATGTTGCCTTTTGCTTCATTGAATCTATTCACATAATATGCAAGTTTTGCCTTTCTTATGATACTGGTAAGCATTGATGAGTACCTTTTAGCTACTTCCTTTGAAACTAGGCCAATCCTCACTTTCTTTTCATATTCATGTTTCTTGTTGATTGAGTTGAGAATGCCACTTGTGAGCCATGGATTGTTTAATCTTTTGTCAGTTACTTGCTTGGTAAGAAGGGGACAATGAAGGTTGTAGAGGCTTAGAGTTTTGGAGAGGAAGAGGTTAGCTAATGAATTTATATCATGGGTATTATTGAATTCAGAATCCCAGTTAATATTGTAAAGTGCCTCTGTAAGATTGTGTAAAGCTGATTCACTGAGTAGCCTAAATGAAAGTTTAAATGATATATATATATATATATATATATATATATATATATATATATATATATATATATATATATATATATATATATATATTATTAAATATGACCGAAAAAGTAAGATTAATAATTCTAACACGAATTTTCTCAATCTTTCGTACATTTCTTTTCACTGTTGGAGGTAAATCAAAAATCAATTCTCCAAAATTCATTTTTATTTCTAGTCTGACGCGACACGAGCGCGTTTCGTAAAACTTATTACATTTTCAAAGACTTTTAGTTTACAAATACACAACTGAATAGAACTTATGCATCTCCGATTTTATATCTACATTTGAGTGAGGTGGATGGGGTGAGGTGGCATTAATAGGGTATTAATTTCATCAACACAAGACAGAACAAGAGGTGGCATTAATAGGGTATTAATTTCATCAACACAAGACAGAACACGAAACAATGGGTATTGAATAGAAGTGTTTGTAGAAAGCCTATTGGTCCATATTTCTTGATGCTTCTATATTGGAGCGGAGTCTTGAGGTGGGTAGAATATAGTTGTGCATTAATTGGCTGTTGATTGCTGGTGTTGACTTCTTGATGTGTAGTGCCTCGCAAACGTCAAGCCGCCTGCTATCGCTGTATCTATCGATGATTTCTGTGTTGTTTACTAGGATTTCTCTGGCGATGGTTTGGTTGTGGGAAGAGATTATATGTTCCTTAATGGAGCCCTGTTGCTTATGCATCGTTAAACGCCTAGAAAGAGATGTTGTTGTCTTGCCTATATACTGGGTTTTTTAGAGCTTACAATCCCCAAGAGGGCATTTGAAGGCATAGACGACGTTAGTCTCTTTTAAAGCGTTCTGTTTTGTGTCTGGAGAGTTTTTCATGAGTAGGCTGGCCGTTTTTCTGGTTTTATAGTAAATCGTCAGTTGTATCCTCTGATTTTTGTCTTTAGGGATAACGTTTCTATTAACAATATCTTTCAGGACCCTTTCCTCCGTTTTATGAGCTGTTTAAAAGAAGTTCCTGTAAAATAGTCTAATAGGGGGTATAGGTGTTGTGTTATTTGTCTCTTCAGAGGTTGCATGGCTTTTCACTTTCCTTCTTATGATGTCTTCGACGAAACCATTGGAGAAGCCGTTGTTGACTAGGACCTGCCTTACCCTACAGAGTTCTTCGTCGACTTGCTTCCATTCTGAGCTGTGGCTGATAGCACGGTCGACATATGCGTTAACAACACTCCTCTTGTACCTGTCTGGGCAGTCGCTGTTGGCATTTAGGCACATTCCTATGTTCGTTTCCTTAGTGTAGACTGCAGTGTGGAAACCTCCGCCCTTTTCCATGACTGTTACATCTAGAAAGGGCAGCTTCCCATCCTTTTCCATCTCGTAAGTGAAACGCAGCACGGAACTCTGCTCAAATGCCTCCTTCAGCTCCTGCAGATGTCTGACATCAGGTACCTGTGTAAAAATGTCGTCAACATACCTGCAGTATATGGCCGGTTTCAAGTTCATGTCGACTAAGACTTTTTGCTCGATGGTACCCATGTAGAAGTTTGCAAACAGGACACCTAGGGGAGAACCCATGGCGACCCCATCTACTTGCTTATACATGTGCCCATCCGGGCTCAAGAAGGGTGCCTCTTTAGTACAAGCTTGGAGTAGTTTCCTCAGAATATTTTCTGGTATGTCAAGAGGAGTACAGGCTGGATCACGATACACTCTGTCGGCTATCATCCCGATTGTCTCGTCCACAGGTACGTTGGTAAACGTACCTGTGCGTACTCATGCAGCTCCATGAGCAGGCTACCTCTGCAGCACTTCAAGGTCTCAGCAGGAATGCCATCTTTGCCAGGAGCTTTACCAGAAGCAAGGGAGTCTAGGGCATCGCTGAGTTCTTCCAGGGTCGGTTCGCTGTCGAGCTCCATTAACACAGGCTGACACTCAATGGCGCTCAGGGCATCTTCGGTGACCACATTGTCGGTGACCACATTGATTGGGCCGAGGGCCTGCTTGATGCCGTCATACATTCCCCTTACATTGCCTGTATCCGCTGCAGTCTGTATCTGGGAGCAGAGCTGGAGCCAATAGTTGTTGGCACATCGCCTGGCGCTCTGCTGCACTTTGCAGCGGACGGCCCGAAGGATCTGTAAGTTGCGCTGACTTGGGCAGGCTTTGTAGGCTGCCAAGGCGTTTCTCTTCTCTTCGATTACAGGTGTCATCTCTTCCGAGTGAGCCTCGAACCAGTCTGCCGACCTGCTGATCTTCTTGCCAAAGGTGGAAATGGCAGCGTTGAACACAGCGTCTCTAAAGTGCTCCCATCTTTTACAGGCAGTGGCCCCAGCTGGGCCAGGGAGAGCTTCCTCGAGCACGTGTGCAAAATCTTCCACCTTGTCCTGGTTGCGGGTCTTGGTGGTGTCGATGCGAGGTCTGCCCGCCTTTTTCGAGTGATGAATCTTCTTTGGTTGCATCTTGACCCTGCTACATACCAGGGAGTGGTCGGTGTCACAGACAGCACTCTGGTAGCTACGCGTAATCTTGATGCAGGGTAGACTTGCACGCCTGGTAAGAATCAGGTCAAGCTGGTGCCAGTGCTTGGATCTGGGGTGCCTCCAAGATACTCGGTGTTGAGGCTTTGTGCCGAAGAACGTGTTGGTGACACAAAGACCATGAAGGCAGCAGAGTTCTAGCAGACGTTGCCCGTTCTCATTCATCCTTCCTATGCCGAATTGACCCAGGCAAGTGGGGCCAAATGTTGTGCTCGGCACCCACTCTGGCGTTGAAGTCGCCGAGGATGAACAGTGGCTCCTTTACAGGGATTCTCGCTATGACTCTGTTGAGGTCATCGTAGAATTTTTCCTTTGCCTCTGCTGGAGAAGTCAGGGTTGGTGCATATGCACTAATTACATTGACTGGTCCTGTTTGGGAGTACAGTTGCAGAGACAGAATTCGTTCAGTTTCCCCCATCGGTGGCATAATGTGTCCCAACAGTGCATTCCTGACGGCAAATCCCACACCATGTTCTCTGGTCTCATCTGGAGGTTTTCCTTGCCAGAAGAAAGAGAAGGTCCTCTCTCTCACAGATCCTGATCCTGGGAGCCTGGTCTCTTGGAGAGCAACAATATCCATCTGCAGCTTGCTCAGCTCCCTATCGATGATTGCTGTTTTTCGGGCGTCATTGATTTCTTGCAGGTCGTCAGAGAAACCTGGTGTCAGTGTCCTGACGTTCCATGTGCCCAGCTTTAGGGCAGTTGATATTTTCTTCTTTGGTTTGGTATTGCTTGGTGCAAAGTTGTCGGGCCGCTTGTCGGTTTTCACCCTAAACCCCACGCACCCAGTGAGGTTAACGGACCGTGGCGAGGCAACACCTTATTGGCTGGGGTTTGCCCAGCTTGAGGCGGGCGGTAGCTGCCCAGTGAGGCGCGATGACCCCTCCCACCGTCGGAAGCCACCCCTGGCGTCACACTCTTCGCCAATCGAGCAGAAGACTTAAAACCGGTAGACTGTCGCTTCCCGTGTTGGTTCGACGCTGTGAGGCGAAGCTGGAGTGTCCTCTCCAGGGCGCAAAGCCTGGGTAGGTAGATATGGATGTAACACTGTAAAAGTGTTTGGTTTAGGTTAATACATACATAGAGTACATGAGTCACAGACAAGGATCGGAGAGGCGCCAGTTGTCTGCCTGAGATCTCACACCTCTAACCGTTAACGACCCCAAGTGACCTGAGGTCAGATCATGAGAATTTCACCTTGCTTCCGCTAAGCGTATAATTGGAGCCGGGTAGCCTTCAAACATGCCGACGTTTAAGGAGTGGCTTGGTAGTGCCGGAGGCTATCTACTTGTGGGCGGAGTTAGCTACTAGGTTCCCCAATATAAACTCGGAGAGCTATCCAGAAGGAGCATTAATCAAGAGAACAGCAGACGAGCAGAGCAGGGAGGCTGTCGGCCGGCAGGGCGGGAGTCTCTGTCAACTACAGACCCCCCCCCCCCCCTCTCTATTCAACTTAGACTCAGTCCTCGGTGAGTGAACATTAAGGTGACTTGGTCGTGTTTACATATGTTGTGTGATGATCAGGGGCAGTCAAGTTGTAGGGTTCTCGAATTCTTGGATGATGACTCACTTTGCATATTAAACTGGAACATTTTAATTGAATTGCTAAATTATGATACTTCATGTGAAATATAATTATGAATTTATTATTTAAATTGTGTTTAACTTTGTTCCCTAGAGCTTTGAGTTGAGGATTTGAGAAAGCCTCTGTGGTTACTGGGTTCATGATATAAATGAGTACATGTTTGGAGTTGATACATGGTACAGAGGGAACATACTAATAATGAACTCATGATAACATCCTTTGAGAATTTTGTGATACAGGCAAGTTCCATTCCTTGTCTTGTATGTAATGATCATGAATGGATGGTGGCAGCATTTCGTCTTCTACTATCTACTCTCCTACTATCTACTTTCTACTTCTACTATCTACTCTTCTACTTCTTCTATCTACTCTTCTACTTCTACCTATCTACACCTCTCTCTCCACCCCTCTCTAAACTCTCACTTTCAACTAATGACCCTCCTCGCTCCTCCCACTTCCCTACCTCTCACCCCAAACCCTCACTAATTACTTCACTATTCATTTCTTTCCTTTCGTTTTCTCTTGTACGTTTGTGGCAATGATTTTGTATTCTAGAGTTCTCTCTAGAGTTTCGGGTAGCTGATCAAGTGACGGCGCCTTGTAGTCTTAGCACCTAGGTAGTCAAATACCTAGGTTACAAGGTGTTGAACGAGAGAGGTTGCCTTAGGAACTCTGGAGGGTGCTCTAGAATAGTTGGCTAACTGGGGACGGGATAACGGACTAGAGAGAGCTGTTTCCCCCGGCCTCGTTAGTTAACTGGGGGGTGGAATAATGGACAAGATAGAGCTATTTCCCCCACCCCCCGTTACAATGTTGGCAGCGGTGTTGAACAATGTTGTAGGTAGTTGGTGTTCTTTTAACATTGTTCAGTCCCACGTGTCTTTTGCCGCTCAGGCGCTATCAGGGAGATCTTGACAGGTGTTTTACTTTCGCGAATTAGCGAACTTTTTTCAGGTTAGGAGATTGTGATTCTCTGGTGTTGTGTTTAGTGATTTTGTGAGTTTTGTGTAGTTCAGGGAATGTTCACCAGAACTTGCGTGTGTAGTGATTTATGTTAGTAATAAGATTTGGCGATTTGGGAACTTAGCGGTGTTGGTAGTGCAGGTCAGCTGAGTGTGACAGGTGACCTCGCATGTCCCACGGGGACACCCAGCCAATGCTGGTCTCCAGGTCAGTGGGGAGTGGCAGGTGTAGTTCTTAAATAGATTTTAAGTAGTTTTTAGTGGTTCTGCTCAGATTATTGCGATCGACTGTTTTACTCCATTTGAACGCAATAACCCGAGGTGTACTGGTCTTGTACAGCATGCTAAGGGGAGCCTTAGTATGTCAGTAGACTTCACGTTGGGGACGCTCGACGTTAGATAGTCTGGTCACAGGGGTGGCAACAGTTTGGGGTTGTTGACCGGCGGAGAAGCTAGGGAGACACTCTGGGTCACGTAGGTGGCTGTAGGTTAAGGGTGGGAGTAATGGTTAATTATGTACTTAAGATTAGGAACGGTACAGTTAAGTTTAGGCTAGTGTTTTGTCTATTAGTGTTGATTTTTTTTGTGACAAGTTAAAGGTAGTGATGACCTTATTCTCTCTTCTCTAACTTTCCTCTGTTACTGTCTTATGTTCCACCAAGTCAATATCATTCAGAGTTAATTGGATTGTTAAAAAAAAAATTGAAGTGTAGTTGTTGCCAGGAGGAGAGCGTTATGATATAACTGTGTAACCCTATACAAACTACAGGGTCACACAACAGCATGGAACACGGGTATTGTCGCCTTTATGTTCAATTCACAGGTGGGAGCCAGAGGAGAGGCGCGACGCATATACAGAAGAGGGAGACGGCTGCTGTGTACCACACTCAGGGGCGTTTATCACCACCACCACGACCAGCCCACTACCTGGAGGTCATGGCTCCACCACCACCACCACCCCAGGGGACCCCAAGATGCAGCCCTCTCGGTCGGTCAACATTGGTCTACCCAGTGGACCCCAGGACGGACGGACCCCAGTGGACCCCAAGACTTACGGACCCCCAGTGGACCCCAGGTCGTTCTGCAGACGACCCCAGACGACTCCAGTCTGTCCCACCAACATCGGTCTACCCAGGATGGACCCAGGACGGACAGACCCCAATGGACCCCTGGTCGCTTGTCTAAGACCCATGGGAGGAGGAAGAGAGAAAAAAGAAGAGAGAAGAAAGAAGAAAGAAGAAAGAAGAAAGAAGAGAGAAGAAAGAAGAGAGAAGAAGGAAGAGAGAAGAAAGAAGAAAGAAGAAGAAGAAGATAAGACAAGCTGAGTGAGACACGATGCCTCGTGTCCCTTGCTGGTATCAGCATCATTGCATGGAGCGTAATTGCAAGACAGGATCGTTTGCCTTAACTGGCCGCCCCTCCTACAAGCATGTTGCTCTGTTGAGTGATTCTTCCTGTGTCATGCGGACTTGATGTGGCTGTCAGAAGTAGCTCTCTGAAGGAGGCGTGCTGGAGCAACAGGGAGGAAGAAGAGTAGGATGGGATTTCTACTGTTGGCAACTATATGAAGGTCTCGAAACTTGTAGTCCCTATAGCTGTGAAGAACCCCAATATACGTCTCTCATGGTGACTGACGTAGGGCCAATTACAGATCAGCTGGGACAACCGAATTCCACGGTCCTGTGCGCAGTTCAAGTAGTAACGGCTTTCGGGTTGACCAAGGGTTGTTGTGCGTTAACGACGGAGAAGCGACGGAGGCAGTTGTGTTGAAGAAATGTGGTACAGGATTATCTACAAGACCAAGCAGTGACGTCGCCCAGCCAGAGACAATGGACGTCTGTCTATATATTTCATTTTTTTAGAGTAGGATGATGTATATTTGTTTAGCTAGGATGTATTCTTTTCGTTAATAAAGTTGTCGCACACAGCTAGCTTGCTTTAGCAGTGTTGCAAAAACTTTATTTTCGGGGAGAAGGGGAGATGTAACACTGTAAAAGTGTTTGGTTTAGGTTAATACATACATAGAGTACATGAGTCACAGACAAGGATCGGAGAGGCGCCAGTTGTCTGCCTGAGATCTCACACCTCTAACCGTTAACGACCCCAAGTGACCTGAGGTCAGATCATGAGAATTTCACCTTGCTTCCGCTAAGCGTATAATTGGAGCCGGGTAGCCTTCAAACATGCCGACGTTTAAGGAGTGGCTTGGTAGTGCCGGAGGCTATCTACTTGTGGGCGGAGTTAGCTACTAGGTTCCCCAATATAAACTCGGAGAGCTATCCAGAAGGAGCATTAATCAAGAGAACAGCAGACGAGCAGAGCAGGGAGGCTGTCGGCCGGCAGGGCGGGAGTCTCTGTCAACTACAGACCCCCCCCCCCCCTCTCTATTCAACTTAGACTCAGTCCTCGGTGAGTGAACATTAAGGTGACTTGGTCGTGTTTACATATGTTGTGTGATGATCAGGGGCAGTCAAGTTGTAGGGTTCTCGAATTCTTGGATGATGACTCACTTTGCATATTAAACTGGAACATTTTAATTGAATTGCTAAATTATGATACTTCATGTGAAATATAATTATGAATTTATTATTTAAATTGTGTTTAACTTTGTTCCCTAGAGCTTTGAGTTGAGGATTTGAGAAAGCCTCTGTGGTTACTGGGTTCATGATATAAATGAGTACATGTTTGGAGTTGATACATGGTACAGAGGGAACATACTAATAATGAACTCATGATAACATCCTTTGAGAATTTTGTGATACAGGCAAGTTCCATTCCTTGTCTTGTATGTAATGATCATGAATGGATGGTGGCAGCATTTCGTCTTCTACTATCTACTCTCCTACTATCTACTTTCTACTTCTACTATCTACTCTTCTACTTCTTCTATCTACTCTTCTACATCTACCTATCTACACCTCTCCCTCCACCCTTCTCTAAACTCTCACTTTCAACTAATGACCATCCTCGCTCCTCCCACCTCTCTCCCTCTCACCCCAAATCCTCACTAATTACTTCACTATTCATTTCTTTCCTTTCGTTTTCTCGTATACGTTTGTGGCAATGATTCTGTATTCTAGAGTTCTCTCTAGAGTTTCGGGTAGCTGATCCAGTTACGACGCCTTGTAGTCTTAGTACCTAGGTAGTCAAATACCTAGGTTACAAGGTGTTGAACGAGAGAGGTTGCCTTAGGAACTCTGGAGGTGCTCTAGAATAGTTGGCTAACTGGGGACGGGATAACGGACTAGAGAGAGCTGTTTCCCCCGGCCTCGTTAGTTAACTGGGGGGTGGAATAATGGACAAGATAGAGCTATTTCCCCCACCCCCCGTTACATGGAGGAGAAGCTGTTACCCATGCAGCAGGTCCCCCCTCTCCACGTTGCTGAAATTATCCAATAGAAAGGCAAATGCCAATACGCATGGTTCCAGCAACGTCGCAGGAGCTGCCAGAACGAGGTCGACGTCAACAACGAACTGCCTTAGGGGCTCCAACTCCGGATTTTTCCTCGAGGTTGACTCCTGAAGCCTTCCCCAAAAAAGGGTATGGCCGCAAGGCAGCGGAGGTTTAAAATCAGGGTTTTCCTTCCCCTAGATGGGCTGCCTTCCCAGGCTATCGAGTCCCATCTACCCGGAGCAGCTGGTTTTAAGGCGCCAGAGGCACGCCCTCGCCCCTTCTCCTGTCGGTAAAAGCAGTTCCGCCGGACTTAGACTAAGCCACCCGTGCAGGCCAGGAGTTGGACTTGGTTGTCAGAGGCTAGTTGAGACGCATGCCGTATAGGAGCATTTTATAGGTCATGGGAGCTCGTCCCCCATTACCACATCTGGCTATGACAACCCCTTGGAACCATATATATATATATATATATATATATATATATATATATATATATATATATATATATATATATATATATATATATATATATATATATATATATATATATATATATATATATATATATATATATATATATATATATATATATATATATATATTTAAATATATATATATATATATATATAATGTAGATATATAGGGATTGCCCCAATAGATTGCCACAAGGATAGTAAACATATCCTTGAAACCCAAGGCCATTCAATGCTCCAGATTGATATATTACTCGACCTCCCTCGTGGTCATCCTGGCCAGTCTCTGTGTAATGAAGATCACTTCTGATAGTAGGTCCCTTCCGTCTTCCGTAATTCTTGCTGGTGCCAGATGCTCCTGAAGGAGCATCTGTTCTCCTCCCCTCTGCAATAGGTGCTGGAAATTTGGGCATGATCCCTTCAAATGCACAAGTGCCGTGTCTCTATGCCCCTTGTGCGGATACTCAGGTCATTATAAGACAGTGCTTTTCTTCCCAAGCTCACTGCATCAATTGCAGTGATGTCCACTCTACCTTCTCCCGCACATGTGTGCAATACAAATTTGAGGAAGCCATCCTCAATTTGAAACATCACATCAAAATCATTTATCTTTTCTTGAGGTGAGACGCCAAGTACGCCATCTTTTATCTTCCTCTGGCATGTCTTATACTCGTATATTGCGTTCCACTTGTCGCCCTCTCCCACTTTCTCAGTTTTGCAACCGTTTCCAGGCCATGGACCTGGACACCACCACCACCACCACCTCACCTGCTCTATTGAATTCTGGGCCAGAGGGTCTTCCTCCTAGATCTCTGTCTGGTGTCTCCCTTCCCTTCCTTCCTTCCTTCCTTCCTTCCTTCCTTCCTTCCTTCCCAGTCTTCCCTGTCTCCTGTGCCCTCTTTTCCTTCTCGGCCCTCCCCTCTTGTATTTTGGCCCTCCACACCGCCTGTCCATCCAGGTCGTTGTCCCTCCTCCCAGCAATCTTCATATTGACTGCTCCTGTTCTCCTTCTCCTGTTGAGACTGCAATGGCTGTCGCCCAGTACGATGCTGCTGGCACACCTGTCTATATTAGAAACATAAGCCTTGCTCCTCTTCTTCCTCCCCAGCAGGTAAGAAGGCATCAATCTCTTCCTCACCTTCCGACTCCGACTCTATCCCTGAATCCCCCTCCCATTGCAGTGGTTAAGTCCTCTGTCCCAAATATGGAAATTCCCTTTGCCCTCAATTCTCTCTTGGATGCTGCCCTTGATGAGGTGCGCTCCCCTGTTTCTGCCCCTCCTCTCCCTGATTGCCTTGACCGCACCTCTCCAAAGCTGCTCTGGACCCTGTCAGTCCACCTCTTTATCCTACCACTACCTTGACTCCATTGTTCTTGCTAGATTTACCTGTTCTTGCTAGATTTACCTGTTCTTGATAGATTTACCTGTTCTTGCTAGATTTATCTATGCCCCATAACCCCAATTTCACTGATCCTGATCTTACTTAGTATACTGTTTTAATTTGCCTTTGTTTGACCCGTGTTCTCTATATCTATTCTCTCTATTTTTGACAATGTTTATTCTTCATTTGAATATTCGTGTATTTTATGCCAACTTATATGAATTACAGCTTTGGATATCACAGTTTTCACTGCTTTGTGTCTGTCTCCAGGAGCTAATGCTTGGCACTTGTCCTGGTCACTTCCGTGGTTACGCCATTCTCTTCCCCCTCCATTTTTTGCTAGGGCCCATAACACTACTGCTCTTTTGATTCGTACTGATATTACCTTCGTCCCCATACTTTTCCAATTGCACATTGAGTGTTCTGTGGCCCATATCTTTTGAGTAATTGGTATACAGTCTGTTCCATTTATCTCCCCCCAAATTTCCCACTTTCTCTTCCTGGTCTTAAACACCTATTGGACTCTTTACCAGAGCCTATGCTCCTGTTGGGTGATTTTACCTGTCGGCATACTCTCTGGGGTGATGTTCTGCACACGGGGCCGCCTTCCCGAAGGGTTCGTCCTCTGTTCTTCTCTGTCTCTTCTGAATTCTGGTGAACCCACTTATGTTGACACCTGCTCTTGCACCATCTCCTGTCTTGATCTTTCTCTCCTGCCCCTGTTCTCTTTATTTAGATTTCACATGGCGGGTTCTTCGTGACCTCCATAACGGTAACCATTTCCCCATCCTTGTCACCTTTTTCTCTTTTCACCCTTCCGTCTCCGTCCCTAGGTGGCAGTTTGCCAAGGCTGACTGGAATCTATTCACCCTACATGCTACTCTTTTCGACCACTCTGATCTGCCTCTCCCTCAAGCCTTACTCCTTTTTCATCACACCATATTAGACGCTGCCCTCTGCCCTCTGGGAGCCGGTCGGCCGAGCGGACAGCACGCTGGACTTGTGATCCTGTGGTCCCGGGTTCGATCCCGGGCGCCGGCGAGAAACAATGGGCAGAGTTTCTTTCACCCTATACTCCTGTTACCTAGCAGTAAAATAAGTACCTGGGTGTTAGTCAGCTGTCACGGGCTGCTTCCTGGGGGTGGAGGCCTGGTCGAGGACCGGGCCGCGGGGACACTAAAGCCCCGAAATCATCTCAAGATAACCTCAAGATATTCCTCGCTCTACCTCCTGAGGCATGTGGAAGTGCGTTCCCTGGTTGACTGCAGGCTGTGTTTCGGCTGTCTGCTGTAAGAGCGCAGCATAGAAGAAAGACAGATGCAGATTGGTGGTTGGTTGTTTTCTTTCGTTTCACAAGGCGAGTGCGGTCCGTACGGCTAAATGTGTGAGTTTGAAATCTTTTGTCTTCATCATTACGACTCCTTCACCATTCCTCTGCCCCAGATCAGGAAGAAAATCTGTAAGATATCGGGTAAGTTTGTTCCAGATATCTAGCCAGTCTTTCACTTCTGTGGTTCTATTGTGGTGGATCCAGTGTCGGTTGCCACCGAACTGGGTTCCCCGTTTTTCGACTCTTGGCTCCAGTTCTGGTCTTCCTCCATCTTATTCGTAAGCACCTTCATGAATCTTGTTCCATAGATTTTCACATGCATCTCCAGCTTCTCTATAATGATCCTTTCTCTCTTTCCAAACTCCAGTCTGCTCTGACTCATTGCGGTTCTATGGCAGCAGGCTCAAATGGCAAAACTCATAATGAATGTCATCTCCCTCAATGCACATTTCAGTATATACTGAATCTGTTTAACCGTATCTGCGAGTCGTCATCTGTCCCTAAGGACTGGCTTGAGGTGGTTGTTTTTCCTATTCGGAAACCAGGGTCTCTAGGGACAGCTCCTAAGAACATCTGCCCCATTGCCTTCGCGAGTTGCGTCTCCATACTCTTTGAATGTATGTTCATTGTCGGTATGATGTGGTTTTTGGAACACTATTGCCACCTCTCCCATTCTCAATTTGGCTTTCGCAAGTGTCAAAACATGACTGATGTCTTGATGAACCTGATGTCTATATTCATACTGCTTTTGCTGCAAAGATCTCTGTTGTTGCTGTTGTTCTTTTTTGACCTGGAAAAGGCATATGACACCACCTGGAGATGGCATACTGTATTCTGTCCCAACTCTGTTACTTTGGCCTTCGTGGTAATCTCCTTCTCTTCCTACAAAGCTTCCTCTCTAATCGTTCCTTTAGAGTGAGGGTTTGTACCATTCTGCCTCTTTTCGGCAATATGAAGGTGTACCCCACGGTAGTGTTCTGAGCACTTGCTCATTTTCCTGGTTGCCCTCAATCATCTTTACTCCCTTTCCTCTGGCATCTTCTCAGCTCTCTGTCAGCGATCTTACCCTTCGATGTCGAGGTGATGAATTGCCTTTCCTCCAACTGCATCTTCAACTTGCGATTGATGCAGTGTCGTCCTGGACAATCAATCATGGCATCAAGTTCTCCACAACTAAAACTTGTGCTCTGACTTTTACTCGGAAGTAGGTCATTCTTCGTCCCCCTTTGTCGCTTTATGGTAATCCCCTTTTGTGCATAGATTCTGCTAAACTTATGGAGTTATTCTTTAACACTCATTTGTCTTGGTCTCCCCATATCTCTTACCTCTGAGTTGAATGTTTTAAGGTCCCTAACTTACTTAAGGTAAGTTATACTTCCTGGGGAGCTGATGCGAGCACGCTCCTCTCTCGTACTGTCTAAACTCAATTATGGTTGTCGTGCTTATTCATCTGCCTCTCATTTTACTCTTTGCTGTCTTGATGCTCTGCACCATACTGGGTTATTCTTCAGCCCTGGTGCCTTGCGTTCAACTCCTACCCTAAGCTTGTATGTCGAAACAGGCATCCTGTCTCTACAGGATCACTGTGATCCCTACTGTCTTCGCTACATCGTGCAGTCCCTACAACACCCTCCTCACTTTCACTTATGTTGTACTTTTCCTTGTACACTTTTCATCACACTCGCGCTCCATTTCCGACTTCACAGATGGGTCAAAGTCTGCAGATGGTGTAGGCTACTCTGTTGTTTTTCCTGACCACACCTATGTGTTGCCTGCCTCCAGAGACTAACATCTTCACAGAAGAACTTCATGTTATTTTGTATGCTCTTCGTCAACTGCTTTCTTGCTGTCACTTTTTCTTTGTTGTTGTAGTTAACTCTCACAGTGCCTTTTCATGGCTCTGTAGTCATTTAATCCAGTTCTCATATCTGGATTAATTTAATCCAGTTCCCATAATCCTGTGGCCCATATCTTTTGAGTAATTGGTATACAGTCTGTTCCATTTATCTCCCCCCAAATTTCCCACTTTCTCTTCCTGGTCTTAAACACCTATTGGACTCTTTACCAGAGCCTATGCTCCTGTTGGGTGATTTTACCTGTCGGCATACTCTCTGGGGTGATGTTCTGCACACGGGGCCGCCTTCCCGAATGGTTCGTCCTCTGTTCTTCTCTGTCTCTTCTGAATTCTGGTGAACCCACTTATGTTGACACCTGCTCTTGCACCATCTCCTGTCTTGATCTTTCTCTCCTGCCCCTGTTCTCTTTATTTAGATTTCACATGGCGGGTTCTTCGTGACCGCCATAACGGTAACCATTTCCCCATCCTTGTCACCTTTTTCTCTTTTCACCCTTCCATCTCCGTCCCTAGGTGGCAGTTTGCCAAGGCTGACTGGAATCTATTCACCCTACATGCTACTCTTTTCGACCACTCTGATCTGCCTCTCCCTCAAGCCTTACTCCTTTTTCATCACACCATATTAGACGCTGCCCTCTGCCCTCTGGGAGCCGGTCGGCCGAGCGGACAGCACGCTGGACTTGTGATCCTGTGGTCCCGGGTTCGATCCCGGGCGCCGGCGAGAAACAATGGGCAGAGTTTCTTTCACCCTATACTCCTGTTACCTAGCAGTAAAATAAGTACCTGGGTGTTAGTCAGCTGTCACGGGCTGCTTCCTGGGGGTGGAGGCCTGGTCGAGGACCGGGCCGCGGGGACACTAAAGCCCCGAAATCATCTCAAGATAACCTCAAGATATTCCTCGCTCTACCTCCTGAGGCATGTGGAAGTGCGTTCCCTGGTTGACTGCAGGCTGTGTTTCGGCTGTCTGCTGTAAGAGCGCAGCATAGAAGAAAGACAGATGCAGATTGATGGTTGGTTGTTTTCTTTCGTTTCACAAGGCGAGTGCGGTCCATATGGCTAAACGTGTGAGTTTGAAATCTTTTGTCTTCACCATTACGACTCCTTCACCATTTCTCTGCCCCAGATCAGGAAGAAAATCTGTAAGATATCGGGTAAGTTTGTTCCAGATATCTCGCCAGTCTTTCACTTCTGTGGTTCTATTGTGGTGGATCCAGTGTCGGTTGCCACCGAACTGGGTTCCCCGTTTTTCGACTCTTGGCTCCAGTTCTGGTCTTCCTCCATCTTATTCGTAAGCACCTTCATGAATCTTGTTCCATAGATTTTCACATGCATCTCCAGCTTCTCTATAATGATCCTTTCTCTCTTTCCAAACTCCAGTCTGCCCTGACTCATTGCGGTTCTATGGCAGCAGGCTCAAATGGCAAAACTCATAATGAATGTCATCTCCCTCAATGCACATTTCAGTATATACTGAATCTGTTTAACCGTATCTGCGAGTCGTCATCTGTCCCTAAGGACTGGCTTGAGGTGGTTGTTTTTCCTATTCGGAAACCAGGGTCTCTAGGGACAGCTCCTAAGAACATCTGCCCCATTGCCTTCGCGAGTTGCGTCTCCATACTCTTTGAATGTATGTTCATTGTCGGTATGATGTGGTTTTTGGAACACTATTGCCACCTCTCCCATTCTCAATTTGGCTTTCGCAAGTGTCAAAACATGACTGATGTCTTGATGAACCTGATGTCTATATTCATACTGCTTTTGCTGCAAAGATATCTGTTGTTGCTGTTGTTCTTTTTTGACCTGGAAAAGGCATATGACACCACCTGGAGATGGCATACTGTATTCTGTCCCAACTCTGTTACTTTGGCCTTCGTGGTAATCTCCTTCTCTTCCTACAAAGCTTCCTCTCTAATCGTTCCTTTAGAGTGAGGGTTTGTACCATTCTGCCTCTTTTCGGCAATACGAAGGTGTACCCCACGGTAGTGTTCTGAGCACTTGCTCATTTTCCTGGTTGCCCTCAATCATCTTTACTCCCTTTCCTCTGGCATCTTCTCAGCTCTCTGTCAGCGATCTTACCCTTCGATGTCGAGGTGATGAATTGCCTTTCCTCCAACTGCATCTTCAACTTGCGATTGATGCCGTGTCGTCCTGGACAATCAATCATGGCATCAAGTTCTCCACAACTAAAACTTGTGCTCTGACTTTTACTCGGAAGTAGGTCATTCTTCGTCCCCCTTTGTCGCTTTATGGTAATCCCCTTTTGTGCATAGATTCTGCTAAACTTATGGAGTTATTCTTTAACACTCATTTGTCTTGGTCTCCCCATATCTCTTACCTCTGAGTTGAATGTTTTAAGGTCCCTAACTTACTTAAGGTAAGTTATACTTCCTGGGGAGCTGATGCGAGCACGCTCCTCTCTCGTACTGTCTAAACTCAATTATGGTTGTCGTGCTTATTCATCTGCCTCTCATTTTACTCTTTGCTGTCTTGATGCTCTGCACCGTACTGGGTTATTCTTCAGCCCTGGTGCCTTGCGTTCAACTCCTACCCTAAGCTTGTATGTCGAAACAGGCATCCTGTCTCTACAGGATCACTGTGATCCCTACTGTCTTCGCTACATCGTGCAGTCCCTACAACACCCTCCTCACTTTCACTTATGTTGTACTTTTCCTTGTACACTTTTCATCACACTCGCGCTCCATTTCCGACTTCACAGATGGGTCAAAGTCTGCAGATGGTGTAGGCTACTCTGTTGTTTTTCCTGACCACACCTATGTGTTGCCTGCCTCCAGAGACTAACATCTTCACAGAAGAACTTCATGTTATTTTGTATGCTCTTCGTCAACTGCTTTCTTGCTGTCACTTTTTCTTTGTTGTTGTAGTTAACTCTCACAGTGCCTTTTCATGGCTCTGTAGTCATTTCATCCAGTTCATCCTGTGGTTGTCAAAATTCAACATTTTCTGTTTCTTATCTCCAACAGATTTAAGACAGTGGAGTTTTGCTGGGTCCCAAGCCATATTGGTGTCCTTAAATGAGTGTGCAGACTTTGTCACTTAGGAGGCTCTCTGCACTTGCCCCATCTCCCGTAAAGGTGTTCTTTGTTCTGTCTTCTATCCAGTTATTCATGCTTCAATCCTTGCCCATTAGCTGGGTTGTTGGTCTTCTGTTACTCATGACACTCTGCGTACTCCTAAAGGTAGCATGTCCCCTTGGCCTTCTTCCTATCACCGTAACCGGCGGTGAGAATTGTCTCTGACGAGATTACGTATTAGCCATACATGTTTAATTCATAGGCACTTAATGGAGCACCTCCCTGCTCTTTATTGTTCATATTGCATTGTCCCTCTTACGGTCGTACAAATCCTTGTCGAATAACCTGACTAACAGGAGGTGCGTATGTCTTGCTTCCCGACAGTCCCTCACTTGTCCCTCGATAGAATCCTTGATGAATCAGATACCTTTGATATTGTAATTTATTTTATTTATTTATATACAAGAAGGTACATTGGGTTAGAGAGAATACATAGCACAGTATTTACAATCTTTTAAAGCCACTAGTACACGCAGCATTTCGGGCAGGTCCTTAATCTAACAGATACTTTTAAGTACGTAAATTCTAGAAGAATTAATAAAGTGGTAACAGATACATTGCAAGAAAAAAAATGAGATGAGAGAGAATAGTAAGTATATTAAAGCACATTGGTATATTAAAGCTCTGGTTGATTACATTGACAACTTGATTGGTAATTTAAACAAGATTAACAGACACCATACAGCAGATTGATAGCATATAAGAAGACAGTAATGATCACATTGGTAAAGATGTTCTGATTGGGTACATAAAGATAGGGAGATTGAGTAGCAATATATACAGTGCAATTTTAAAGCAACAAGGTAAAAAAACTATGCAGATGAGATTAGGTACTTTTTAGTTTTGTTTTTTGAATGACGCAAAACTTGGACAGCTTTTCAATTCATTAGGGAGTGAGTTCCATAGACTGGGTCCCTTTATTTGCATAGAGTGTTTACACAGATTAAGTTTGACTCTGGGGATATCAAAGAGATATTTATTTCTGGTGTGGTGATAATGGGTCCTATTACATCTGTCCAGGGAGAGTTTCAGAGCAGGATTTGCGTTTAAGAACAGGGTTTTGTAAATGTAATTGACACAAGAAAATTTGTGGAGATTATGTTTAGCATGTTAAGGGAGTTAAACACGGGGGCTGAGTGTTGTCTGAAAGCAGAATTTGTTATTATTCTGATAGCAGATTTATGCTGGGGGATATCATTTGCCTTATGTGCTTTTGTTCTTGAATTGGCATTCTTAGTGATATTTACCATTTTTTTTATATTCCACATAGTTAATGGTGCTTCATAGCCTTCCCGGCTTGGTGCCCTCTTTAGATAATTACTTACGTACTCTTTCTTATCTACATAAATGAAATTCCAAATGTGTCTCAATTCCTCAAGCCAGTTTTATTTGCTGTTTACACAACCCTCATTTTCTTAAATCAAGAATTGGCAATATCCAGATTGGTAATAAAGTAGATGGCAAATTCCATGAAGTTTTCATTGATAACAAGCTGAATTTTCCAGTGCCACATACAAAGTATAGCTAAAAAAAATTTAAAATAAAATAAATAAATAAATATAAATATAAATATGTTTATTCAGGTAAGGTACATACATACATACAAGTGATGTTACATTAATGGATTGATATATAGATAGAGCTAGTACATACAATGCTTAAAGCCACTATTACGCAATGCGTTTCGGGCAAGAAAAACATTAATATCTAGAACTTAATACTAATTGAGCATAAAGAATAAAAAGTGTTGAGAACAAATACAAATAAAGATAAAAAAAAAGGGGGAACATGACTGAAAAAGTAGCACAAATACAATAGGTTGACAAACAGTGTTGATTAAACAAAAAAAATTACAGACATGGGTTGACAATAGAGGAGTGAGGTAGGTTACAGGGAATTTATTAGGTAGTGTTTAGTTTTTATCTTAAACTGGTTGAGAGAGGTACAGTCTTTAACATGGTTGGGAAGGTTATTCCACATTCTGGGTCCCTTGATTTGTAGAGCATTTCTAGTTTGATTAAGTCGTACTCTAGGAATATCAAAACTGTATTTATTTCTGGTGTGGTGCTCATGGGTTCTGTTACAACCTTCAATGAAGCTTTTGAGGTCAGGATTGGCATTACAGTTCAGCGTTTTATATATGTATAATACACAAGAGAGAATGTGCAGTGACTTAATATCTAACATATTCAGAGATTTGAGTAAATCACTTGGCATTCTTTTCTAAGTCAGATATTATGTACATAAATCAAAAAATCAAATGTTTATTCAGGTAAAGTACATACATACAAGGGGTGATACAAATATTGATGAATTTATATTGTTGACCAGACCACACACTAGAAGTTGAAGGGACGACGACGTTTCGGTCCGTCCTGGACCATTCTCAAGTCGATTGTGATGAGGAGGTAGGGTCAGGCAATAAATAGGCAAGAGAGAGCTGAGGAGGAAAGTCAGGTGTAGGGGATAGTAGTAATGAGAACTGCAGAAGGCCTATTGGCCCATACGAGGCAGCTCCTATTATAACCACCGAAGGAGATAGTAATAGGAATAAGAAGGGGATAGCAAGGGAGCGTAGGAGAAGACAATGAACAGAAAAAGTCGTCGTCGTCCCTTCACCTTCTAGTGTGTGGTCTGGTCAACATACTTCAGCCACGTTATTGTGACTCATCGCCTGCAGATGAATTTATAGATACAGCTAGTACATACAATGCCTAAAGCCACTATTACGCAAAGCATTTCGGGCGGGAAAAACACTAAAGACTAAAACTTAATACTAATTGAGATTAAAGTATAAAATGTGTTGAGAAAATAAAAAAATAAAAAAAGAGGGGAACATGGCAGAAAAACAGCAAAAATACAATTTGGTCGACAAACAGCAATGTTTAAAAATAACAGACATGGGTTGACATTATAGGGGTAAAGTAGGTAACAGGGAGTTAGTTAGGTAGTGCTTAGATTTTATCTTAAACTGGTTGAGAGAGGTACAGTCTTTAACATGATTGGGAAGGCCATTCCACATTCTGGGTCCCTTGATTTGTGGAGTATTTCTAGTTTGATTAAGTTGTACTCTTGGAATATCAAAAAGGAATTTGTTTCTGTGTGGAGCTCATGGGTTCTGTTACAACCTTTAATGAAGCTTTTAAGGTCAGGATTGCCGTTACAGTTCAACATTTTATATATATATATATATATATATATATATATATATATATATATATATATATATAATACACATGAGAGGATGTGCAGTGACTTAATATCTAACATATTCAGTGATTTGAGTAGAAGTACCGAGTGATGTCTGGGGCCAGAGTTGGATATTGTCCTAATAGCAGCTTTGTGTTGAGTAATTAGAGGATGTAAAGGATTTTGGGTAGTATAACCCCAAGCACAAATACCATAGTACCTTACATCTGGACAAACAACCTCTCCGCTTACTTCAGGTATAATCACTGATAGCACTACAGACCATTACCCCACATTTCTCTTAACTAACATTAGCAAACCACCTCTAGAGTCAAAGGAGTTAAGTTTTAGGCTGCACAATGAAACTGCTATAGACAATTTTATAACTGCTGCTGATAATGTCAACTGGGAGTCTGAGTTAGGTAACATAGGGGGCATCAACCTAGCAGTGCATCTTTTCTTCAAAAAACTCTTAGCCTTTATAACACCCACTGTCCTATGCTTACAAAACAAGTCACAACCAAAAGGCTTAACAATCCCTGGCTTACAAAGGGAATACTTAAATCCATTAAAAAAAACATGACCTTGAGAAGAAAGTATAGGTTAGGAATTGTCTCCAAAGAAATCTCAAAGCATTACTCGTTATTGCTATCAAAGATATTTAGATGAGCCAAAACTAAATACTTACAAGATAAATTTACCCAAATAAAAACAACATTAAGAAAACATGGAGCACAATTTCACAAATATTGGGATCAAAGAAGACTTTAAATAACAAACCAACACTCCTGTTCAATAACGATGGTCAGCTTTCAGCCTCAGATTCTGCTATTGAGTTCAATAGGTTCTTCTCTTCCATTGGGTCATCCCTTGCAAATGATATTCCATCTTCCAGTACTGACGTTAAGGACTATCTTACAGGTAACTATCCACAGTCTCTGTACCTAAAGCCTATTAATTCCACTGATGTCAATGAGATAATCCTTTCCCTTAAAACCAAGTCTAGTTCTCTTGAGGAGATACCAACTTTAATTTACAAAAAAGCCTCCATATCTTTAGCCCCTGCTATTGCATTGCTCTTCAACAAGTCACTTGAACTCCAAACCTTTCCAGATATTCTAAAAAAAAAAGAGAGCAACGCCTGTCCACAAATGTGGTGATCTCACAGATGTTAACAACTACAGACCTATATCAATCCTGCCAAACTTGTCAAAAATTTTTGAAAAACTAATCTACAAGCAGCTTTATTCTTATCTAGCCAAACACAATATACTTAGCTTTTGCCAATATGGCTTCAGACCCAAAATAAGCACTAACGATGCACTTATTAGTATGCTTAACTCGATTCATACAGCTCTTGATAAAAATGAGTTCCCTGTTGGGTTATTTGTGGACCTGCGTAAGGCTTTTGACACTGTCAACCACCAAAACCTTCTTCTTAAATTACATCACTATGGAGTCAGAGGACACTCCCTGCAATACGTCAAATCCTACCTTACTGACAGGCTCCAGTATGTTTCTGTGAATAATTCCATTTCTCCCACCCTACCCATCAACATTGGTGTTCCTCAGGGCAGCGTACTTGGCCCTCTCCTCTTTCTCATATACATTAATGACCTTCCAAATGCCTCCCAACACCTCAAACTAATTCTATTTGCTGACGACACAACCTTCATTTACTCCAGTTCTGACCCCCTTGCTCTAAATGCCACAGTAAATACTGAGCTAAATAAAGTCCATCTTTGGCTAACTGCCAACAAACTCACCCTTAACATTGACAAAACTTTCTATATTCTGTTTGGCAATAAATCCTCTAATCAAATAAATATCAAAATAAACAATACCCAAATTTGTAACAAATTAGATGGCAAATTCCTTGGCATTCTCATTGACCACAAGCTGAATTTCCAGGGACACTATTCAAATATATAATATATAAATATATAAATAAGTTTCAAAAACTGTTGGCATTCTTTCTAAGATCAGATATTATGTACCACGTCCTGCTCTGGTGACTCTATTACTCCCTCATCTATCCATATCTCAACTATGGTATTTGTGCTTGGGGTTCTACTACCCAAAATCATTTACGTCCTCTAATTACTCAACATAAAGCTGCTATTAGGACAATATCCAACTCTGGCCCCTAGATATCACTTGGTACCCCTACTTCAAATCTCTGAATATGTTAGACATTAATTCACTGCACATTCTCTCATGTGTATTATACATATATAAAACGCTAAACTGTAATGCCAATCCTGACCTCAAAAGCTTCATAGAAGGTTGTAACAGAACCCATGAGCACCACACCAGAAATAAATACAGCTTTTATATTCCAAGAGTACGACTTAATCAAACTAGAAATGCTATACAAATCAAGGGACCCAGATAGTGGAATGACTTTCCCAACCATGTTAAAGACTCTACCTCTCTCAACCAGTTTAAGATAAAAACGAAGCTATACCTAATAAATTCCCTGTAACCTACCTTACCCCTCTATTGTCAACCAATGTCTGTTTTTTTTTAAAGAGTGCTGTTTGTCGACAGAATTGTATTTGTGCTGCTTTTTCAGCTATGTTTTCATTCCATGTTTTCATTTTATTCTGTATGCTCAGTTAGCTTTAGTCATTTAAGTTTTTCATGCCCAAAACGCTTTGCGTAAAAGTGGCTTTAGGCATTGTATGTACTATCCCTATCTATAAATCCATCACTCTGTAAAATCTCTTGTATGTATGTACCTTACCTAAATAAACATTTGATTTGATTTGATTTGATAGTTGAGATATGGATCGATGAGAGAGTAATAGAGCATCACCAGGGCAGGGCAAGGTACATAATATCTGATCTTAGAAAGAATGTCAACAGTTTTTTATATTTTTTTTTTATATTTAGAATGTGTCCATGGAAATTCAGCTCGTTGTCAATGAGAATGCCAAGGAATTTGCCATTTATTTTGTTACAAATTTTGGTATTATTTATCCTGAGATTTATTTGATTTGAGGATTTATTGCCAAACAAAATATAGAAAGTTTTGTCAATGTTGAGGGTGAGTTTGTTGGCAGTTAGCCAAAGATGGACTTTATTTAGCTCAGTGTTCACCGTGACATTTAGAGCAAGGGGGTCAGGATTGGAGTAAATGAAAGTTGTGTCGTCAGCAAATAGAATTATGTTTGAGGTGTTGGGAGTCATTTGGAAGGTCATTAATTAAGATGAGAAAGAGGAGAGGGCCAAGTATGCTGCCCTGAGGAACACCAATGTTGATGGGTTGGGTGGGAGAAACTTGAATTATTCACAGAACCATACTGGCATCTGTCAGTAAGGTAAGATTTGAGGTATTGCAGGGAGTGACCTCTGACTCCATAATGATGTATTATACGAAGAAGGTTTTGGTGGTTGACAGTGTCAAAAGCCTTACGCAGGTTCACAAATAACCCAACAGAGAACTTATTTTTATCAAGAGCTGCATGTATCAAGTTAATCATACTAATAATTGCATCGTTAGTACTTTCTTTGGGACAGAAGCCTTATTGACAATAGCTAAGTATATTGTGTTTGGCTAGATAAGAGTAAAGCTGCTTGTAGATGAGTTTTTCAAATATTTTTGACAAGTTTGGCAGGATTGATATAGGTCTGTAGTTGTTAATATCAGTGTGATCACCACATTTGTGGACAGGGGTTACTCTCGCTTTTTTTAGAATATCTGGAAAGGTTTGGATTTCAAGTGACTTGTTGAAGAGCAGTGCAATAGCAGGAGCTAAAGATCTGGAGACTTTTTTTGTAAATTAAAGTTGGTATCTCCTCAAGGGCACTAGACTTGGATTTAAGGGAAAGGATTATCTCATTAACATCAGTGGAATTTGCAGGCGTTAGGTACAGAGACTGTCGATACTTACCTGTAAGATAGTCCTGAACATCAGTACTGGAAGATGGAATATCATTTGCAAGGGATGACCCAATGGAAGAGAAGAACCTATTGAACTCAATAGCAGTATCAGAGGCTGTAAGCTGACCATCGTTATTGGACAGGAGTATTGGTTTGTTATTTAAAGTCTTCTTTCATCCCAATATTTGTGAAATTGTGCTCCATGTTTTCTTAATGTTGCCCTTTGCTTGAGTAAATTTATCTTCGTAGTATTTAATTTTGGCTCTTTTAATTATTTTAGATAGCAATTCTTTGAAATTTTTTTGGAGATGATTCCTAACCTATACTTCTTCTCAAGGTCATGTTTTTATTAATAGATTTAAGTATTCTCTTTGTAAGCCAAGGAATGTTTAGCCTTTTAGTTGTGACTTGTTTCGTTAGCATAGGACAGTGGGTGTTATAAAGGCTGAGAGTTTTTTGAAGAAAAGATTGCACTACTAGGTTGATGTCCCCTGTGTTACCTAATTCGGTCTCCCAGTTAACATTAGCAGCAGCAGCTATAAAATTGTCCATGGCAGTTTCATTGTGCAGCCTAAAGCTTATCTCCTTTGTCTCTAGAGGTGGTTTGTTAATGTAAGGAGAAATGTGGGGTAATGGTCTGTAGTGCTATCGATGATTATCCCTGAAGTAAGCGGAGAGGTTATGTTGGTCCAGATGTGATCAAAAGCCGTGGCAGTACTATCAGTGATTCTAGTAGGTCTAGTGATTAAGGGTATGGGGAAGCAGGAATTCATACAGTTGAGGAAACTAGCAGCAGGAGGGTCCTCAGGCTCACAGAGATCAATATTAAAGTCCCCTGCGATAATTAGATGGTTTCTGTTCAGTCTGTTATCTGTTTCCCTCAGTAATATGATCACTTCAACGTCTGCTCTATTCATAGAATTATTTCTTCGATCTCTCTGTTTAGATTTATTTTCCTTTCTGAAAACAGTTGTGTCTGTTTAAGCAATTTCCGTTATTTTTTCCTTCTGTACAGTCGTCTGCGTGTTCTCTTTCTAGAGTTGTCCTCTTTCTGACCCTCCTCACAGGCATGTGCTCTAAAGCAGATCTAGTAGGTTTCAGCTGTCAGTGGAGCTATTCCCTCGTGTGAGAGTTTTGTCGCTTAAGATGGTTTCCCAATGAATGTTTCCAAGGTCTATATTTATTTCTTCCCAGTCGATCCTCTTATTGTTGAAATTGAATTGATTGAATAAGCCTTCTAGCTTGTTGGTTCTGTTGAACTTACTACTGTTATTAATGTTAGTTTGCACTTTCAATGAGCTTACAGTGTGAGTGTGTAGAATCTGAGATTGTAATGTGTGTGATTAGTCTGGTGAGTAACGGTTGTGGTGTCAGTGTAGCCAAAAGTTTTGTTGTGTTTTAAATTATTTTTAATTATAAACAGTTTGTTAGGGTGTGCTAGAGGTACACTTTACTTCTCATTTGACTTTTACACTAGAATATGAGCTCATTTTGGACATTGTCAAGATGAGTGTTTATTTACCATAACTGTTGTTGTTGTCTACCTTACATGGTACAAGCAGGTGAGATTGTGGCTGTTCATTTACATAATTGTGTGTTAGACTTGAGACCAAATAGATCTTTTGGATGTAATTTGATTCATTTGTTAAGAGCACGTTTTTACGGCCCTACTGGGACGCAACCGGGTTCTTTTCTGATGGTACTAGTTTTTTGGGTATTCCGGCCCCAAGTTAGTAGAGGCTTTCAAGGGGTGAGCTCCGTAACACACGTAAAATCAATGGGGGAGGTACATTAAATACACAAGTATACTTAATTATATATATTCCTTTCCCACCACCATATGTAAATTAAAGTCACAAAAGGGAATTATTATTACACAGTATTTACATCTTCGTCTTCCTCTGAAGACACTGGATACTTGGCGATGCTCACTCTGGGTAGCCTTTCCCGATTTTCTTTTCCATGGCCCAGAACCCACGATGAATCTACCCTGGCCACATGCCAGCCAAATTACAATCCCACTGGGTGCCTCGTCGTGATGGCCAACAACCACAGTCCAGCCTGTAGCTGGCAGGTACTAGTCAGCCTCGCTGTTAGGCCACTCCACAACTAATACTAAGGTTGCGAGCCCTAGGCAGGAGCCTCGTGTGACTCGCTGGTCACTCTCCTCGGTCGGCACCGCAGTGGGTGGTCTCTTCCACGAGCCAGCCCCGGAGACAGAGAATTCCGTCACTGCCACTCCTCAGGAAGCTATCACACACTCAGCAGAGTTCGTCCGGGGGTGGCTCATAGCTTCTACAAAGCAGACTGGTGAGGAGACCTTGGCTGCCTTGGGTAGACTGATTCAACGTACCTCATAGCCATCCTAGGTTGACTCTGAAAGCAGACACGTCATCAGTACTGAGGACACTACATGGGATCACTAGGAAAATCACTTACTAGCTTAGATACAAACGTCAGCCTATTCGCTCCATAGATGGCGTTCACTGTCTAAGCGCCACCTCACCAGAGGTCAGCAGTGGCTACGTCACGAGCCGACTAGGACAGGCATACAACGGTTATTGCCGGCATCTCTCGTCATCACTAGATGGCATTGTCCATGTTGTGGGATTTTCGGGAGCGGACTCACAGATGGCGTGGACTTCACAGCTTTGTGCTCAGGCGAGGAATTTTGGTTCATAACACAGGTGCCCAAAGCCCATGCTTTGGGCACACTATAGAGTAATGTAAGTTTGCCTCGGGTAATAAATAACAGTGATCATCATTACCCGGTTTCAGGGGATGGACGGTGTTTCAGGCCATCCTCCAAAGGTTTCACAATGTCATGAAAACGGTCAATTTAAAGTAGTCTCTCCTACCCTACCAGAGTCTCCAAAACAGAATGGGACAGTATATCACTTTCTTGAGTCGCTTTCATTTTCTTGTAAATTTTTTAGCCTTGTTTGATGCATATGAGCAAAAAGTGATGCTCTTTATCGGAGGACAGGTTAGGTATTTACTCGGAGTAGAGAGAATATTATAGAGAATCTTTTTTTTTTCTTTGGCAGGAACACCACTTGAATATGGCGTTGCTTGTGTATGTGTGGCGGCGAAGTGATCTGGCCGCAGCGGTGCGACCCATCGTGGCTGTACTGATTTACGTGCTGGATGATCCCGGAAGCGCCTTAGTCGGACCTTAGCATGCATCTTAGCCCAGACACAAGTTCGAATCCTCATTACGGCCTTTGTGGATTTGTTCATTAAATGTATCATGATATTGTGATTTCTGTATCACAAGTGATGTTTTTTTCCTTAAGAATGTATTCCATGATTTGTATACAGATAAAGGTTTGATTGATAACAGTTGTGTACCCTAACTTGTCTTGATAATAAACAATAAAAAGTATATTTGAGTTTAAAAACTTATCATTGCTGTCAAGTTTCATAATTTCTGGAGTTCAAGACGACTGGTATTGCCCCTTTTAACCCCTCCGGGGTGCCTCCTTGCCGTGGTGAGGGGCTCACGGACACCTCCCTGTGACCGGTGTAGGTTGCCTTTGCCCCCTCTCCTGCCACTTTTTGGGTGGTGGACGTGCTGAAGGGCACCACGTAGGGGCCTTATGAGCCATCGGACCTCCCGCTGGAGGGGTCGCCTGTGAGGGGCCGCCCTGAGTGGATGGTTGGGTGTCCAGGCTGGGGCGGTAGGGGAAATAGGGTCTTAGCACCAGTGCGGGAGAATGGACGATGTAGTAGGACTCCCCTGTTGACAAGGGGGAGCACCGCTGGGGACAACACACCCTTCCTGCACTGGCCCGCGCTCAGTCTCCCTGACTGCCCTGGTAGGTGGTATCTCTTGGTTCCAGGTCCTAAACTTTTGATATTGTTTGCTGCATGGATGACAACACGACTTCTCTTCCCCAGGCTCATGGGGTGGGTGACCAAGCCCCTGAGTCGGACCGTCCTGGAAGACCAGGATCTGTAGCCCCCGCTACAGGGCCCAGTTTAGGCCCAGACCGGACTCTTCCTTCCTGCTCCCCTCCTTCCTCTGTGGTTGGGTCGAACCCCAAGCCTGCTGTGGTGACCGCCTCGTCCCCTTGCATGGCTCCATCTTATTGTGACTACTGCGCCTTTTGACCCATCTCTCTCTAAAGGTTCTCATCGCCGTCCCCGCCACGGCTACTCTCGTATGCTTCCTTCCCATACTAATTCGTACCATGCTTTGTTTGGTCCTGCTTCATGGACTAAGTACTTTGACCTCCATCCTTTACATTCAACTCCTGACAATTTTTCCCTTTATAGGCATCTTGTAGATTCCGTAGATGCCTCAGTTACCTTCAACCCCACCCGTCTTGGTATCCGTGTCGTTGCTGCTCCTCAGGATGCAGCCACCCGCTTGGCCACCTTATCCTGCCTTGGCGAGACCCCTATTCGGGTCTCAAAGAACGCTCGGGTAAATGCCAGTGTTGGCACTGTTCTCCTCCCACACCATGTTGCGACAGGTGTTAGGAATCTAATCTGAAAGACTGAAAAGACCACGAGGATATCAAGCATATCCTCAAGGCCCAGGGTCATTCTGTTCTCCAGGTGGATACGTTTACTCATCCCCCTCATGGTCATCGCCGTCTTCCCCTTCGGTTTGTGAAGATTAACTTTGATGGTAGGACCCTTCTGCCCTCTGTCATTCTTGCTGGTGCCATATGCTCTGTTCAGGAGAATATTCCATCTCCTCAGCTCTGCAATAAGTGCTGGAGGTTTGGGCATGGTGCCCTCAAATGCTCTAGTCCTGTCTCTCTCTGTCCCATGTGTGGAGGCGAGGGTCACTCTAAGCTGGAGTGCACTTCTCCCTAGGTCCGCTGCCTCAATTGCAGTGAGTCCAACCCTACCTTCTCCCGCACATGTATACGTTACAAACTTGAGACGGCTGTCCTCAACTTAAAGCACCGGGACCATTTGTCTTTTCCTGAGGTTCGGCGCTAAGTTCATTGTCTCCCCTGTTTCGCTGGCGTATCCTATGCTCGCGTGGTGCGCTCCGCCTCTCCTCGTCCTTCCCACCTTACTCAGTCTCACAACCATTTCCAAGCCTTAGACCCAGACACACCCACCACCACCTCCCCTGTTTCCCTCCGTTCTGTCCCAGAGGGTCCCCCCCCTTCTGGTTCTCTGTCTAGGGTATCCCTTCTTTTTACCCAGTCTGTCATGTCTCCTGTGTCTTCTTTCTCCTCTCCTTCTAGTCTTCCTTCCCATCATTCTCCTCTGTCTATTGGCTCACCACGCCACCTGACAGTGCGGGCCAATGTCCATCGTTCTCCTGGTGGTCATGTTGTTCGCTCGCGCTCTTCTTCTCCTTTCGAGATGCTGGAGTCTGTTGCTTAGTACATTGCTGCTGGGAAACCTGTCTCTTTGAGTCAGAAGCGGAAACCTGGCTCCTCTCCTTCCTCCTTTCCGGTAGGTAAGAAGGCTTCGCTTTCTTCTCAACCCCCTATCTCTGATTCTTTCGTTCCTTCTCGTCCTGCTAAGGTGGTGGAGCTCCCTGTTCCTACTGTGGGGGTTTGTTTAGCCCCCGGTTCCGTCTCGGATACTGCCCTTGCTGAGGTGCGCTCCCCTCTTTCTGCCCCTACTCCTCCTCCTCTTCCTTTTCCTCCTCCAGACCCTGTTCGTCCACTTCTGGTCTGTCCTCCCACTTCTTTCCCTCCTTCTTTACTCAGTTTACCCATGCCCCCTAACCCTGACTTCGCTGATCTCGACCCTGTGCTTCTTTCATGTGCTGTATTCCCTTTTCACCTTTGTTTCTTCTTTGATCTCTGTTGCTATCCTTTCTCTTTTTGCCAATGTCTATTCTTCCGTGGAACATCCGTGGATAATACGCCAATTTCCTTGACCTCCAACTTCTAATTTCACAGTTTTCGCCCCCTTTGTGTCTGTCTCCAGGAGCCGATGCTTGGTGCTCGTCCTGGTCGCGTCCGTGGCTATTCTTTTCTCTCACCCCCCCCCCCCAGCTGTTGCTGGGGCCCATAACTCTTCTGCTCTCTTGAATCACTCAGATGTTCCCTTCGTCCCCTTACTTTTTTCCTCGCCTCTCCACTGTTCTACTGCGTGTGTCTTTGTGTGTAAATGGTACGTGGTTTGTTCCATTTATCTCCTCCCCACGGTCCCACATTCTCTTTTCGATCCTAAACACCTCCAAGACTCCTTGCCAGAACCTGTGCTCCTGTTGGGTGATTTCAATTGTCGTCATGCCCTTTGGGGTGATGTGCTGACAAACACCCAGGGTCGCCTCCTTGAACCTTTCCTCCTCTCTTCTTCCCTGTCCCTTCTTAATTCTGGTGAGCCCACTCATTTGGACTCTCGGACTTGCTCCCTTTCCTGTCTCGATCTTTCTCTTTGCTCGTCATCCCTTTCCTTAGATTTTAGGTGGTGGGTCCTTGATGACTTCCATAGCCTATCTATCTTGAGGCCTATCTTGACCTCAAGATAGGCCTCAAGGAGCAAGGATAGGATCTTGAGGCCTATCTTGACCTCAAGACCAAATAGCAGTGACCATTTTCCTGTCCTTGTTAGTTTTTTTTCTTCTCACCCTCCTCTCTCCTTCCCTAGGTGGCGGTTTGCAGAGGCTGACTGGTGCCTCTTTACTCTCCATGTTACCTTTTCCGACCTCTCCGTTCTGCCTCTCCCTCATGCCCTCCTTCTTTTTCATGACACTGTCTTTGGTGCTGCCCTCCACTCTATTCCTCGCTCTTCCTCTTGGGGAATGCGGAAGTGCGTTCCCTGGTGGAATGTGGACTGTACTCAGGCTGTCTGCTGTAAGCGTGCAGCCTGGAAGAGACATCGCTGCCGGCAGAAACTTGAGTCTTTTCTTTTGTTTCGAAAGGCGAGTGCGGTGGCCCTTAGGACCATCCGTTCGGCTAAACGTGCATGCTGGATGTCTTATGTATCCACCGTTATGTCCAAACCTCCTCTACCACTGGTCTGGAAGCGTATTCACAAGATTACGAACTTACCCGCGTAAGTTCGTTCCCGATGTCTCGCCGGTCCTTCGCCTTCGTGGTGTTCTTGTGGCAGACCCATTGCAGGTCGCGACCGAACTGGGTTCCCACTTTTCATGTTAGTTCTGGTTCTCATCTTCCCCAATCCTTCTTTCTTCGTAAGCCTATTCTTGAATCTCGTCCTTTAAATTTCTGTACTCATCTTCACCTTCCCTATAATGATCCCTTCTCTCTCTCTGAGCTTCAGTCTGCCCTAGCCCTCTGTGGTTCTACGGCAGTGGGCTCCAATGGCATTCATTATGAAATGCTTTGCCATCTCTCTCCGTGCACGTCTCAGTATTTACTGAGTCTGTAAAATCGGAAGAACAACCAAGAACTCTGCCTTTTTTTATAACATATACAATTATAAGCTTTATTTGTGAATCTCAATTAATTAAACAATATATCACAGAGCCTGTATGGTTCGGTGAAATGAGCGAAGAGAGTTAGTTTAGTTCATTTATTATGCACCCCATACCCATCTTGTGGGCGGTAGTGGAAAGGGTTACAGAGGCACATAATGGGCTCAGGGACTGAACCCCACAATTCATTTAGCTAAGCAAGTTACAATCTTGATGAGCTAGTTACAAAATTCAATATAAGTCGTCACATCAACAATGGGTTCGAATTCGACCTCAAGTACAGGTTCTAAATTAAACAACTGACATATGTGGAGAGCTAGTGTCAAAATTTATATGTTGTCCTGCACACCGCCCCCCATCCAGTGGGCAGCGGTGGATAGGTTACAATCACTCAGTTACTACCTACAGTTAGCAAACTGGGGATATTTGGCTAAAATTTCTGGTAGCAGATCATTTTGAATGAAATATTTACACATCGCTGGAACATTGGTTATAGAATTGTCTCTAAATTCACGTATCTTTTCGCACTCCATCACATAGTGACGGAGGGTGTGCGAATAAATTTTGTTGACACATTTTACATTTGGTCAGGTCTACATCAGCAGATAATGAGAATTCCCAGAGATACTTGTAACAGAGTCTAAGCCGAGCGAAGAGACATGGGAGATTTTACATAAGTACAGTACATGGTAGTTTAAGTAGCGAACGCATGTCAACGAATAACAAGTATATATAACAAAACTATTGTCCTATGAAGTCAATTTAACTTCCAAACATATATTTTTTAATAAATGTTAAATGTTTTCTGGCTAGTTATGTTAGATTTTATTAAAAATACTTATTTTACTTGTTAACATTATTATTTAAATTTGTGATAATTTGTGCAGAGAAGTGCGACAACTGGATATGCCAACAAACACTTTCCAAACAACGATATATCTTGGATAAGTCGCTCCACAACATTGACGCTTGGACCGTCGACTTCCTTTGATGCCACTTTTTACTTATTTCATAATGAAATTATATTCGTTTGGAGTAAATATATGTTTTCTCATGTTCTGCATTCAGCACCCACATTATAGTGAGTAAATATACCATATTACTTCATTACCTAAGTAATGCTAGGAGGGTTTGAGTAGCTTTGGGCCTTTAGTGGACAGAATCTCCAATAGATGGGGCGAGAGTCGCCTCATCTCTCTCGCCCAGGCGGGAGACGAAACTTAATTTAAAATTGATATATCTTTGTCCTCCAACATGATATATTTCATTTGGTGCAATCATAATAATGTTCATATCTGGGTCTTTCTGAAGGCATATAAGATTTTAGGTTTTATTAGCGTATCTTTGTTAATTATACAATATATCGGCAAGTGCGTAGGCGTCTGCACTCCATGACCGAAAAGCTACTGAACGCCACTATAAAAACATATGTATCTTCACTTCAGCTATAAATATGTCTATTGTAATGGAATTAAAATGAAGCTCATATTTCTATCTTGCTTAAGACATATAAAACATTTGTGTTTATTAACGAATTTACGTGAAATAAACATTGATCTGAGAGAGAGTTGCTCTGTCGTTCAGTCTGTACGTGGTCGGAGCTCCGTAATTTTTAAAATACATGTATCTTCATTAGAACTTTCAATATGTGTATGGTAAAGTGTTTAAAGTGAAGCTTATATGTCTGCCTTTCTTGAGACATATAAAACATATATGTTTATTAACGAATTCACGTGAAATAAACATTGTTCTGAGAGAGAGTTGCCCGGAAGCACCTCAAGGTCCATCGATCTGTCCGGAGTCGGAGCTCGGCTATGATAAAAGTACACGTATCTTCGCTTTAAATTTAAATATGCCAATAGTAAGGTATTTAGAACGAAGCTTATATATCTGTCTTCCTTGTGACATATAAAACTCTTACGTTTATTAAGGAATCTGAGTGAAATAGGCATGGTTCTGAGATGAATGCTGCAGTTTTCGAGCTCGATGAGCGATGAAAACTACCACTTTTATACAACTACAAATATCTTTGGTTTTACTTAAAATATTTGTCTGGTAGAGTTTTTACATGTAGATCGAGTTTCTGTCTTTCTTCTGACTAATAAATAATTTTGGTTTAATCAGTTATCAAGATGTTTTCAACAATATTCTTTCAGCGTTCGTCTTTTCCAACATGGGCGACCCTTTTGAAAACGCGATACTTGGGCTAACCCATCCTATACTTGGGTCAGTTTCCATTATGGTTCGGAACAAATTAAAGCAGCCAGGATGACTGAACCCAAGAAGGGCGATTTTGTTTTTATTAATAAACACTTTACTCCCCCGGCGGACACAAGATCGTGTCCATCGGGGGTCACTTGAAGCTGCCCGAGTAGACATATTTTTATGTCCGACGAACAAATATTTCTAAAAAATTTAATTCTTATCCGATCGACTTGGGGATAGTATGAACATGTTTACCATAAAATTTTCGTTTTCTCTAACAGCCACATAGTCTATTTGAGAGAACGGCATTGGTTTGTATCTTTGTGGAGAAACTATTGTAGATCGCCGATGTGCGGTAACGGGTAACACTTCGCCCACTTCCCACACTGTTGCGGTTGTTCCTCTTGGGTGATCTTGTCCCTCTCTGTCTCACACCTGTAAGAATGAGTGATATGATTGATGGGAAACAAAGTGCAGGCAAGACAATGGAGGCCAGTAGTAATCAGCTTGTCAGTACACAACTTTTGCCCTTGCTTCAAAAGAGCCAGGATTCCACTATTATTTTTGGGTGATAAGTGCTTCTCTTCAATAGTGTACTTGTTAGGATCCTGTAATATATAAAATATTTATTGGGATTTAAGACATTTACAAATTTGTCTGAAAATACTAAAGAAATTAGAATATATAAATAATGAAATTTTTTTATAAAAGTTCACATGTAAAAGACACCAGTATATTAAAACCATGGAATTGTCTACCTGTCAAAGCCATAAATAGCAAGACATAAAGTATAAAATTAGTATATATAAGTCTAAAGTTCTGCTGGATAAATGTTTATGAAGAACTGAATTGCAACACACATTTAATTTAAGCTGTTAGCTTACCTTGCTTAGATATGAAGGGAAAATTCCACATAACTCTTTAGTATGTTCGGTTAAAATCTCTCTCTTCTTCTTGTAATATGTGAGATAATGGAGCATTTCTTGAATGGTATGTTGTTGCTCCTCTCTGGATCTCTTCTGAAGCTCCACATCTTCTACTGCCTTCTTTTTTTGAGCCAGGGACACTTATAAAAGAAGAAAATTTATTTACTGTAAGTAAACTAAAACTCAATTTAATGTAATTACAGTTTAGGTACTTGCATAATACATTTATTTATTTATTTATATATATACAGAAGGTACATTGGGATTGAGAGGATACATAGCATAGTAATTACAATCTTGTAAAGCCACTAGTACGCGCAGCGTTTCGGGCAGGTCCTTAATCTAAGTAAATTTTAAGTAGGTAAATACTTGCAAAATTTATAAAAAAAAATGATAACAGTTACACGACAAGAAAAAAAAAAGATGAGAGAAAATTGTAGGTATATTAAAGCACATAGGTAGCTCAGATTGATTTCAATGACAGCTTGAATGGTAGTTGACAAAAATTAGTAGGCACAATACAGCATATGGCTAGCACATAAAAGAAGACAGCAATGAACACAATGATAAAGTTGTTTGGGTTAAGTACATAAAGATTGGGTAATTGGGTACATTCCATACATAGTTTATTTTGCAGTATCAACCTGATAAAAACCTACAGATTATGATACTGCGCTTATTTTACAAATAGTAGTGATGATATTTGTCTTTAAAAATAAGCAAAGCTTATCCATTATGCATGCTAAATGTTACTTGTCTTAATAATGCCAAATTGTAATCCCTGATAAAATAAGATGTAGTTACATACCATTTTTGCTATGATGAGGCAGTAAATTGTGCCATGGCAGGATACCTTCTATTGCAGCCTTTTCACTGAGAGTTTCAGAGTTTTCACTATTGTAGGTTTTTATGAAGCCTCGAAGCTTTTTCCTGTCACACTCATTTTTGTGCTGGAGTGAACAGCGCATTTTACTGGATGCTGCAAATAAAGATTTTTGGCTGAAAGTTTTAAAGTTGTTACGAAATTTTCCTTATCCTTTACCTACATATAAATTATAGACAAGAGCTAAACAGAAAATGCTTCAGAGTTAACAAAGACAAATAGTAGGCCTACCTACATGAGTGGCAATCAGATTTTTGCGATGCCTAATAGAGTCTGCAACTGCCTCGATAGAATATTTGATGTTCCTCGAGGTTGTTCCAGTGTTTAACTCTAACTCCTGACAAATCATTTGTAGGTCAGATCGCCATTCTTGAATCAATGACTTTTGAACACCAAGTTTGTCGATCTCATTTGAAACTGTTATTTCCGTCTCTCTGGCCTATTTGAAAATATAATAAATTTAATGAACAAATCACATTAACCGTGATGAGTGGTTCGAACCTCTGGGCTTGGCATTCCCAGATGCTTGCTCTAGTCGAATGTGCCACAACATGGTCAAAAGAATTGCAACCTAGGCTACTACTGCACCCACAATTCATTTTTCTTTATTATGCACCCCCTTACCCATTCCATGGGCGGTTGTGCATGCAGTTCCCCATGCACTTGGTCTATGTCCTCCAGTAGTTCTATTTCTGATGGACCTATCAGTACACATAGAATTCATATTATTGTGATATATCAATACATGGAGTAAGACATTGAAATGAGGGCATGAAAGGCAGAACTACTGAATGACAGAGACCGAGTTCATGGGGGAATTGTGTGAAACCTGTTTGGCTTCAGTGGAAGCCTTGGGATCCTTGTGGGTGCAGTAGTACTCCAAGTTGCAATTCATTTGACCATGTCGTAGCGCAGTGGACTAGAGCATGCATCTGAGAACACTCAGTGCATGGGGTTCGAATCCTCATCACAGTTCCTGTGATATATCACGATACTGTGATTTTTCTGTGTACACATTTGATATTACTTTGAATCATACATTTAGGTTAATAAAATTAAATACTATATACTTTACACAAATTAACCTTATTGTTATATTGCAAAAGTTCAAGCAGTTAATTCAAGGAAATGGTAGCTAATTTATAATGGAAAATATATGTAGTACATGATCTGAACCCATAACTAACCTATAAATGCATTATAATACCTTTCACATATAAATACATTGATGGATGGAAAATGACAATGTCCAATCAAACAGCATTGCTCTGCTTTCTCCTTAATTAATCTCTGCCTTTGTTCTTCTTTTTTTATTATTGATAATTCAGAATGATTAGTATAATATGTTAAACAAAATCTTATAGGCATTAAGCACAAGTTCTGTACATAATATTTATGATGTGTGTCCATTAAATAAACCCTCATTTAAATACCAACAAATGATGTTGGGACATAACCAACATCAAATGATTCCAAAGCTTCTTCACCAGCTGCCAAATAACTTTGAGTGTAAGTTCTGCCACTAGTAGAACAGTCCGCATTGTGAATTTGTGGTGGTGAAAGTATAGCAGGCAGAATGTCTGGGTGACACATTGGAAGATTTAAGCATGGGTACATAATTGCAAATTGTGTATTAAACATATTTACAGACAAATCTCCAGATATTACTATAACTAACCTTATGCTACCAAGTTGTTCAGTGTTATAGTAATTTAATCTCCATAATTGTCTACCATACACTTAAAAATGGGCCAAAAAAGGACTTTCTGGTACAGGCGCTCAAGAGGTTCTCTAGTCGTCACTGCTATTCTCCGGTGAAATTCTGTAGAGAAAATAATAGTGTTAGAAGAACAAAAGTTCAAGAACAAAACACGAAAATTATGCTTATGCAAAA
Source organism: Procambarus clarkii (assembly GCF_040958095.1). Taxonomy (NCBI): domain Eukaryota; kingdom Metazoa; phylum Arthropoda; class Malacostraca; order Decapoda; family Cambaridae; genus Procambarus; species Procambarus clarkii. The sequence continues at coordinate 1,019,293 of NC_091187.1, read as the reverse complement.
TTATGCAACAATGTACCTATTAATAATCTTCAAATTTGGCTACAAATTACCTACTTATAATTATGTGTTAAATTATGGACTTTCCCCATAATGATATACATGTTAGTGGCATTACCTATACTGCCTACCTGGAGCCCCCTAGAGAGATAGTGACACAAGTTAAGGTAATCCCTTTAGTAAGGTGCTGGGTCAACATAAATAAGCTATAACTAATAAGGACACAAATCAATAGGTTCATTTAACAGTGGTATTAACAGCTATATATATTTAGCTAAGAATAAGTTTTTACAAGTGTAACAAAGTGAAAGGAATGTATGAAAATTTTGATGATATATTAAAACGATCATTGACTTGAACCAGTCTTCCTATATAAAGTATAAAAATAGTAAACACAGTACCATTAATGTTGTCTGTAGGTATTTTTGGACCATCTGGTATGTACACCATACTGTCAAAAATCCGATGATCTATCTGAAAAATTGATTGATAGTGTAAATATTTGAATTCATTGCATAGCCTTTTATACTAACAAAAAATAAAACAAATTGTAGAGAAAAGCTAACACAACATTATAACACCATCTTGTGTATTCTATGGTACAAAAGAAAACATACCTTATACTGACAGAAGAACTATGCACACTGCTGAAACTACTTTCCACAATATATCTGAACCAAGGGATAATCCCCAAGATTTTAAATATGAAAATTTCACCCTTACAGTATTAAAAAAAAATCAGAAAGAGTTCAGCACAAAACGAATGTCCGATCAGCTTGCAAGCTGATGGCTAAAATACTAAAGGAGGGAATCAGTTACCATCTCTCAGTGAACAATGTTATTCAATCAACACACCAAGGTCTTCTTAAAAACAGATGCTACCTGAGTTTATAGTTAGATAAATATACACACATACCAAAAGAATAGGGGGGTGGTAGGAGAAGAAAATATCAAAGTGTTCAGTGAGGATCCACAAGGTCTTCTCTGAGTACTCTTTATTTTTTTCTCCGAGGCTATGGGTCCCTACACTTGCACCAGAGGTGGTACCCCTTCTGAATGCTACCTTATACACCTCCTCACTTCTTGGATATGGTACCACGGTACTCAGACAAAGGGTTTCCGGTTCATGTAGTATAAATGGATTTTGCTAAAGACTTTAATAAGGCACCACATGAAAGACTAACAAGGAAATTACAGGTTCATGGAATACATTATAGAATGGTCAAAACAATACTTATAACAAAGAGAGCAAAGGGTCATACTAAATGGGAATGAATCTGATGAAATGTGGTAAGTGGAGTACCTTAGGGGTATATTTTGGGGTCTAAAATATTTGTCATATAATGAACATCTATGACATAGAATATAATATAATCAACCATATCTTCATATTGGCACTTGGCTGGCGTATCACGAGCACTTTGTCCCAGGGTTCCTGTGGGCGGCAGTGGACCCCCTACCGACCCTGTGGGTGGTAGTGGACCCCCTACCGACCCTGTGGGCGGCAGTGGACCCCCTACCGACCCTGTGGGTGGTAGTGGACCCCCTACCGACCCTGTGGGCGGTAGTGTACCCCTACTGACCCTGTGGGCGGTAGTGTACCCCCTACTGACCCTGTGGGCGGTAGTGGAACCCCTACTGACCCTGTGGGCGGCAGTGGACCCCCTACTGACCCTGTGGGCGGCAGTGGACCCCTTACTGACCCTGTGGGCGGCAGTGGACCCCCTACCGACCCTGTGGGCGGTAGTGGACCCCCTACTGACCCTGTGGGCGGTAGTGGACCCCCTACCGACCCTGTGGATGGTAGTGGACCCCCTACCGACCCTGTGGGCGGTTGTGTACCCCTACTGACCCTGTGGGCGGTAGTGTACCCCCTACTGACCCTGTGGGCGGTAGTGGACCCCCTACCGACCCTGTGGGCGGTAGTGTACCCCCTACTGACCCTGTGGGCGGCAGTGGACCCCCCTACTCACCCTGTGGGCGGTAGTGGACCCCTTACTGACCCTGTGGGCGGCAGTGAACCCCCTACTGACCCTGTGGGCGGCAGTGGACCCCCTACTGACGCTGTGGGCGGCAGTGGACCCCCTACTGACCCTGTGGGCGGCAGTGGACCCCCTACCGACCCTGTGGGCGGCAGTGGACCCCCTACTGACCCTGTGGGCGGCAGTGGACCCCCTACTCACCCTGTGGGCGGTAGTGGACCCATTACTGACCCTGTGGGCGGCAGTGAACCCCCTACTCACCCTGTGGGCGGCAGTGGACCCCCTACTGACCCTGTGGGCGGCAGTGGACCCCCTACTGACCCTGTGGGCGGTAGTAGACCCCCTACTCACTCAGTGGGCGGCAGTGGACCCCCTACTGACCCTGTGGGCGGCAGTGGACCCCCCTACTCACCCTGTGGGCGGTAGTGGACCCCTTACTGACCCTGTGGGCGGCAGTGAATCCCCTACCGACCCTGTGGGCGGTAGTGGACCCCCTACTGACCATGTGGGTGGTAGTGGACCCCTTACCGACCCTGTGGGTGGTAGTGGACCCCTTACCGACCCTGTGAGCGGCAGTGGACCCCCTACCAACCAGTAGTAGGGTTGACACGCCACAGACGAATTTTTTTTGGGGGGGGGGGAAATTCGTCTGTGGCGTGTCAGGGTTTTCAGGTGAATTTATAAATTCGTGTGTGGCGTGTCGGGGTTTTCAGGTGAATTTGGGGAGTCACAGATTTGGGATTAAGGATTTCCGAGATTTTAGAAGTATGGAATTCTTATGAGAAAAATAATTTCCGAGACTTAGAAGTTTGTTAAGGCCTTATGGGAGAAATTCAAATATCGTGTGTAACACTTTAGGGTTTCCATGAGAACTCTACGGACATATTTTACATGTTTTCAACTTACAAATATCGTCTATGTAAGCCATAGTTTTTCAGGTAAATTTAGAAAGTTATCTGTGTAAGTCAGGGTTTTCAGGAGCTCGTACCTCACATCACCTCCCTCCCCCTTACTTCGCAATCTCTCGCGTCACCTTTATTTACCTTACGCCCAGCCAGCCAGACGCTTCTTGTAGGTCACCTCGGTAATCGTATCTTATCTTCTCCATAACAATATCTGGACCGTCCCTCTCTCTCTCTCTCTCCTCCTATTTCCTTACAGCTATTTTCAGAGTTTCAAATAATCATAGAAGTTTATTTATATGTTTATGACCGAATTTGTAAAAGGACCATTTTCAGAGAATATTGTCTTAGATGTTTTGTTAAGGAAAACAGACAACTTAGCCATAACATTTAGTTTTATATCCATTTACGGCTATTTCATCTGTAAAGACCAAAATTGAACAGAGCCCAGTTTTAAGCTCATATTTCATCAGAGTCCAGTTTATACCTAAAAATGAACAGAGTCCACTTTGAGAGCAAAATTAGTCAGAGACAGTTTTAAGCTCATATTTCATCAGAGTCCAATTATCAACAGAAATTCGCCAGAGTCTACTTTGAGAGCAAAATTAGTCAGAGACAGTTTTTAGCTCATATTTCATCAGAGTCCAATTATCAACAGAAATTCGCCAGAGTCTACTTTGAGAGCAAATTTCATCAGTGTCCTGTAATCTGTGAAAATTTGACAGAGTCCATTTTATACCCAATTTTCGTCAGAGTCCAGTTTATGCTCAAATTCACCAGAGTCTACTTTGAGAGCAAAATTAGTCAGAGACAGTTTTAAGCTCATATTTCATCAGAGTCCAATTATCAACAGAAATTCGCCAGAGTCTACTTTGAGAGCAAAATTAGTCAGAGACAGTTTTAAGCTCATATTTCATCAGAGTCCAATTATCAACAGAAATTCACCAGAGTCTACTTTGAGAGCAAAACTAGTCAGAGACAGTTTTATGCTCATATTTCATCAGAGTCCAATTATCAACAAAAATTCACCAGAGTCTACTTTGAGAGCAAATTAGTCAGAGACAGTTTTAAGCTCAAATTTCATCAGAGTCCAGTTTATACCAAAAATTCGCCAGAGTCTAATTTGTGCCAAAATATTCAGAGTCCAGTTCATGATCGAAATTAATCAGAGTCCAATTAAAGACCCAAATTTAACAGAGACCACATTTTTGCTACTAGCAGTCCAATCCCCCTGAAATTTTAAACAGTCATATTTCAGACGTAGTAAATAAGATCAAGTCAGTTACTGAGCTCCAGCTCTTGTCCCCCACCCTCTTCCACCCTCAAGTCTTTGTAAATAAACCATCAATTTCCCCGAAATTTTTACCCTCTGTATTTCAGACGTAGTAAATATGAAGTAACAAATATAAAACTCTAGCTCTTGTCCTCTGTCCAAGTTCACTCATGTAAATTCATTACTATCAGTCCAAATCCCCCTGAGATTTAAACACCCAACTACATTTTCAGACATAGTAAATAAAAACCAGTTCAGTTATCAAGTTTGAACTCTTGCGCCCCCAGCTTAGTTCATTTTGTACAAGTTCTTTATTTTCCAACTAAATCACCCTGAGATTTAAGATCACCTTATTTCTAACGTAGTAAAATTAATCTGGACATTAGCCTTAGATCATCAGACATAAATATATTCGATCAAGTCCGTCTCCAGCCTAACTCTTATCCGAGTACACACATAACCCCAACCTGTGTAATTATCTTTCACCCCCTCCCACCTTCCTCCATCTCATCTCATCTCACCTTACCCTTTCCCTCCCTTACCTTCTCATCCCCAACTTATCCAAACCTTCAATAATCGTACTGTATTTGCATATTTTCTCTATATTCACTGTGTTCTTCGTAGTCTCATCCGTGTTCACTCCATGTTCTTCAAATGTTCACAGTCCCATTCAGTTCATATTTTCACAAGTATCTCCATTTTTTCTGTAATCTTTCTCTTAGTCTCATTATGTTCTCTACAAATTCTAGTCATATTTTCCATGTTTTCATGTTCATCACATGTTCTCTTTACAACTTTTATACTCAATATTCATGCTAACTTCCATATTTTGTGTTCGTTGTCAATATTCATATTCCTCTACAAGTTCATGTTCCTCACAAGATCACTTCGTTTTTCACCTTCACTTACATGTTTTCTACATTCTTTGTCATATTCTCCATGTTCTTCACAAGTCCATTGTTCATTCTTTGTATTCCCTATTCTCCTTATCATGTTTTCATGTTCTCTGTAAGTTCATATTCCCAGCATGTTCACTGTATTCATCAACTTTTCTTACATATGTTCTTTGCCATGTTCCCCATATGTTCTCTGGGTTTTTCCCCCTTACATGTTATTTAACGTTCCTTAACTAAAAAAAAAAATCTTTCGCCAATCAACTAAAACATGGTCACTTTCGTCATTTCTCAACTAAACTTATTATCCAGTCAACTAAAAATAGTCAGAAATAGCCTCGTTCAACACTGTTCTTAACTAAAACAACCTTTCTCTTAGCTAAAAATTGTCAAAGGAAACTTCTTTCAGCACTTTCTTAACAGCCGCTACGTTTCATCAAGTAAGAAAAAATTGTCAAAGGAAACTTTCCAAAACTGTTCATAACTAAACTTATTCCCTAGTCAACAGAAAATAACCGTGTTCTTCATGTTTCATTGTCATTTCATAACTAAAATTAACCGCCAATCATCAGAAAAAGTCATGTTCATCATGTTTTGTCTTTTGCTCAACTAAAAGTATTCATCGGTCAACTAAAAATAGTTACTTCATCATGTTTCCTTGTCATTTCTTAACTGAAATATCACTTCTCTCATCTGAAAATAGTCAGGATTAATCTCTTTCAACACCGTTCTTAACTAAAACAACCTTTCGCTTAGCTAAAAATTGTCAAAGGAAACTTCTTTCAGCACTGTTCATAACTAACTTTATCCATCGTCAAGTAAGAAAATATAGTCAAAGATATCTATCATCGTCGTTCTTAACTGACATTTATACTTTGTGGAGCACTAAAAATAGTCAAATGTAACTTTTTCAACACTTTCGTAACTAAAATTATATGTCGCTAAGTAAGAAAAATAGTCAAAGGTGCTCTCCGTTACACCAAAGTTACTCTTCGAGAAATCAAAGACACTCTTCAATACATCAAGGACTTACTCAAAGACATCAAAGTTGCACTCAAAGACATCCTTTGAGACATCAAAGACATCCTTTAAGCCATCAATGTTCTTCTCTAAGACATAAAAGTTATTCTCTATGTCATCAAAAGTTATTCTCTGAGCTAACAAAATACTACTCATGTTCTCAAAGACATTCTCCAATTCATCAATGTTGTTTCAAAGACATCAAAGTTAATCTCAGAGTTATCCAAAGACATTCTCAAAGTCATCTAAAGTTATTCTCAGAGTCATCAAAAAGTTAATCTCAGTCATCAAAAATGCTATTCTCTAAGTAGCCTTTCGTTCATCAGAGAAACTTTCTAAGACATCTTCGTTCATTAAAGTTAATCTCAGAGGCATAAAAGTTATTCTCGGAGCTATCAAAATTAATCTCTAAAACAACAAAAGTTAATCTCTGTCATCAAAGTTGATCTGCAAGATATCTTCGAGACATCAAAGTTACTTTTCATTACATCAAAGACGCATTCAAATACTACCCATGTTCTCAGAAGACATTCTCAAAGTCATCTAAAGTTATTCTCTAAGACATCAAAGTTATTCTAAGAGTTATCAAAAGTTATTCTCAGTCATGTTATGTTATTCTCTAACTCACTTCCATTCATCAAAGACATTCTCTAAGCCCTCAAAGTTATTCTCTAAGACAACAAAGTCATTCCCAGAGTCATCAAAAAAGTTATTCTTCGAAACATAAAATTTGCTCTGTAAGATATCTTCGTTCATCAAACTTATTCTCAGAGATATCTAAAGTTATTCTCAGAACAATCAAAAGTTATTCTAAGACAACAAAAGTTATTCTCAGAGCTACCCAAAGCTATTCTCAGAGTCACCTTCGTTCGTCAGAGAAACTTTCAAAACATCTTTGTTCATCAAACTTGTTTTCAAAGTCATCAAAAGTTAATCTAAGACATCTTCTTTCATCAAAGTTATTTTCAGAGACATCTAAAGTTATTCTCAGAGTCATCAAAGTGATCTCTAATTCACCTTTGTTCTCCCAAAGTTGTTCTCTAAGACACCTTCGTTCATCAAAGAAACTCTCCCTCTTCCATCATGTTATTCTTTAAGACATCTTCAGTCATAAAATTTCTCTCCAAAATGTAACTAGTTCAGCTTTTCATACCAAACCTGCATTTCTGTTAAAACATATTTTCTTAGTTGCTTTACCCTAAAACTGTTCTCTGAACTACACTGTTCAAACCTACGTAACCTATCCTCTCCACCCAATGTTACTTAGTTAACGTAACGTTCCTAAACCTAACTTTACCTATCCTAACATAACTTACCTTACCTTACCTATCTTACCTGACTTTACCTATCTTACCTAACTTAACCTGCATAACCTAACTTTACCTATGTTACCTTACCTTACCTATCTTACCTAACCTAACCTAACTTTACCTATGTTACCTTACCTTACCTACCTTTCCTAACTTAACCTATCTTACCTATCTTACCTAACTTTACCTATCTTACCTAACTTTACCTATGTTACCTTACCTTACCTACCTTTCCTAACTTAACCTGCTTAACCTATCTTACCTATCTTACCTAACTTTACCTATCTTACCTAACTTAACTTTCATAACCTAACTTTACCTATCCTAACATAACTTACCTTACCTTCCCTATCTTACCTAACTTTACCTATCCTAACATAACTTACCTTACCTATCATACCTAACTTAACCTAACTTTACCTATCCTAACTTAACTTACCTAACTTATTCTGCTTAACCTAACTTACCTACATTACCTAACTTAACCTGCTTTACCTAACTTATATAACTTATCTTACCTATCCTAACGTAACCTAACTTGCTGTACCTAACTTAATCTTACATTCCCAAACTGATGTATCCTAACTTATCTAGTCAAACCAGACATGATCTAACTTACATAAGTATTCCTTCTTGTCTTTTGTGTTTCGTCAATCATTGTCTCATATTCATTTACTCATTTCATTAGTTAATTTCTCAAATGGTCACTTATGCATTTCAAGTGCTATTTGTTAGAGATTGGATATTTAAGCATTTCAAAGAATTATAATTTCTCAAATGATCACTTATGCATTTCAAGTGCTATTTGTTAGAGATTGGATATTTAAGCATTTCAAAAATGTTTGTTATATATGGGCATTTACTCATTTCAAGGGATAATTTCTCAAATGGACGTTTTTGCATTTCAAGTGTTATTTGTTTAAGATTGGGTGTTTAACCATTTCAAAGGTTTTTCTTATATATGGGAACTTACTCGTTTCACGGGCCAATTTCTCAAATGGTCATTTTTGCAGATAAAGGGTTATTTGTTAAAGTTCATCAAGTTGCTCATAAGTTGTATTTATTATGTTTGTTATCATTTATTCTTATTCCCCAACCCCTTAACCTAACCTCTTGTAATCGTAGTGTATTTGGTAGGTTCTATCATATGTTCTTATTCCCCAACCCTTTAACCTAACCTTTCAGATGTAGTTTGTTGAATATATTATCCTTTTCCTAACCTTTCAGATGTAGTTTTCCTAACCTTTCAGATGTAGTAGGGTAAAAATATACAAAAAAGAGAAACAAAACTACATCTGAAAGGTTAGGAAAAGGATAATATATTCAACAAACTACATCTGAAAGGTTAGGTTAAAGGGTTGGGGAATAAGAACATATGATAGAACCTACCAAATACACTACGATTACAAGAGGTTAGGTTAAGGGGTAGGAGAATAAGAATAAATGATAACAAACATAATAAATACAACTTATGAGCAACTTGATGAACTTTAACAAATAACCCTTTATCTGCAAAAATGACCATTTGAGAAATTGGCCCTTGAAACGAGTAAGTTCCCATATATAAGAAAAACCTTTGAAATGGTTAAACACCCAATCTTAAACAAATAACACTTGAAATGCAAAAACGTCCATTTGAGAAATTATCCCTTGAAATGAGTAAATGCCCATATATAACAAACATTTTTGAAATGCTTAAATATCCAATCTCTAACAAATAGCACTTGAAATGCATAAGTGATCATTTGAGAAATTATAATTCTTTGAAATGCTTAAATATCCAATCTCTAACAAATAGCACTTGAAATGCATAAGTGACCATTTGAGAAATTAACTAATGAAATGAGTAAATGAATATGAGACAATGATTGACGAAATACAAAAGACAAGAAGGAATACTTATGTAAGTTAGATCATGTCTGGTTTGACTAGATAAGTTAGGATACATCAGTTTGGGAATGTAAGATTAAGTTAGGTACAGCAAGTTAGGTTACGTTAGGATAGGTAAGATAAGTTATATAAGTTAGGTAAAGCAGGTTAAGTTAGGTAATGTAGGTAAGTTAGGTTAAGCAGAATAAGTTAGGTAAGTTAAGTTAGGATAGGTAAAGTTAGGTTAAGTTAGGTATGATAGGTAAGGTAAGTTTGTTAGGACAGGTAAAGTTAGGTAAGATAGGGAAGGTAAGGTAAGTTATGTTAGGATAGGTAAAGTTAGGTTATGAAAGTTAAGTTAGGTAAGATAGGTAAAGTTAGGTAAGATAGGTAAGATAGGTTAAGCAGGTTAAGTTAGGAAAGGTAGGTAAGGTAAGGTAACATAGGTAAAGTTAGGTAAGATAGGTAAGATAGGTAAAGTTAGGTAAGATAGGTAAGATAGGTTAAGTTAGGAAAGGTAGGTAAGGTAAGGTAACATAGGTAAAGTTAGGTTAGGTTAGGTAAGATAGGTAAGGTAAGGTAACATAGGTAAAGTTAGGTTATGCAGGTTAAGTTAGGTAAGATAGGTAAAGTCAGGTAAGATAGGTAAGGTAAGGTAAGTTATGTTAGGATAGGTAAAGTTAGGTTTAGGAACGTTACGTTAACTAAGTAACATTGGGTGGAGAGGATAGGTTACGTAGGTTTGAACAGTGTAGTTCAGAGAACAGTTTTAGGGTAAAGCAACTAAGAAAATATGTTTTAACAGAAATGCAGGTTTGGTATGAAAAGCTGAACTAGTTACATTTTGGAGAGAAATTTTATGACTGAAGATGTCTTAAAGAATAACATGATGGAAGAGGGAGAGTTTCTTTGATGAACGAAGGTGTCTTAGAGAACAACTTTGGGAGAACAAAGGTGAATTAGAGATCACTTTGATGACTCTGAGAATAACTTTAGATGTCTCTGAAAATAACTTTGATGAAAGAAGATGTCTTAGATTAACTTTTGATGACTTTGAAAACAAGTTTGATGAACAAAGATGTTTTGAAAGTTTCTCTGACGAACGAAGGTGACTCTGAGAATAGCTTTGGGTAGCTCTGAGAATAACTTTTGTTGTCTTAGAATAACTTTTGATTGTTCTGAGAATAACTTTAGATATCTCTGAGAATAAGTTTGATGAACGAAGATATCTTACAGAGCAAATTTTATGTTTCGAAGAATAACTTTTTTGATGACTCTGGGAATGACTTTGTTGTCTTAGAGAATAACTTTGAGGGCTTAGAGAATGTCTTTGATGAATGGAAGTGAGTTAGAGAATAACATAACATGACTGAGAATAACTTTTGATAACTCTTAGAATAACTTTGATGTCTTAGAGAATAACTTTAGATGACTTTGAGAATGTCTTCTGAGAACATGGGTAGTATTTGAATGCGTCTTTGATGTAATGAAAAGTAACTTTGATGTCTCGAAGATATCTTGCAGATCAACTTTGATGACAGAGATTAACTTTTGTTGTTTTAGAGATTAATTTTGATAGCTCCGAGAATAACTTTTATGCCTCTGAGATTAACTTTAATGAACGAAGATGTCTTAGAAAGTTTCTCTGATGAACGAAAGGCTACTTAGAGAATAGCATTTTTGATGACTGAGATTAACTTTTTGATGACTCTGAGAATAACTTTAGATGACTTTGAGAATGTCTTTGGATAACTCTGAGATTAACTTTGATGTCTTTGAAACAACATTGATGAATTGGAGAATGTCTTTGAGAACATGAGTAGTATTTTGTTAGCTCAGAGAATAACTTTTGATGACATAGAGAATAACTTTTATGTCTTAGAGAAGAACATTGATGGCTTAAAGGATGTCTTTGATGTCTCAAAGGATGTCTTTGAGTGCAACTTTGATGTCTTTGAGTAAGTCCTTGATGTATTGAAGAGTGTCTTTGATTTCTCGAAGAGTAACTTTGGTGTAACGGAGAGCACCTTTGACTATTTTTCTTACTTAGCGACATATAATTTTAGTTACGAAAGTGTTGAAAAAGTTACATTTGACTATTTTTAGTGCTCCACAAAGTATAAATGTCAGTTAAGAACGACGATGATAGATATCTTTGACTATATTTTCTTACTTGACGATGGATAAAGTTAGTTATGAACAGTGCTGAAAGAAGTTTCCTTTGACAATTTTTAGCTAAGCGAAAGGTTGTTTTAGTTAAGAACGGTGTTGAAAGAGATTAATCCTGACTATTTTCAGATGAGAGAAGTGATATTTCAGTTAAGAAATGACAAGGAAACATGATGAAGTAACTATTTTTAGTTGACCGATGAATACTTTTAGTTGAGCAAAAGACAAAACATGATGAACATGACTTTTTCTGATGATTGGCGGTTAATTTTAGTTATGAAATGACAATGAAACATGAAGAACACGGTTATTTTCTGTTGACTAGGGAATAAGTTTAGTTATGAACAGTTTTGGAAAGTTTCCTTTGACAATTTTTTCTTACTTGATGAAACGTAGCGGCTGTTAAGAAAGTGCTGAAAGAAGTTTCCTTTGACAATTTTTAGCTAAGAGAAAGGTTGTTTTAGTTAAGAACAGTGTTGAACGAGGCTATTTCTGACTATTTTTAGTTGACTGGATAATAAGTTTAGTTGAGAAATGACGAAAGTGACTATGTTTTAGTTGATTGGCGAAAGATTTTTTTTTTTTAGTTAAGGAACGTTAAATAACATGTAAGGGGGAAAAACCCAGAGAACATATGGGGAACATGGCAAAGAACATATGTAAGAAAAGTTGATGAATACAGTGAACATGCTGGGAATATGAACTTACAGAGAACATGAAAACATGATAAGGAGAATAGGGAATACAAAGAATGAACAATGGACTTGTGAAGAACATGGAGAATATGACAAAGAATGTAGAAAACATGTAAGTGAAGGTGAAAAACGAAGTGATCTTGTGAGGAACATGAACTTGTAGAGGAATATGAATATTGACAACGAACACAAAATATGGAAGTTAGCATGAATATTGAGTATAAAAGTTGTAAAGAGAACATGTGATGAACATGAAAACATGGAAAATATGACTAGAATTTGTAGAGAACATAATGAGACTAAGAGAAAGATTACAGAAAAAATGGACATACTTGTGAAAATATGAACTGAATGGGACTGTGAACATTTGAAGAACATGGAGTGAACACGGATGAGAATACGAAGAACACTGTGAATATAGAGAAAATATACAAATACAGTACGATTATTGAAGGTTTGGATAAGTTGGGGATGAGAAGGTAAGGGAGGGAAAGGGTAAGGTGAGATGAGATGAGATGGAGGAAGGTGGGAGGGGGTGAAAGATAATTACACAGGTTGGGGTTATGTGTGTACTCGGATAAGAGTTAGGCTGGAGACGGACTTGATCGAATATATTTATGTCTGATGATCTAAGGCTAATGTCCAGATTAATTTTACTACGTTAGAAATAAGGTGATCTTAAATCTCAGGGTGATTTAGTTGGAAAATAAAGAACTTGTACAAAATGAACTAAGCTGGGGGCGCAAGAGTTGAAACTTGATAACTGAACTGGTTTTTATTTTCTATGTCTGAAAATGTAGTTGGGTGTTTAAATCTCAGGGGGATTTGGACTGATAGTAATGAATTTATGTTACGAACCCGGATCCAGCGTCCAGGCCGGGAGCAGTGACAAACACGCCATCTGTGGGTCAGCTCCCGAAACCCCCTCCAAGCGAACGACGACACCTAGTGAGGACAGCGTGTACTGGCCTCGAGGACCAGTTTCCAGTCTGGTTCAGCGCTCAACACCGCCGCTCCTGACCTCTGGTGAGGTGGTGCTCCGACGACAGCGCCATCTAGGGAGTGGATATGTCGGGCGTTTGTATCTGAGCCTGTGAGTGTGGTGTATTAGTGTCCCGGTTATTAATGACGTGTCTGCTTACAGAGCCAACCTGGGACCACTGTGTTGAAGGTGTAGTCAGTCTACCCGAGGCAGCCAGTCTCCATACAGTGAAGTTTGCTGCAGCTGTCGTGACGTCGCCCCCCCGGAAGAACACTGTGGTGTGTTAAGCCTGCCAGTGGAGTGGCAGTGGAAGGATTTACCCGGGACCGACGGTTGGAGACGATAATCCACTGGGGTATTGAGGACAGGAGGGTGATTGGTGATATCACACGAGACTCCTGTCTAGGGCGTACCCCTTATATCGTTCGTGGAGTGGCCGTACCAGCCTTGGTGGCTCTGTACCTGCCAGCAGACCTGCTGGACGTGTGGTTGACGGCCTCCACGACGGTGCCCCCAGTGGACCTGTGTTGTGGCTGACCTGTGGCCAGGGTAGACTCGGCGTTCTCAGAGGACACGTCTTGAGGCCACGAAGAATGCACCGCGGACTCAGCACCTAGCTTCGAGGATCCATAGTCTCCAGCAGAAGACTACAGTGTTGATCCCCTTGTATAGTGTTAATACCCTCCCCTTGTGCACGTTTTACTTTTATATATTTAATTGGTGTTGGTGAATATTATATTATATTAAGTTCTTAGCTTTCTTTCCCTACTCCCTTTAAGTTACTTGCGTCACGGATCGCATCCCTTGAAAGCCTCTACTGGCTTGGGGTCGGATATATATCTTCCTCTAACGACATCAGAGTAAGAACCCCGTTGCGTCCCGAGAGGGCCGTAACAATTTACATGAGTGAACTTGGACAGAGGACAAGAGCTAGAGTTTTATATTTGTTACTTCATATTTACTACGTCTGAAATACAGAGGGTAAAAATTTCGGGGAAATTGATGGTTTATTTACAAAGACTTGAGGGTGGAAGAGGGTGGGGGACAAGAGCTGGAGCTCAGTAACTGACTTGATCTTATTTACTACGTCTGAAATATGACTGTTTAAAATTTCAGGGGGATTGGACTGCTAGTAGCGAAAATGTGGTCTCTGTTAAATTTGGGTCTTTAATTGGACTCTGATTAATTTCGATCATGAACTGGACTCTGAATATTTTGGCACAAAGTAGACTCTGGCGAATTTTCGGTATAAACTGGACTCTGATGAAATTTGAGCTTAGAACTGTCTCTGACTAATTTGCTCTCAAAGTAGACTCTGGTGAATTTCTGTTGATAATTGGACTCTGATGAAATATGAGCATAAAACTGTCTCTGACTAATTTTGCTCTCAAAGTAGACTCTGGTGAATTTCTGTTGATAATTGGACTCTGATGAAATATGAGCTTAAAACTGTCTCTGACTAATTTTGCTCTCAAAGTAGACTCTGGTGAATTTGAGCATAAACTGGACTCTGACGAAAATTGGGTATAAAATGGACTCTGTCAAATTTTCACAGATTACAGGACACTGATGAAATTTGCTCTCAAAGTAGACTCTGGCAAATTTCTGTTGATAATTGGACTCTGATGAAATATGAGCTAAAAACTGTCTCTGACTAATTTTGCTCTCAAAGTAGACTCTGGCGAATTTCTGTTGATAATTGGACTCTGATGAAATATGAGCTTAAAACTGTCTCTGACTAATTTTGCTCTCAAAGTGGACTCTGTTCATTTTTAGGTATGAACTGGACTCTGATGAAATATGAGCTTAAAACTGGGCTCTGTTCAATTTTGGTCTTTACAGATGAAATAGCCGTAAATGGATATAAAACTAAATGTTATGGCTAAGTTGTCTGTTTTCCTTAACAAAACTTCTAAGACAATATTCTCTGAAAATGGTCCTTTTACAAATTCGGTCATAAACATATAAATAAACTTCTATGATTATTTGAAACTCTGAAAATAGCTGTAAGGAAATAGGAGGAGAGAGAGAGAGAGGGACGGTCCAGATATTATTATGGAGAAGATAAGATACGATTACCGAGGTGACCTACAAGAAGCGTCTGGCTGGCTGGGCGTAAGGTAAATAAAGGTGACGCGAGAGATTGCGAAGTAAGGGGGAGGGAGGTGATGTGAGGTACGAGCTCCTGAAAACCCTGACTTACACAGATAACTTTCTAAATTTACCTGAAAAACTATGGCTTACATAGACGATATTTGTAAGTTGAAAACATGTAAAATATGTCCGTAGAGTTCTCATGGAAACCCTAAAGTGTTACACACGATATTTGAATTTCTCCCATAAGGCCTTAACAAACTTCTAAGTCTCGGAAATTATTTTTCTCATAAGAATTCCATACTTCTAAAATCTCGGAAATCCTTAATCCCAAATCTGTGACTCCCCATATTCACCTGAAAACCCCGACACGCCACACACGAATTTATAAATTCACCTGAAAACCCTGACACGCCACAGACGAATTTCCCCCCCCCCCAAAAAAAATTCGTCTGTGGCGTGTCAACCCTACTACTCCAACCCTGTGGGCGGCAGCTAGTGGACCCCTTACCGACCCTGTGGGCGGCAGCTAGTAGAACCCTAACGACCCTGTGGGCGGTAGTGGACCCCCTACCGACCCTGTGGGCGGCAGTGGACCCCCTACTGACCCTGTGGGCGGCAGTGGACCCCCCTACTCACCCTGTGGGCGGTAGTGGACCCCTTACTGACCCTATGGGCGGCAGTGAACCCCCTACCGACCCTGTGGGCGGTAGTGGACCCCCTACCGACCCTGTGGGTGGTAGTGGACCCCTTACCGACCCTGTGGGTGGTAGTGGACCCCTTACCGACCCTGTGAGCGGCAGTGGACCCCTTACCGACCTTGTGGGCGGCAGTGGACCCCCTACCCAGCAAACACAGAACGTTTGTGGACGTTTTTAAATGGTGGCACAAAGGTAATACTGTAACTTTTGACATAAATACGTATATCTGACATTCTTAAAACCAAAGGATATAACTAAAAATATATATTCTTGAGACACAGTTTTTTAAGATTTATGTAAAAATTTAAAAATAATAGTGAATGCTATGGTATTATAATGTTTTCATGCTTTATATTTAAGAATAAATAATTTTCAGTCAACATTTAGTTTTTTTTGTTTACTTTCTGTAAAGCTATCCAATTTACGTTCTTATAACATAAATATAACATTTATATGACGTCAGTATAACGTTATTTACACGACATCATTACGTTATTATGATGTTATATTAACGTATAATTCTGTATGAAAACCAGAATATATATTGAACTTTATGTTTTAAACCTTGTAAAGTTATCATAAAACTTGGAATAAGACGGTAAGCATGCTTTACTTATGAAAATATACAAACAAATCAACAAAAACATTTTATCATAAAAAAACATAAACATAACATAAATTAATTGCATGCATGGGAATTAACTGGAACTCTGTAATATTGCATACATGAACCTTAAGGTACAAACCCAGTGTATTTACTCATGCAGTTCTTTCCTAAATCTAAATTTTTCCAATTTTTACACTTTGTTTCGAGTTCTGTCTTGTGTTGCTACTTTTAATACCCCATTAATGTCCCCTTTGTTATGTCCATTCATCCCATTGTGCACCTCTACCATATGTCACTCCTAATTCTTTACTTTTCTAGAGAATGTAATATAAGCTTTGACAATCTTTCTTCATATGACAGGTTAACAGGTAGAACAAAGATTACCATTTATATATGGATAACTATTATAAGTCGGTTTGAATGAGTGAATTGCTGCTTGAAGATAGGTATATACACGTGTGGTA
Organism: Procambarus clarkii; assembly: GCF_040958095.1. Lineage (NCBI taxonomy): Eukaryota > Metazoa > Arthropoda > Malacostraca > Decapoda > Cambaridae > Procambarus > Procambarus clarkii. Next base: position 1,002,335 of record NC_091187.1, on the reverse strand, counting down.
CTATCAGATTGCAGCGTGGTGAGCCTAAAACCCTTCAGATCCAAGCAAAGGGTAAAATGCCAGCAGATACAATTGCGAACACATTGATACCAAAATGAAAGACATATGACGAGAATTGAGGTAACCAAAGTGAAAAGAGTGTTCACATTACATTGCACTAGAGTGCTCCCGGGTTACTTTCTCTCACTTTCTCTGTTTTGTGCGGATGGTACACCTTGCTTTTGGAGTTTATATGCATTTAAACCTGTAGATAATTCTATTGCTAACACATTGATACCAAAATGAAAGACCTAGGATGACAATTGGGGTGACCAAAATGAAAAGAGTGTATACATTTTATCGCTCTTGTGCGCTCCCTGGTAACACACTCTCGCTTACTCTGTTTGTTGCGGATGGTAAGCCGGGCTTTTGGAGTTTATATGCCTTTAGTCCTGTAGAGAATTCTATTGCGAACACATTGATGCCAAATTGAAAAAACTAGGATGAGAATTGAGGTAACAAAGTTGAAAAGGGTATACACTTTTCAGTGTTATCACGCTCTCTAATGTAATGAGAGTTGCCTGAGGGTGGCTCAGCTTTCTTTTTCTGGTACCCTTGGCCTACATTCATCTTGTCGGCGGGTGGAGCGCGCTGCTGTCTTTGACATTATATGCACATAGTTCTGTTGGGAATTCTATTGCGAACGCATTGATACCAAAATGAAAGACATAGGACGAGAATTAAGGTGACAAAGTTGAAAAGAGTATACACTTTTCAGTATTTCCGCACACTGCCAGGGAATGTCCAAAAAAAAATGGAGAGAGTGGAGGGGTAACTTGCCCAAAACGCGAAAGTGTTTGGGGAGATTAACTTTCGTTCAATACTATTATGCAAAAGGAGCCACACATCTATGGTTCATCCAATAAAATCAGCAGACTTCTAGATGTTACTACTGCTCGGCTTAGACTCGGTTACAAGTATTTCTGGGAATTCTCATTATCTGCCGATGTAGACCTGACCAAATGTTAACTAACAAATTTACAGTCTCCGTGGTGTAGTGGTAAGACACTCGCCTGGCGTTCCGCGAGCGCTATGTCATGGATTCGTATCCTGGCCGGGGAGGATTTACTGGGCGCAATTCCTTAACTGTAGCCTCTGTTTAACGCAACAGTAAAATGTGTACTTGGACGAAAAAACGATTCTTCGCGGCAGGGGATCGTATTCCAGGGACCTGCCTGAAACGCTACGCGTACTAGTGGCTGTACAAGAATGTAACAACTCTTGTATATATCTCAAAAAAAAAAAAAAAAAAAAAAACTGTCAACAAAATTATTTGCACACCCCTTCGTCACTATGTGATAGTGAATTCAGAGACAATTCTATAACCAATGTACCAACGATGTGTCAATATTTCATTCAAAATGATCTGGTACCAGAAATTTTAGCCAAATATCCCCAGTTTGCTAACTGTAAGTAATAACTAAGTGATTGTAACCTATCCACCGCTGCCCACTGGATGGGGAGCGGTGTGCAGGACAAACATATCAATTGTGACACTAGCTCTCCACATATGTCAGTTGCTTAATTTAGAAACTGTACTTGTGATCGATCTCGAACCCATTGTTGATGTGACGACTTATACTGAATTTTGTAACTAGCTCATCAAGATTGTAACTTGCTTAGCTAAATGAATTGTGGGGTTCAGTCCCTGAGCCCATTATGTGCCTCTGCAACCCTTTCCACTACCGCCCACAAGATGGGTATGGGGTGCATAATAAATGAACTAAACTAACTTTAAGGCATCCTGAAAGAAAGCTTGGAGGGCTTGAAAAATTGCAGAACGAAGCCTTGAGGATAATCCTTGGGTGCCTTCGTACCACAAAGATACTTAATATGAGAAAGGAACTTAATATTCCGAGCGTTGTTTATCGTGTTACTGAAAATAACTGTCAAATTGGTATAAAAATGCTTAGGCTAGCTCATCCTAACCGTTGCACAAAAGCCCTCCAGAATTTCTTTATTGAATGTAAACATTGTTTCAAATAGATAAATAAAATTGGAACTGAACTCAGAAAGTATCAGATTTATAATTTGTACCAAGAGAGACAACAATAGCACTTTCCTGCACTGTAGGAAATTACACCCTTTTCAATTTTAATCCCTCCCTTTCCATCAAAGGAGCAAATTAGAGATCAGTTCCAGCTTTGTTTTGAGGCAAAGCTCAACGTCTTAAGCCATATTGATGCTCTGTCCACAGAGCATTCTCTCTCTCAAATCATATACACTGAAGGTTTCCTAGAGCGCCCAACGGGTGCAGCTGGAAGTGCAGTTGTCCTGGCAATAGGATATGACTTATACTTTGAGTGGGGAGTCCGTATAAACAACTGGGCCTCTACCCTTCAGACTGAACTATTTGCCTTGCTCCTTGCACTGAAATGTGTACAAGTATCCAAACTTGATACATTAATTGTAAGTGACTCTTTATCATCCTTAATTGCTCTCAACTCTTTAAGACATAACTGTAACATGCTTGTGTCTGAAGGTAGACACAAATAAAATAACAACTTGAGGAACCTTATCATAAACAATAATCTCAACAAAAATCACATAGTTCTTAGAGGTGATTTCAATATTGACCTAGGGCTACAAAATAACCCTCAAGTAGACTATTTCCTCAACAGCATGAATTCCTGTATGCTCATCCCCGCAATCACCAGGCCCACCCGAGTCACTCAAACATCTGCGACTACCCTGGATCACTGATGGACCAACATAACAGCTCCTCTTACATCAAGTATAATCACTGACAGAACAACTGACCACTATCTTACCTTCCTTGTAGCGAACATGGCCATAACACCACCAGGTAACAAGAAAATTACCTTTAGGTTACAATGTGAAGCGGCAATAGGCAATCTCACAAATGCCCTCCACAATGTAAACTGGGAATCTAAATTTATCAATACACAGGATAATAATTCGTTAACTAGCCTCTTTCCAAAATTTAAAGCCTTTACAATACTTATTGTCCTCTCCTCACCAAGCAAGTAACTGGCAAAAAGGTTAAATAATCCCTGGCTCACTAATGGCATACTTAAAGCAATCGACAAGAAACATGAATATGAAAAAAACCCTTAGGATTGGCCTAGTTGGAAAAGAAGTAGTTAAGAGGTACTCATCAGTGCTTACCAGTATAATAAGAGCAAAGCGTTCCTATTACGAGAATAGATTCAAAGAAGCAAAAGGCAACATAAAAAGCACATGGAGAGCCATCTCTACCATCCTAGGAGCTAAACAACATTTACATAATAAGATAAAAATCTCCAAGGATGGTTATACACCTGCAACAGATCTTGAAACAGCAACTGAATTTAATAGCTTCTTTTCATCGTTTGGTGCTCACCTTGCCCGAAAAATCCCAGAGACTCAGACATATGTTACCACATATCTTTCACGCAGCTATCCAAACTCTCTTCTCCTCTCTCCGGTCAGCCCTACAGATGTTGTGTCCATCATTCACTCGCTAAAAACGAAAGCTGGGAACATTAGTGAAATACCATCGATGGTACACAGGCGTGCCTCCCATGCCCTTGCACCATCCATAGCACTGCTGTTCAACAAATCCCTAGAGTGTCATACCTTCCCTGATATCCTTAAAAAAGCAAGAGTAACGCCAGTTCATAAAGGAGGTAACACGGCAGACATAAATAATTACAGACCCATATCGAATCTACCTATATTATCAAAAATATTTTTTTTTTTTTTTTTACAAACAGCTCTACTCCAATCTTGTAAAATTCAATATACTAAGTCCCTGTCAGTTTGGCTTCCGCTCCCAAAAGAGTACCAATGATGCTATTGTTAGTCTGCTTGACTTAATCTTCTCAGCCCTTGACAAAAGTGAGTTTCCAATTGAACTCTTCATCGGCCTGAGAAAGGCCTTTGATACTGTTAACCATAACTACCTCTTACTTAAATTCCACCATTATGGAATCCGTGGCCTTGCCCTAAACTATATCCGATCCTATCTTAGTAACAGACACCAATATGAAGCCATCAATGATATAACCTCTCCCACTTAATTACCGTAAAGGTGCCACAGAGCAGCATCCTAGGACCCTCCTGTTTCTTATATACATCAATGATCTCCCTAATGTCTCTAACATACTTAAACCTATATTGTTGGCTGATGATACTACTCATCTACTCTGACCCCAACCCACTCCTGTTAAATAATGTTGTAAACAATTAATTAAAAAAAGTCTACTTGTGGATGTCAACCAACAAACCTCACACAAAACATAGAAAAGACCTACTATATCTTATTTGGAAACAAATCAACAAATGCAATTCAGCTTCAGATAGATAATGTAAACATTAGCAATAAAAATGATGGAAAGTTTCTTAGCCTATACTTAGACAAGAGACTCAACTTCCGCACCCATATACAACACATAACTAAAAAGGTTTCTAAAACAGTTGGTATATACAAGAGTTGTTACATTCTTGTACAGCCACTAGTACGCGTAGCGTTTCGGGCAAGTCCTTAATCCTACGGTCCCTGGAATACGATCCCCTGCCGCGAAGAAGAAGTATACTGTTTAAGATCAGATATTATGTACCCTACTCTGCTCTCCTCTCACTCTATTATGCACTTATCTATCCCTATCATTCTTATGGCGTTTGTGCTTGGGGTTCAATCTCTGCAAACTACCTCAAGCCCATCATCATCCAGTAAAAATCTGCTATCAGGACAATAACTAACTCTACCTTCAGACAACACACAGCTCCCTTGTTCAAATCCTTAAACATGCTAAACAAATTCACTCCATACATTCTCCTGTGTAAATTACGTTTATAAAGCCCTTTTTCTAACTGCAAACCCTGTTCTGAAACTCTTCCTGGACAGATGTAATAGAACACATGGCCACGTCCCCACCAGACATAAATATCTCTTTGATATCCCCAGAGTCAAACTTAATCTATGTAAACACTCTATGTAAATAAAGGGACCTAGTCTATGGAACTCACTCCCTTATAATGATTTGAAAAGCTGTCCAACTTCTGCCATATTCAAAAATAAAACCAAAAAGTACCTGTAGTACTTTTTAAGTACGAGGGAGTAATGCGCAAAGCGTCCCTCACCTGTGACGTCACAGCGTCCTCTGACGCCATATCAACACAGCGGCCATTTTGTCGTGAGTTCAGTCATGGCGAGGACTAACCCTTCATGCAAACTGCACCTACTATCAAGAAGAAGAAGATTTTGTGTTCCACCGATAGTATTATCGTAAGTAAGCACTTATATTCTATATTTTATTAAATTAATTGATTCTATTTTTCTGTAATAAAGGTCCAAAGGGTTGTTAAGGAACAAGGGTGTAGCGATACCGACGCTCAGTGCGCTCAACTCACACCAAAGTATCACTTGTGTAGCTTCTGTAATTAGTGTTAATTAGTTATGCTATAAGATAATGAAGCGAGTATAAGATTAACTCGCTACAAGGGTACTGTGTTGGGAGGTGAGGGCTGTTACTGGTGTCTGTGGGGATGTGAGGACTTGTACCAACCACTATCACCACCAGTACCTTGTCTTGCACCCTGCTTAGTTTTCCTATTGAGATATGAAGTATTATTGCATTCATATAATTATTCATTCACAGTCATTACTATTTTTATGGGCTATGTTCTGTTACCCTAATGCTTTTTACCCCTGGGCATGTCCATTTACTCTCCAGCCCTTCACAAGCCACTGCTGCACCCCCTCCATGCCCATACTTACTGTGCTTATTCTTACAGGACTGCACTGCATTATGTGGTGCTCACTGCCTGGACACCTTGATACATGCATTATAGGGTTCTGGTAGTTGTTCTACTCACCAAGCCCTTCCAAGGCCAGGCTTGACATGTGAGAGCTTGGTCCAACAGGCTGTTGCTTGGACAGGCCCCTCAGGCCCACATATCCACCACAGCCTTGTTTGTCCGGCACTTCAAAATCAAATGTTTATTTACGTAAGGTACATACATATTTTTAGGTAAGGTACTCTTTATTTGGGTAAATTTATCTTCGTAGTATTTAGTTTTGGCTCGTCTAATTATCTTGGATAGCAATAACGAGTAATTCTTTGAGAATTCTTTGGAGACAATTCCTAACCTATACTTCTTCTCAAGGTCATCTTCACTTCTTGAAGATGTTCAGGTTTTCTCTTGAAGATGTCGACGGTTGTTCCAGCAATACTGTATTTCTTTTATTGCTGAAAACCTGTTTTCAGCCATAAAAAAATAATCCTGAATCCAGAAAAAATCCCTTTTGTATCATCTGGAAATTTTCAAATATTGCTGATCAAACCTGAGTCTAAATTATTTGTATATATTATGAATTACAGAGGTCCCAGGACAGGGTTTTTAGGCACTCCACTTACATTTTCCCACTCTGACTTAACCCCCATTTATACAAACTCAGTCTTATCTTTTAGCTAATAATTTATTGTACACACCATACTCAGCCTGTGTAGGGTAGTTTATTGTGCATGTGTAGTATATATATTTGTGTAGTATATTTGGTATATTTAATGCCTCTAACCTCTCCTCATAGTTTTTGTCCTTCAGTTCTGGGAGCCACTTAGTAGCATGTCTTTGCACCTTTTCCAGTTTGTTTATGTGCTTCTTAAGATATGGGCACCATACAACCGCTGCATATTCCAACTTTGGTCTAACAAAAGTCGTGAACAATTTCTTGAGTATTTCGCCATCCATGCATTTAAAAGCTCTGAATATTATCCTTTACCTGCAATTGGTTGTTGCTGTATTTATAGAATATGATTTGTTCTACTTTACATTTGTTTGTTCCTTTTTTTCAAAATTTCTTTCTGCCTCTCTCCTCACTGCCGTGTAGTTGTTTCTCTTTGTATTACTGGTATGTTTGGGGGTTTGGCCTCTTCGTATATTGATTCCATTTTTGTGTCTTTTGGTCTCTGTCCGTCTTGAAATTTCAGTTGAACAAATCCTGTTTCCTAGTTCTGCATCTTTGTTTTGGTATAAATGTTTTTGTTCCTTTATCATATATTTCACAAAATTGACATACTGTGCATTAATTCATCTCAATTACTTCCTTTCCTAACAGCAAGCCTTTCCAGTAAAATTCTTTGAATTCTTTTCTGACTTCTGGCCTAATGTTTGTTTTATCCTAGTGTGTATGATGCCTAGCGTGTGTCTGGTGCCTGTTGTGTTAAACCGAAGATAAATGCATAAGTATAGGTCAGTAATTTCTCCAGCTTTGAAAGGGGCTTTCATTATGCAGCAGTATTCCACTCTAGAGAGCACTAGCGTCTTGAAAACTATCATCATCGGTATAGCATCTCTAGTGTGAAAAGTTCTTGTTATCTATCCTGTCATTTTTCTTGCAGTTGTGACGGCTACTTTATTGTGTTCTTTATATGTAAGGCCTTCTGACATCAGTACACCCAAATCCTTTACGTTGCTTTTCCGTTCAATGTTATGATTTGACTTGAGTTTTGTAAGTGGTTTCCGTTTTTATATTTTTTATTTTTTCCGTAGCGCATGAGCTGAAACTTATGTTCGTTAATCACCATGTTATTTTCTGTAGCCCATAGAAAGACCTGATTTACATCTGATTGGAGGTTTGCCGTGTCCTCTATGTTGCCTACTCTCGTGAAGATTCTAGTGTCATCTGCAAAGGATGATCAAGTACTATAGGTTGTGTCCTTGTCTATGTCCGATATGAGGATGAGAAAAAGTATTGGAGCAAGCACAGTACCCTTGGGGACTGAGCTCTTTACGGTTGATGGTCCAGATTTTATTTTGTTGACTACTACACATTGGGTTCTATTAGTCAGGAAGTTGTATATCCATCTGCCTATTTTTCCGGTAATTCCTTTTGAACGCATTTTATGTGCAATAACACAATGGTCACATTTGTCAAAGGCTTTTTTTTGTCAAAGCGTTTTGTTTGTCTTCCATGGCATCTAGTGCCATGTCAGAGTGGTCCAGCAACTGTGATAGGCAAGAGCGCCCTGTTCTGAAACCATGTTGTCTGGGGTTATGGAGATGCTGTGATTCTATGTATTTTGTGATCTTACTTCTTAGCATTCTCTCAAAGATTTTTATGATGTGCGATGTTAGTGCTATCGGTCTGTAGTTTTTTGCCTCTGCCTTATTTCCTCCTTTATGGGGCGGTGCTATCTCTGCTGTTTTTAGTATGTCAGGGATAATGCCAGTATCTTGGCTTTGTCTCCAAAGAATGTGAAGGGCCTGCGATAACGTTTTTTACAGTTCTTGATGAATATAGAGTTCCAAGAGTCAGGGCCTGGTGCAGAGTGCATAGGCATACTGTCTATGGCTTCTTCAAAATCCAGTGGGGATAGGATCACATCTGATTTATGATTTGATGTTGGTATCATATCCATGAAAAATTCATTTGGGTTATCAATCAGATGGATGGAGAGCTACACTCGTGGTGTCCCATTTTCCCAGCACTCTTTGTCATATAATGTTTGAAACTTTTGACGGTTTTGGCCTCCACTACCTTCTCACCTAACTTGTTTCAACCGTTTACCATTCTGTTTGCAAAAGTGAATTGTCTTACATTTCTTCGGCATCTTTGTTTAGTTCGTTTAAATCTATAACCTCTTGTTCTTGAAATTCCAGGTCTCGGGAAATCTTCCCTATCAAGTTTATCAATTCCTGTTACTGTTTTGTACGTAGTGATCATATCTCCTCTTTTCCTTCTGTCTTCTAGTTTGGAATATTTAATGCCTCTAATGTCTCCTCATAAATCCTGCCCTTCAGTTTTGGTATGAATGTTTGTGTGCCTTCATCGTATATTTTGCAAAATATGGAATACATCTCATTTACTTTACTTTAAGAATATGGTTCGATCAATTAAAAACCCTCTTGTTCAAATTGCAAAGAGACTGAAAGAGATGCAGCATGCTCAATGGATTATATATTAGTGATTATTATTAGGATTATATATTAGTGAATCATATTAGTGATTCAATTATTATGGTCATAAAACAATAAACAAATAGTTTTGGTGTTATTACACTCTATTCACAGGTTATATATAAGTATCTGCATGTTTTGTTCACCATTACAAACCACTAAGTTGGTTTGATTTTTGTTGAGATTGTTATTTATGATAAGATTCCTTACGTTATCTGAGAATGAAGCTATGTTGGTATTGGGAAATCTATAGATGGCACTTATAGTCAAGGAGGATTTAAGGGATTTACTGGAGAACTTGCCAAAGGTATATTCACAATAGTCGTCTCTATTACTAATGAGACTATTGCAGATGAAGGTATCTTTGTAAGATATTGCTATGCCACCTCCTTTTTTTATTAGGCCTGCAGTTGTGAATGGCTTTATTATCAGCCAAGTTGTAGCATACAACATAGCATATATATGTATATGGCATACATATATATATATACATATATATATATATATATAATATATATATATATATATAATATATATATATATATATATATATATATATATATATATATATATATATATATATATATATATATATATATATATATTCAAAATTCGTCAGTGTACTACATTTTTGTTGTTGCTTTTAGGTGATGCTTTTAACCAGTGTACGTGGGTCTGATTGTGCAACCACAGTTCGAAGAATAATGAAGATATGAACAAACGGCCTGTGGTCACTATACAGTCTGGAAGGGCAAAAGAAGAAATTGGCATTTCTACAAAAACAAGAACTATATAATGTTATTTTAAGTAAGTAACCAAAAAATTAAATATTTTTTTTAAAGTTTAAAATTCACTTAAAAATTTAAATTTTAAGTTAAAAAAATTTAACCAAAAAACTTAATATTTTTCATATTTGGAACCATTCCATAATATTTTCCCAAGCATAAATGATTATATTTCTATCACTTGCTCTTAAGATTGTTTCATTTAATAGAGGTTGGGCATAATTGTTCTCTGCTGCTAATAGAACTGACTGACTTAGCTATAGGAAAATGTAAACTTAATTGGTTTATCCATTACAGTATTGTGCTGTTTATTTCATGATCCTGTGCTTAATACTTGCATAAATAGTAGATTACAAAATGCATTTTTATATCATTAGTATTGAATAATAATAATGCAAATAATTGACTTATAAATGATGTACAATTAATTGGTAGGTGATATTATATTATTAATATTTTTTCATTCTTGCAAAGCCTTAACAAAGCCATTAACATGATAATATAAACTTGATCACCTTCCACTTATTTTCTCATGTGCTACCTACATGTACAAAACCTTATTCCTAAATGCATATTTTGTTCTGAAACTTGTCCTTTATATGTTGTGTATCACCATCTCTGGAGAGTTTTATCTGATTGATGTATAAATTACTTTTAATTTTACAGAATATTATTGTTATACTGAATTTATTATTATATAAATAACTTAATTTTACAGAATCATCTATCAAAGCACATCCACAAGTTGAGGAGGAGGATGTGACCTTCCAGATTTCTGAAGTACTGAAACATGCACCAAACAGGCCTGGTGGATCTAGGTACAAGGTAAAATAATTTAAATTTTTTTTTTTTTTTTTTTTACTAATTGTCCGATATATATATATATATATATATATATATATGTCGTACCTAATAGCCAGAACGCACTTCTCAGCCTACTATTCAAGGCCCGATTTGCCTAATAAGCCAAGTTTTCATGAATTAATGTTTTTTCGTCTACCTAACCTACCTAACCTAACCTAACCTAGCTTTTTTTGGCTACCTAACCTAACCTTACCTATAAATATAGGTTAGGTTAGGTTAGGTAGGGTTGGTTAGGTTCGGTCATATATCTACGTTAATTTTAACTCCAATAAAAAAAAATTGACCTCATACATAGAGAAAAGGGTTGCTTTATCATTTCGTAAGAAAAAAATTTTAGTAAATATATTAATTCAGGAAAACTTGGCTTATTAGGCAAATCGGGCCTTGAATAGTAGGCTGAGAAGTGAGTTCTGGCTACTAGGTACGACATATATATATATATATATATATATATATATATATATATATATATATATATATATATATATATATATATATATATATATATATATATATATAATGTGTCGTACCTAGTAGCCAGAACGCACATCTCAGCCTACTATGCAAGGCCCGATTTGCCTAATAAGCCAAGTTTTCATGAATTAATGTTTTTTCAACTACCTAACCTAACATTTTCAGCTACCTAACATAACCTATAAAGATAGGTTAGGTTCGGTCATATATCTCTATTAATTTTAACTCCAATAAAAAAAGAATTGACCTCATACATAATGAAATGGATAGCTTTATCATTTCATAAGAAAAAAAATAGAGAAAATATATTAATTCATGAAAACTTGGCTTATTAGGCAAATCGGGCCTTGCATAGTAGGCTGAAAAGTGCGTTCTGGCTACTAGGTACGACATGTATATATATATATATATATATATATATATATATATATATATATATATATATATATATATATATATATATATATATATATATAATGTGTGTGTGTGTGTGTGTGTGTGTGTAATTACCTAAGTGTAGTTACAGGATGAGACCGTCTTCCCAGCACTCTTTGTCATATAACGCTTTGAAACTACTGACAGTCTTGGCCTCCACCACCTTCTCACCTAACTTGTTCCAACCGTCTACCACTATTTGCGAAAGTGAATTTTCTTATATTTCTTTAGCATCTGTGTTAAGCTAGTTTCAATCTATGACCTCCTGTTTTTGAAGTTCCAGGTCTCAGGAAATCTTCCCTGTCGATTTTATCAATTCCTGTTACTATTTTGTATGTAGTGATCATATCACCTCTTTCTTCTGTCTTTTAGTTTTGGCATATCTAATGCCTCTAACGTCTCCTCGTAGCTCTTGCCCTTCAGTTCTGGGAGCCACTTAGTAGCATGTCTTTGCACCTTTTCCAGTTTGTTGATGTGCTTCTTAAGATATGGGCCAACTTCTGTTGTTGGGCACCACACAACAGCTGCATATTCTAGCTTTGGCGTAACAAAAGTCATGAACAATTTCTTTAGTATATCACCATCCATGTATTTAAAAGC